>NC_048573.1:4023948-4146448 GCF_013265735.2 Oncorhynchus mykiss | reverse complement strand
TTCAGTCCAACCCTCTTCCTGGAGATCTACTGTCCAGTAGGTTTTCAGTCCAACTCTCTTCCTGGAGATCTACTGTCCAGTAGGTTTTCAGTCCAACCCTCTTCCTGGAGATATACTGTCCTGTAGGTTTTCAGTCCAACCCTCTTCCTGGAGATCTACTGTCCTGTAGGTTTTCAGTCCAACCCTCTTCCTGGAGATCTACTGTTCTGTAGGTTTTCAGTCCACAACCCTCTTCCTGGAGATCTACTGTCCTGTAGGTTTTCAGTCCAACCCTCTTCCTGGAGATCTACTGTCCTGTAGGTTTTCAGTCCAACCCTCTTCCTGGAGATCTACTGTCCTGTAGGTTTTCAGTCCAACCCTCTTCCTGGAGATCTACTGTCCTGTAGGTTTTCAGTCCAACCCTCTTCCTGGAGATCTACTGTCCTGTATGTTTTCAGTCCAACCCTCTTCCTGGAGATCTACTGTCCTGTAGGTTTTCAGTCCAACCCTCCCCTTTTTGGACATCTGAAGCAAGGCACACAATTCTTCTTTAGGAAAATGACAATTTCTGGTAAAAAAAAAAAAATAATTGTTGAGACAGAAATTTTGGATGAAAAGTACTATGTTAAAAACAGCAAGATTTCTCTCGGGAATGAACTATGAAACGATGAATGTATGAATGGGATAGCATCGTATTAACCCCTTGCTCTCTGACTCTCTCAGGTGAAGAGGATAATGACGATGAAGGGAGAGGAGGACTGTGTGTGAGGTGGCTTCGTCGTAAAGATATCTCCTTCTTCATCATGTCTTCCATGGCTGAACTACAAGAGGCCTTAGAGCACACAGGTAACTCACTCTCTCTCACACACACACACACACCGAGAGAGAGTTAGCTAGCGCAAACTGGTGGAGGAATCTGGAGGTAGTGAACCAGCAGTCGGAAGGGTACTGTCTTCTGTTTCCCAGGTGTTATCTACCTGCTCCATGGTAACTGTCTTCTATATCCCAGGTGTTATCTACTGTCTTCTGTTTCCCAGGTGTTATCTACCTGCTCCATGGTAACTGTCTTCTACATCCCAGGTGTTATCTACTGTCTTCTATATCCCAGGTGTTATCTACTGTCTTCTATATCCCAGGTGTTATCTACCTGCTCCATGGTCTTCTATATCCCAGGTGTTATCTACTGTCTTCTATATCCCAGGTGTTATCTACTGTCTTCTATATCACAGGTGTTATCTACCTGCTCCATTGTAACTGTCTTCTATATCCCAGGTGTTATCTACCTGGTCCATGGTAACTGTCTTCTATATCCCAGGTGTTATCTACTGTCTTCTATATCCCAGGTGTTATCTACTGTCTTCTATATCCCAGGTGTTATCTACCTGCTCCATGGTCTTCTATATCCCAGGTGTTATCTACTGTCTTCTATATCCCAGGTGTTATCTACTGTCTTCTATATCCCAAGTGTTATCTACCTGCTCCATGGTCTTCTATATCCCAGGTGTTATCTACCTGCTCCATGGTCTTCTATATCCCAGGTGTTATCTACTGTCTTCTATATCCCAGATGTTATCTACCTGCTCTGTATAGCTGTAGCTGTATCTGTAGCTGTATCTGTATCTGTAGCTGTATCTGTAGCTGTATCTGTAGCTGTATCTGTAGTGTCTGTATCTGTATCTCTGTAGCTGTGTCTGTAGCTGTATCTCTGTAGCTGTGTCTGTAGCTGTATCTGTAGCTGTATCTGTATCTGTAGCTGTATCTGTAGCTGTATCTGTAGCTGTATCTGTAGTGTCTGTATCTGTATCTCTGTAGCTGTGTCTGTATCTGTATCTCTGTAGCTGTGTCTGTAGCTGTATCTCTGTAGCTGTGTCTGTAGCTGTATCTGTCTGTATCTGTAGTGTCTGTGTCTGTATCTGTATCTCTGTAGCTGTGTCTGTAGCTGTATCTGTGTCTGTATCTGTAGTGTCTGTATCTGTATCTGTAGTGTCTGTATCTGTATCTGTATCTCTGTAGCTGTAGCTGTGCCTGTAGCTGTATCTGTAGCTGTGTCTGTATCTGTATCTGTGTCTGTATCTGTAGTGTTTGTATCTGTATCTGTAGTGTCTGTATCTGTATCTCTGTAGCTGTATCTGTAGTGTCTGTAGCTGTGTCTGTAGCTGTATCTGTAGTGTCTGTAGCTGTATCTGTATCTGTAGCTGTGTCTGTATCTGTGTCTGTGTCTGTATCTGTGTCTGTATCTGTGTCTGTATCTGTAGCTGTATCTGTATATGTAGCTGTACCTGTATCTGTATCTGTATCTGTAGCTGTAGTATCTGTAGCTGTGTCTGTAGCTGTAGCTGTATCTGTATCTGTGTCTGTATCTGTAGCTGTAGCTGTAGCTGTGTCTGTAGCTGTAGCTGTGTCTGTAGCTGTGTCTGTAGCTGTATCTGTAGCTGTATCTGTAGCTGTATCTGTAGCTGTGTCTGTATCTGTACCTGTAGCTGTAGCTGTGTCTGTATCTGTAGCTGTATCTGTATCTGTAGCTGTGTCTGTATCTGTAGCTGTATCTGTAGCTGTATCTGTAGCTGTGTCTGTAGCTGTGTCTGTGTCTGTAGCTGTGTCTGTACCTGTAGCTGTAGATGTGTCTGTATCTGTAGCTGTGTCTGTTTCTGTATATGTAGCTGTAGCTGTATCTGTAGCTGTATCTGTACCTGTAGCTATATCTGTAGCTGTAGCTATACCTGTATCTGTATCTCTGTCTGTACCTGTATCTGTATCTGTAGCTATAGCTGTCCCTGGCTCTCACCCCAACCTCTCTCTGTGTTTCCCCTGACCACCAGCTGTACCTGTACCTGTAGCTATAGCTGTCCCTGGCTCTCACCCCAACCTCTCTCTGTGTTTCCCCTGACCACCAGCTGTACCTTTTAGCTATAGCTGTCCCTGGCTCTCACCCCAACCTCTCTCCGTGTTTCCCCTGACCACCAGCTGTACCTGTAGCTATAGCTAGAAGAATCAACAGCAAGTAGGACACAATCATGAAGTGGAACGACATTTATTGGATATTTCAAACTTTTTTAACAAATCATAAACTGAAAAATTGGGCGTGCAAAATTATTCAGCCCCTTTACTTTCAGTGCAGCAAACTCTCTCCAGAAGTTCAGTGAGGATCTCTGAATGATCCAATGTTGACCTAAATGACTAATGATGATAAATACAATCCACCTGTGTGTAATCAAGTCTCCGTATAAATGCACCTGCACTGTGATAGTCTCAGAGGTCCGTTAAAAGCGCAGAGAGCATCATGAAGAACAAGGAACACACCAGGCAGGTCCGAGATACTGTTGTGAAGAAGTTTAAAGCCGGATTTGGATACAAAAAGATTTCCCAAGCTTTAAACATCCCAAGGAGCACTGTGCAAGCGATAATATTGAAATGGAAGGAGTATCAGACCACTGCAAATCTACCAAGACCTGTCCGTCCCTCTAAACTTTCAGCTCATACAAGGAGAAGACTGATCAGAGATGCAGCCAAGAGGCCCATGATCACTCTGGATGAACTGCAGAGATCTACAGCTGAGGTGGGAGACTCTGTCCATTGGACAACAATCAGTCGTATATTGCACAAATCTGGCCTTTATGGAAGAGTGGCAAGAAGAAAGCCATTTCTTAAAGATATCCATAAAAAGTGTAGTTTAAAGGTGGCGTGTTTGCCACACGCCACCTGGGAGACACACCAAACATGTGGAAGAAGGTGCTCTGGTCAGATGAAACCAAAATTGAACTTTCTGGCAACAATGCAAAACGTTATGTTTGGCGTAAAAGCAACACAGCTCATCACCCTGAACACACCATCCCCACTGTCAAACATGGTGGTAGCAGCATCATGGTTTGGGCCTGCTTTTCTTCAGCAGGGACAGGGAAGATGGTTAAAATTGATGGGAAGATGGATGGAGCCAAATACAGGACCATTCTGGAAGAAAACCTGATGGAGTCTGCAAAAGACCTGAGACTGGGACGGGGATTTGTCTTCCAACAAGACAATGATCCAAAACTTAAAGCAAAATCTACAATGGAATGGTTCAAAAATAAACATATCCAGGTGTTAGAATGGCCAAGTCAAAGTCCAGACCTGAATCCAATCGAGAATCTGTGGAAAGAACTGAAAACTGCTGTTCACAAATGCTCTCCATCCAACCTCACTGAGCTTGAGCTGTTTGGCAAGGAGGAATGGGAAAAAATGTCAGTCTCTAGATGTGCAAAACTGATAGAGACATACCCCAAGCGACTTACAGCTGTAATCGCAGCAAAAGGTGGCTGTCACGCCCTGACCATAGTTTACTTTGTATTTTCTATGTTTTGATTGGTCAGGGTGTGATCTGAGTGGGCATTCTATGTTTCATGTCTTGTTTGTCTATTTCTATGTTCAGCCTGATATGGTTCTCAGTCAGAGGCAGGTGTTCATCATTGTCTCTGATTGGGAACCATATTTAGGTAGCCTGGGGTTCACTGTGTGTTTGTGGGTGATTGTTCCTGTCTATGTGTTTTTTTTCACCAGATAGGCTGTTTAGGTTTTCGTTACGTTTTGTTTTGTAGTATTGAATTGGAGATTCGTGTTTCGTATTAATAAACATGGATCGTAAACCACACGCTGCATTTTGGTCCGACTCTACTTCACAAGAAGAGAATCGTTACAGAATCACCCACCACAAAAGGACCAAGCAGCGTGTCAACAGGCAGGAGCAGCGCGAGGAGACGCGCAATAAGGATTTCTGGACATGGGAGGAAATCCTCGACGGGAGAGGACCCTGGGCTAAACCAGGGGAGTGTAGCCGCCCAAAGGTGCAGCAGGAGAAGAGGCAACAGGAGCAGCCCAAAGAGGAGGTATGGACATGGGAGGACGAATTAGAAGGAAGAGGACCCTGGGCTCAGCCAGGAGAATATCTCCGCCCCAAAGAAGAACTGGAGGCGGCGAAAGCGGAGAGGCGCAGATATGAGGAGGCAGCACGACGTAGCGGATGGAAGCCTGAGAAGCAGCCCCAAAAATTTCTTGGGGGGGGGCTAACAGGGAGTATGGCTACGCCAGGTAGGAGACCTGGGCAGACTCCCTGTGCTTACCGGGGGGCTAGAGAGACCGGACAGGCACCGTGTTATGCAGTGGTGCGCACGGTGTCTCCAGTGCGGGTGCATAGCCCGGTGCGGTATATTCCAGCTCCGCGTGTCTGTCGGGCTAGATTGAGCGTCGAGCCTAATGCCATGAAGCCGGCTCTACGCAGCTGGTCCCCAGTGCGTCTCCTTGGGCCGGTTTACATGGCACCAGCCTTGCGCTCGGTTTCTCCGGTTCGCCTGCATAGTCCAGTGCGGGCTATTCCACCTCGCCGCACTGGCAGGGCGACCGTGAGCATTCAACCAGGTAAGGTTGGGCAGGCTCGGTGCTCAAGAGCTCCAGTGCGCCTGCACGGTCCGGTTTTTCCAGTACCACCTCCACACCCCAGCCCTCCGGTAGCAGCTCCCCGCACCAGGCTTCCTGTGCGTGTCCTCGGCCCAGTACCACCAGTGCCAGCACCACGCATCAGGCCTACAGTGCGCCTCGCCTGTCCAGCGCTGCCAGAGCCTCCCTTCTCTTCAGCGCTGTCGGAGTCTCCTGCCTGTTTAGCGCTGTTAGAGCCTGCCTTCTCTACAGCGCTGCCGGAGTCTCCCGCCTATTCAGAGCTGCCAGTTAGCATAGAGCTGCCAGTTAGCATAGAGCTGCCAGTTAGCATAGAGCTGCCAGTTAGCATAGAGCTGCCAGTTAGCATAGAGATGCCAGTTAGCTTAGAGCTGCCAGTTAGCAAGGAGCTGCCAGTCTGCAAGGAGCTGCCAGTCTGCATAGAGCTGCCAGTCTGCATGGAGCTGCCAGTCTGCAAGGAGCCGCCAGAGCTGCCAGTCTGCAGGATGCCGCCAAAGCTGCCAGTCTGCAAGGAGCCGCCAGAGCTGCCAGTCTGCAAGGAGCCGCCAGAGCTGCCAGTTAGCATGGAGCAGCCAGGGCCGCCAGTCAGCATGGAGCAGCCAGGGCCGCCAGTCAGCATGGAGCAGCCAGGGCCGCCAGTCAGCATGGAGCAGCCAGTCAGCATGGAGCAGCCAGTCAGCATGGAGCAGCCAGAGCAGCCAGTCAGCATGGAGCAGCCAGAGCTGCCAGTCAGCATGGAGCAGCCAGTCAGCATGGAGCAGCCAGAGCTACCAGTCATCATGGAGCAGCCAGAGCAGTCTGCCAGCATGGAGCAGCCAGAGCTGTCAGTCAGCATGGAGCAGCCAGAGCAGCCAGTCTGTGTCGACCAGTCTCTTCCAGATCTGCCAGTCGTCCAGACTCTTCCAGATCTGCCAGTCGTCCAGACTCTTCCAGATCTGCCAGTCGACCAGACTCTTCCAGATCTGCCCGTCGTCCAGACTCTTCCAGATCTGCCAGTCGACCAGACTCTTCCAGATCTGCCAGTCGACCAGACTCTTCCAGATCTGCCAGTCGACCAGACTCTTCCAGATCTGCCAGTCGACCAGACTCTTCCAGATCTGCCAGTCGACCAGACTCTTCCAGATCTGCCAGTCGACCAGACTCTTCCAGATCTGCCAGTCGACCAGACTCTTCCAGATCTGCCAGTCGACCAGACTTTTCCAGATCTGCCAGTCGACCAGACTCTTCCAGATCTGCCAGTCGTCCAGACTCTTCCAGATCTGCCAGTCGTCCAGACTCTCTCAGATCTGCCAGTCGTCCAGATTCTCCCAGATCTGCCAGTCGGCCAGATTCTCCCAGATCTGCCAGTCGTCCAGATTCTCCCAGATCTGCCAGTCGTCCAGATTCTCCCAGATCCGCCAGTCAGCCAGGATCTTCCAGAACCGCCAGCCAGCCAGGATCTGCCGGATCTAACCACCTGCCTGAGCTTCTTCTCAGTGCTGAGCTTCTTCTCAGTGCTGAGCTTCCTCTCAGGGCTGAGCTACCCATCTGTCCCGAGTTACCTCTGTCCCGAGCTGTCCCTCTGTCCCATGTTATCATTGTGGTGGGTAACCTATTTAGGGACGTTTAGGAGGGGGATTAAAACTGTCATGGAGTGGGGTCCACGTCCAGCGCCAGAGCCGCCACCGCGGACAGATGCCCACCCAGACCCTCCCCTATAGGTTCAGGTTTTGCGGCCGGAGTCCGCACCTTGGGGGGGGGGTACTGTCACGCCCTGACCATAGTTTACTTTGTATTTTCTATGTTTTGATTGGTCAGGGTGTGATCTGAGTGGGCATTCTATGTTTCATGTCTTGTTTGTCTATTTCTATGTTCAGCCTGATATGGTTCTCAGTCAGAGGCAGGTGTTCATCATTGTCTCTGATTGGGAACCATATTTAGGTAGCCTGGGGTTCACTGTGTGTTTGTGGGTGATTGTTCCTGTCTATGTGTTTTTTTTCACCAGATAGGCTGTTTAGGTTTTCGTTACGTTTTGTTTTGTAGTATTGAATTGGAGATTCGTGTTTCGTATTAATAAACATGGATCGTAAACCACACGCTGCATTTTGGTCCGACTCTACTTCACAAGAAGAGAATCGTTACAGTGGCGCTACAAAGTATTAACTTAAGGGGGCTGAATCATTTTGCACGCCCAATTTTTCAGTTTTTGATTTGTTAAAAAAGTTTGAAATATCCAATAAATGTCGTTCCACTTCATGATTGTGTCCCACTTGTTGTTGATTCTTCACAAAAAAATACAGTTTTATATCTTTATGTTTGAAGCCTGAAATGTGGCAAAAGGTCGCAAAGTTCAAGGGGGCCAAATACTTTCGCAAGGCACTGTATTTAGAAGTAAGTATGCAGTTCCCTAAATGTCGTGGGGTCACGTCAATGTCGTGGGGTCACGTCAATGTCGTGGGGTCACGTCAATGTCGTGGGGTCACGTCAATGTCGTGGGGTCATGTCGATGTCGTGGGGTCATGTCAATGTCGTGGGGTTATGTCAATGTCGTGGGGCCGCCATTGATTTTTGTACAGTGACTGAGTCAGTCAGATGGCACAATAACAGGACAGCCTTGGCAAAATGTGTAGAAGAAGAAGACAATTACCCATAACACACCTCCAGGCTGTTTAAGGGCTATTTGACGAAGGCGAGGTACTCTCAGGACAATTACCCATAACACACCTCCAGGCTGTTTAAGGGCTATTTGACCAAGACGAGGTACTCTCAGGACAATTACCCATAACACACCTCCAGGCTGTTTAAGGGCTATTTGACCAAGACAAGGTATTCTCAGGACAATTACCCATAACACACCTCCAGGCTGTTTAAGGGCTATTTGACCAAGAAGGAGAGTGATGGAGTGCTGCACCAGATGACCTGGCCTCCACAATCCCCCGACCTCAACCCAATATTACACCAGCAGGGTAGCCTAGTGGTTAGAGCGTTGGACTAGTAACCGAAAGGTTGCAAGTTCATATCCCCGAGCTGACAAGTTACACATCTGACGTTCTGCCCCTGAACAGGCAGTTAACCCACTGTTCCTAGGCTGTCATTGAAAATAAGAATTTGTTCTTAACTGACCTTTATTTGCCTAGTTAAATAAAGGTAGAAAAATTGAGATGGTTTGGGATGACTTGGTTCGCAGAGTGAAGGAAAAGCAGCCAACAAGTGCTCAGCATATGTGGGAACTCCAAGACTGTTGGAAAAGCATTCCAGGTGAAGCTGGTTGAGAGAATGCCAAGAGTGTGCAAAGCTGTTATCAAGTGTCGGTGGCTACTTTGAAGAATCTAAAATAGAAAATATATTTTGATTTGTTTAACACTTCTACTACATGATTCCATATGTGTTATTTCATAGTTTTGATGTCTTCACTATTATTCTACAATGTAGAATATAGTAAAAATGGTACTGTGATACTGTGATACTGTGGTACTGTGATACTGTGGTACTGTGATACTGTGGTACTGTGATACTGTGATACTGTGGTACTGTGTGTATACACTGTGCATTCGGTCTGTGTATATACACTGTGCATTCGGTCTGTGTATATACACTGTGCATTCGGTCTGTGTATATACACTGTGCATTCGGTCTGTGTATATATACACTGTGCATTCGGTCTGTGTATATATACACTGTGCATTCGGTCTGTGTATATACACTGTGCATTCGGTCTGTGTGTATACACTGTGCATTCGGTCTGTGTATATACACTGTGCATTCGGAAAGTATTCAGACCCCTTGACTTCTTACACCTTTTGTTTCCGATACTATATTGTCTGTCTCTCTTTCTCCTCCAGTTTCTTCCTCTCAGGTGGTATTGTCTGCCGCTCGTAACAGTCTATCCCGCCTCCTGGACCACCTCCTCACCCCCTCAGACCGAGGGTCCCATCTCACACCCTATAGCGTGAACAAGGGTACTCTGGTTAGTAGGCTGGGACAGGGCTTACACCGACTCACGGCCAAACAGATGAGCAATAAGGTTAGTGGTCTATAACAGTGTATTTCATAGAGAATATATATATATATGTTATTTTGACTTACTCTCTTAACCACCTGAGTTCGAGGTTGGCACGGGAACAAGAGTGACATTTTAGATTCAAGTTCAGGACTGGATCAACAGTCTACCAGAATGGGCAGTACAGGAATGATTTTGAACAGAGTTAATTTTGTGTTATAAGCATTTTTAGGAGGACATTTTGAATGTTTTGTTCCCTCCCTCCGTCTCCCAACAGTAACACTGTTTGACCCCTAACCTGGGTCCTCTACTGTTTTACCCCTAACCAGGGTCCTCTACTGTTTAACCCCTAACCTCTAACCTGGGTCCTCTACTGTTTAACCCCTAACCTGGGTCATCTACTGTTTGACCCCTAACCTGGGTCCTCTACTGTTTAACCTCTAACCTGGGTCCTCTACTGTTTAACCCCTAACCTCTAACCTGGGTCCTCTACTGTTTAATCCCTAACCTGGGTCCTCTACTGTTTAACCCCTAACCTGGGTCCTCTACTGTTTAACCTCTAACCTGGGTCCTCTACTGTTTAACCCCTAACCTGGGTCCTCTACTGTTTTACCCCTAACCTGGGTCCTCTACTGTTTAACCCCTAACCTGGGTCCTCTACTGTTTAACCCCTAACCTGGGTCCTCTACTGTTTAACCCCTAACCAGGGTCCTCTACTGTTTAACCCCTAACCTGGGTCCTCTACTGTTTAACCTCTAACCTGGGTCCTCTACTGTTTAACCCCTAACCTCTAACCTGGGTCCTCTACTGTTTAACCCCTAACCTCTAACCTGGGTCCTCTACTGTTTAACCCCTAACCTTGGTCCTCTACTGTTTAACCCCTAACCTGGGTCCTCTACTGTTTAACCTCTAACCTGGGCCCTCTACTGTTTAACCTCTAACCCCTAACCTGGGTCCTCTACTGTTTAACCCCTAACCTGGGTCCTCTGCATGCCTCAGGACTGAGTTAGCCCTCTGAACTAAAGCCCTTGGCATTAGCTCTGAGGTCAAACGTTAGTCTTCAGTCTTTGAGGCCTAACTGAGTTCATCCGTACGTATCCAGGGAATACAGTGGCAATACATGAATGTATATACAGGTAACTGCCAGAATAAAGGAAACCCCAACATAAAGTTTCTCAGTAGGGTGTTTGAGCCACCAGAACAGCTTCCATCCACCTTCTCCACCAATCCATCCATCCTGTATACCAGCTATAGTCTTTAAACCCATGATGACTTATAGAAAGAAGTAAAGTCATCTATAGGTAACTGCCAGAATAAAGGAAACCCCAACATAAAGTGTCTCAGTAGAGCCATCAGAACAGCTTCCATGCCCCTTGGCACAGATCCTTTCTGGAACTCTGCTGGAGGGACGAGATGCCGTTCTTCCGCGATAAATTCCATCATGTGGTGTTTTGTTGTTGATGACGGTGGGAAACACTGTCTCAGGCACCGCTCCAGAATCTACCATAAGGGCCATACGGTGCATCTACCATAAGGGTTGAGATCTGGTGACTGAGACATGGCGGTGCATCTACCATAAGGATTGAGATCTGGTGACTGAGACGGTGCATCTACCATAAGGATTGAGATCTGGTGACTGAGACGGTGCATCTACCATAAGGGTTGAGATCTGGTGACTGAGACATGGCGGTGCATCTACCATAAGGGTTCAGATCTGGTGACTGAGACATGGCGGTGCATCTACCATAAGGGTTGAGATCTGATGACTGAGACGGTGCATCTACCATAAGGGTTGAGATCTGGTGACTGAGACGGTGCATCTACCATAAGGGTTGAGATCTGGTGACTGAGACGGTGCATCTACCATAAGGGTTGAGATCTGGTGACTGAGACGGTGCATCTACCATAAGGGTTGAGATCTGGTGACTGAGACGGTGCATCTACCATAAGGGTTGAGATCTGGTGACTGAGATGGTGCATCTACCATAAGGGTTGAGATCTGGTGACTGAGACATGGCGGTGCATCTACCATAAGGGTTGAGATCTGGTGACTGAGACGGTGCATCTACCATAAGGGTTGAGATCTGGTGACTGAGACATGGCGGTGCATCTACCATAAGGGTTCAGATCTGGTGACTGAGACATGGCGGTGCATCTACCATAAGGGTTGAGATCTGGTGACTGAGACATGGCGGTGCATCTACCATAAGGGTTGAGATCTGATGACTGAGACGGTGAATCTACCATAAGGGTTGAGATCTGGTGACTGAGACGGTGCCTCTACCATAAGGGTTGAGATCTGGTGACTGAGACGGTGCATCTACCATAAGGGTTGAGATCTGGTGACTGAGACGGTGCATCTACCATAAGGGTTGAGATCTGGTGACTGAGACATGGCGGTGCATCTACCATAAGGGTTCAGATCTGGTGACTGAGACGGTGCATCTACCATAAGGGTTGAGATCTGGTGACTGAGACGGTGCATCTACCATAAGGGTTGAGATCTGGTGACTGAGACTGTGCCTCTACCATAAGGGTTGAGATCTGGTGACTGAGACATAGAGGTGCATCTACCATAAGGGTTGAGATCTGGTGACTGAGACGGTGCATCTACCATAAGGGTTGAGATCTGGTGACTGAGACGGTGCATCTACCATAAGGGTTGAGATCTGGTGACTGAGACGGTGCATCTACCATAAGGGTTGAGATCTGGTGACTGAGACGGTGCATCTACCATAAGGGTTGAGATCTGGTGACTGAGACGGTGCATCTACCATAAGGGTTGAGATCTGGTGACTGAGACGGTGCATCTACCATAAGGGTTGAGATCTGGTGACTGAGACGGTGCATCTACCATAAGGGTTGAGATCTGGTGACTGAGACTGTGCATCTACCATAAGGGTTGAGATCTGGTGACTGAGACGGTGCATCTACCATAAGGGTTGAGATCTGGTGACTGAGACGGTGCATCTACCATAAGGGTTGAGATCTGGTGACTGAGACATAGAGGTGCATCTACCATAAGGGTTGAGATCTGGTGACTGAGACATGGCGGTGCATCTACCATAAGGGTTGAGATCTGGTGACTGAGACGGTGCATCTACCATAAGGGTTGAGATCTGGTGACTGAGACGGTGCATCTACCATAAGGGTTGAGATCTGGTGACTGAGACGGTGCATCTACCATAAGGGTTGAGATCTGGTGACTGAGACGGTGCATCTACCATAAGGGTTAAGATCTGGTGACTGAGACGGTGCATCTACCATAAGGGTTGAGATCTGGTGACTGAGACAGTGCATCTACCATAAGGGTTGAGATCTGGTGACTGAGACGGTGCATCTACCATAAGGGTTGAGATCTGGTGACTGAGACGGTGCATCTACCATAAGGGTTGAGATCTGGTGACTGAGACGGTGCATCTACCATAAGGGTTGAGATCTGGTGACTGAGACGGTGCATCTACCATAAGGGTTGAGATCTGGTGACTGAGACATAGAGGTGCATCTACCATAAGGGTTGAGATCTGGTGACTGAGACATGGCGGTGCATCTACCATAAGGGTTGAGATCTGGTGACTGAGACGGTGCATCTACCATAAGGGTTGAGATCTGGTGACTGAGACGGTGCATCTACCATAAGGGTTGAGATCTGGTGACTGAGACGGTGCATCTACCATAAGGGTTGAGATCTGGTGACTGAGACGGTGCATCTACCATAAGGGTTGAGATCTGGTGACTGAGACGGTGCATCTACCATAAGGGTTGAGATCTGGTGACTGAGACGGTGCATCTACCATAAGGGTTGAGATCTGGTGACTGAGACGGTGCATCTACCATAAGGGTTGAGATCTGGTGACTGAGACGGTGCATCTACCATAAGGGTTGAGATCTGGTGACTGAGACGGTGCATCTACCATAAGGGTTGAGATCTGGTGACTGAGACGGTGCATCTACCATAAGGGTTCAGATCTGGTGACTGAGACGGTGCATCTACCATAAGGGTTGAGATCTGGTGACTGAGACATGGCGGTGCATCTACCATAAGGGTTGAGATCTGGTGACTGAGACGGTGCATCTACCATAAGGGTTGAGATCTGGTGACTGAGACGGTGCATCTACCATAAGGGTTGAGATCTGGTGACTGAGACGGTGCATCTACCATAAGGGTTGAGATCTGGTGACTGAGACGGTGCATCTACCATAAGGGTTGAGATCTGGTGACTGAGACGGTGCATCTACCATAAGGGTTGAGATCTGGTGACTGAGACGGTGCATCTACCATAAGGGTTGAGATCTGGTGACTGAGACGGTGCATCTACCATAAGGGTTGAGATCTGGTGACTGAGACGGTGCATCTACCATAAGGGTTCAGATCTGGTGACTGAGACGGTGCATCTACCATAAGGGTTGAGATCTGGTGACTGAGACGTGCATCTACCATAAGGGTTGAGATCTGGTGACTGAGACGGTGCATCTACCATAAGGGTTGAGATCTGGTGACTGAGACGGTGCATCTACCATAAGGGTTGAGATCTGGTGACTGAGACGGTGCATCTACCATAAGGGTTGAGATCTGGTGACTGAGACGGTGCATCTACCATAATGGTTGAGATCTGGTGACTGAGACGGTGCATCTACCATAAGGGTTGAGATCTGGTGACTGAGACGGTGCATCTACCATAAGGGTTGAGATCTGGTGACTGAGACGGTGCCTCTACCATAAGGGTTGAGATCTGGTGACTGAGACGGTGCCTCTACCATAAGGGTTGAGATCTGGTGACTGAGACGGTGCATCTACCATAAGGGTTGAGATCTGGTGACTGAGACATAGAGGTGCATCTACCATAAGGGTTGAGATCTGGTGACTGAGACATGGCGGTGCATCTACCATAAGGGTTGAGATCTGGTGACTGAGACGGTGCATCTACCATAAGGGTTGAGATCTGGTGACTGAGACGGTGCATCTACCATAAGGGTTGAGATCTTGTGACTGAGACGGTGCATCTACCATAAGGGTTGAGATCTGGTGACTGAGACGGTGCATCTACCATAAGGGTTGAGATCTGGTGACTGAGACGGTGCATCTACCATAAGGGTTGAGATCTGGTGACTGAGACGGTGCCTCTACCATAAGGGTTGAGATCTGGTGACTGAGACGGTGCATCTACCATAAGGGTTGAGATCTGGTGACTGAGACGGTGCCTCTACCATAAGGGTTGAGATCTGGTGACTGAGACATGGAGGTGCATCTACCATAAGGGTTGAGATCTGGTGACTGAGACGGTGCATCTACCATAAGGGTTGAGATCTGGTGACTGAGACGGTGCATCTACCATAAGGGTTGAGATCTGGTGACTGAGACGGTGCATCTACCATAAGGGTTGAGATCTGGTGACTGAGACGGTGCATCTACCATAAGGGTTGAGATCTGGTGACTGAGACGGTGCATCTACCATAAGGGTTAAGATCTGGTGACTGAGACGGTGCATCTACCATAAGTGTTGAGATCTGGTGACTGAGACGGTGCATCTACCATAAGGGCTGAGATCTGGTCACTGAGACGGTGCATCTACCATAAGGGTTGAGATCTGGTGACTGAGACGGTGCATCTACCATAAGGGTTGAGATCTGGTGACTGAGACGGTGCATCTACCATAAGGGTTGAGATCTGGTGACTGAGACGGTGCATCTACCATAAGGGTTGAGATCTGGTGACTGAGACGGTGCATCTACCATAAGGGTTGAGATCTGGTGACTGAGACGGTGCATCTACCATAAGGGTTGAGATCTGGTGACTGAGACGGTGCATCTACCATAAGGGTTGAGATCTGGTGACTGAGACGGTGCATCTACCATAAGGGTTGAGATCTGGTGACTGAGACGGTGCATCTACCATAAGGGTTGAGATCTGGTGACTGAGACGGTGCATCTACCATAAGGGTTGAGATCTGGTGACTGAGACGGTGCATCTACCATAAGGGTTGAGATCTGGTGACTGAGACGGTGCATCTACCATAATGGTTGAGATCTGGTGACTGAGACGGTGCATCTACCATAAGGGTTGAGATCTGGTGACTGAGACGGTGCATCTACCATAAGGGTTGAGATCTGGTGACTGAGACGGTGCCTCTACCATAAGCGTTGAGATCTGGTGACTGAGACGGTGCCTCTACCATAAGGGTTGAGATCTGGTGACTGAGACGGTGCATCTACCATAAGGGTTGAGATCTGGTGACTGAGACATAGAGGTGCATCTACCATAAGGGTTGAGATCTGGTGACTGAGACATGGCGGTGCATCTACCATAAGGGTTGAGATCTGGTGACTGAGACGGTGCATCTACCATAAGGGTTGAGATCTGGTGACTGAGACGGTGCATCTACCATAAGGGTTGAGATCTGGTGACTGAGACGGTGCATCTACCATAAGGGTTGAGATCTGGTGACTGAGACGGTGCATCTACCATAAGGGTTCAGATCTGGTGACTGAGACGGTGCATCTACCATAAGGGTTGAGATCTGGTGACTGAGACGGTGCATCTACCATAAGGGTTGAGATCTGGTGACTGAGACGGTGCATCTACCATAAGGGTTGAGATCTGGTGACTGAGACGGTGCATCTACCATAAGGGTTGAGATCTGGTGACTGAGACGGTGCATCTACCATAAGGGTTGAGATCTGGTGACTGAGACGGTGCATCTACCATAAGGGTTGAGATCTGGTGACTGAGACGGTGCATCTACCATAAGGGTTGAGATCTGGTGACTGAGACGGTGCATCTACCATAAGGGTTGAGATCTGGTGACTGAGACGGTGCATCTACCATAAGGGTTGAGATCTGGTGACTGAGACGGTGCATCTACCATAAGGGTTGAGATCTGGTGACTGAGAAGGTGCATCTACCATAAGGGTTGAGATCTGGTGACTGAGACGGTGCCTCTACCATAAGGGTTGAGATCTGGTGACTGAGACGGTGCATCTACCATAAGGGTTGAGATCTGGTGACTGAGACGGTGCCTCTACCATAAGGGTTGAGATCTGGTGACTGAGACATGGAGGTGCATCTACCATAAGGGTTGAGATCTGGTGACTGAGACGGTGCATCTACCATAAGGGTTGAGATCTGGTGACTGAGACGGTGCATCTACCATAAGGGTTGAGATCTGGTGACTGAGACGGTGCATCTACCATAAGGGTTGAGATCTGGTGACTGAGACGGTGCATCTACCATAAGGGTTGAGATCTGGTGACTGAGACGGTGCATCTACCATAAGGGTTGAGATCTGGTGACTGAGACGGTGCATCTACCATAAGGGTTGAGATCTGGTGACTGAGACGGTGCATCTACCATAAGGGTTGAGATCTGGTGACTGAGACGGTGCATCTACCATAAGGGTTGAGATCTGGTGACTGAGACGGTGCATCTACCATAAGGGTTGAGATCTGGTGACTGAGACGGTGCATCTACCATAAGGGTTGAGATCTGGTGACTGAGACGGTGCATCTACCATAAGGGTTGAGATCTGGTGACTGAGACGGTGCATCTACCATAAGGGTTCAGATCTGGTGACTGAGACGGTGCATCTACCATAAGGGTTGAGATCTGGTGACTGAGACGGTGCATCTACCATAAGGGTTGAGATCTGGTGACTGAGACGGTGCATCTACCATAAGGGTTGAGATCTGGTGACTGAGACGGTGCATCTACCATAAGGGTTGAGATCTGGTGACTGAGACGGTGCATCTACCATAAGGGTTGAGATCTGGTGACTGAGACGGTGCATCTACCATAATGGTTGAGATCTGGTGACTGAGACGGTGCATCTACCATAAGGGTTGAGATCTGGTGACTGAGACGGTGCATCTACCATAAGGGTTGAGATCTGGTGACTGAGACATAGAGGTGCATCTACCATAAGGGTTGAGATCTGGTGACTGAGACATGGCGGTGCATCTACCATAAGGGTTGAGATCTGGTGACTGAGACGGTGCATCTACCATAAGGGTTGAGATCTGGTGACTGAGACGGTGCATCTACCATAAGGGTTGAGATCTGGTGACTGAGACGGTGCATCTACCATAATGGTTGAGATCTGGTGACTGAGACGGTGCCTCTACCATAAGGGTTGAGATCTGGTGACTGAGACGGTGCATCTACCATAAGGGTTGAGATCTGGTGACTGAGACATAGAGGTGCATCTACCATAAGGGTTGAGATCTGGTGACTGAGACATGGCGGTGCATCTACCATAAGGGTTGAGATCTGGTGACTGAGACGGTGCATCTACCATAAGGGTTGAGATCTGGTGACTGAGACGGTGCATCTACCATAAGGGTTGAGATCTTGTGACTGAGACGGTGCATCTACCATAAGGGTTGAGATCTGGTGACTGAGACGGTGCATCTACCATAAGGGTTGAGATCTGGTGACTGAGACGGTGCATCTACCATAAGGGTTGAGATCTGGTGACTGAGACGGTGCCTCTACCATAAGGGTTGAGATCTGGTGACTGAGACGGTGCATCTACCATAAGGGTTGAGATCTGGTGACTGAGACGGTGCCTCTACCATAAGGGTTGAGATCTGGTGACTGAGACATGGAGGTGCATCTACCATAAGGGTTGAGATCTGGTGACTGAGACGGTGCATCTACCATAAGGGTTGAGATCTGGTGACTGAGACGGTGCATCTACCATAAGGGTTGAGATCTGGTGACTGAGACGGTGCATCTACCATAAGGGTTGAGATCTGGTGACTGAGACGGTGCATCTACCATAAGGGTTGAGATCTGGTGACTGAGACGGTGCATCTACCATAAGGGTTGAGATCTGGTGACTGAGACGGTGCATCTACCATAAGGGTTGAGATCTGGTGACTGAGACGGTGCATCTACCATAAGGGTTGAGATCTGGTGACTGAGACGGTGCATCTACCATAAGGGTTGAGATCTGGTGACTGAGACGGTGCATCTACCATAAGGGTTCAGATCTGGTGACTGAGACGGTGCATCTACCATAAGGGTTGAGATCTGGTGACTGAGACATGGCGGTGCATCTACCATAAGGGTTGAGATCTGGTGACTGAGACGGTGCATCTACCATAAGGGTTGAGATCTGGTGACTGAGACGGTGCATCTACCATAAGGGTTGAGATCTGGTGACTGAGACGGTGCATCTACCATAAGGGTTGAGATCTGGTGACTGAGACGGTGCATCTACCATAAGGGTTGAGATCTGGTGACTGAGACGGTGCATCTACCATAAGGGTTGAGATCTGGTGACTGAGACGGTGCATCTACCATAAGGGTTGAGATCTGGTGACTGAGACGGTGCATCTACCATAAGGGTTGAGATCTGGTGACTGAGACGGTGCATCTACCATAAGGGTTCAGATCTGGTGACTGAGACGGTGCATCTACCATAAGGGTTGAGATCTGGTGACTGAGACGGTGCATCTACCATAAGGGTTGAGATCTGGTGACTGAGACGGTGCATCTACCATAAGGGTTGAGATCTGGTGACTGAGACGGTGCATCTACCATAAGGGTTGAGATCTGGTGACTGAGACGGTGCATCTACCATAAGGGTTGAGATCTGGTGACTGAGACGGTGCATCTACCATAATGGTTGAGATCTGGTGACTGAGACGGTGCATCTACCATAAGGGTTGAGATCTGGTGACTGAGACGGTGCATCTACCATAAGGGTTGAGATCTGGTGACTGAGACGGTGCATCTACCATAAGGGTTGAGATCTGGTGACTGAGACGGTGCATCTACCATAAGGGTTGAGATCTGGTGACTGAGACATAGAGGTGCATCTACCATAAGGGTTGAGATCTGGTGACTGAGACATGGCGGTGCATCTACCATAAGGGTTGAGATCTGGTGACTGAGACGGTGCATCTACCATAAGGGTTGAGATCTGGTGACTGAGACGGTGCATCTACCATAAGGGTTGAGATCTGGTGACTGAGACGGTGCATCTACCATAATGGTTGAGATCTGGTGACTGAGACGGTGCCTCTACCATAAGGGTTGAGATCTGGTGACTGAGACGGTGCATCTACCATAAGGGTTGAGATCTGGTGACTGAGACATAGAGGTGCATCTACCATAAGGGTTGAGATCTGGTGACTGAGACATGGCGGTGCATCTACCATAAGGGTTGAGATCTGGTGACTGAGACGGTGCATCTACCATAAGGGTTGAGATCTGGTGACTGAGACGGTGCATCTACCATAAGGGTTGAGATCTTGTGACTGAGACGGTGCATCTACCATAAGGGTTGAGATCTGGTGACTGAGACGGTGCATCTACCATAAGGGTTGAGATCTGGTGACTGAGACGGTGCATCTACCATAAGGGTTGAGATCTGGTGACTGAGACGGTGCCTCTACCATAAGGGTTGAGATCTGGTGACTGAGACGGTGCATCTACCATAAGGGTTGAGATCTGGTGACTGAGACGGTGCCTCTACCATAAGGGTTGAGATCTGGTGACTGAGACATGGAGGTGCATCTACCATAAGGGTTGAGATCTGGTGACTGAGACGGTGCATCTACCATAAGGGTTGAGATCTGGTGACTGAGACGGTGCATCTACCATAAGGGTTGAGATCTGGTGACTGAGACGGTGCATCTACCATAAGGGTTGAGATCTGGTGACTGAGACGGTGCATCTACCATAAGGGTTGAGATCTGGTGACTGAGACGGTGCATCTACCATAAGGGTTGAGATCTGGTGACTGAGACGGTGCATCTACCATAAGGGTTAAGATCTGGTGACTGAGACGGTGCATCTACCATAAGTGTTGAGATCTGGTGACTGAGACGGTGCATCTACCATAAGGGCTGAGATCTGGTGACTGAGACATGGAGGTGCATCTACCATAAGGGTTGAGATCTGGTGACTGAGACGGTGCATCTACCATAAGGGTTGAGATCTGGTGACTGAGACGGTGCATCTACCATAAGGGTTGAGATCTGGTGACTGAGACGGTGCATCTACCATAAGGGTTGAGATCTGGTGACTGAGACGGTGCATCTACCATAAGGGTTGAGATCTGGTGACTGAGACGGTGCATCTACCATAAGGGTTGAGATCTGGTGACTGAGACGGTGCATCTACCATAAGGGTTGAGATCTGGTGACTGAGACGGTGCATCTACCATAAGGGTTCAGATCTGGTGACTGAGACGGTGCATCTACCATAAGGGTTGAGATCTGGTGACTGAGACATGGCGGTGCATCTACCATAAGGGTTGAGATCTGGTGACTGAGACGGTGCATCTACCATAAGGGTTGAGATCTGGTGACTGAGACGGTGCATCTACCATAAGGGTTGAGATCTGGTGACTGAGACGGTGCATCTACCATAAGGGTTGAGATCTGGTGACTGAGACGGTGCATCTACCATAAGGGTTGAGATCTGGTGACTGAGACGGTGCATCTACCATAAGGGTTGAGATCTGGTGACTGAGACGGTGCATCTACCATAAGGGTTGAGATCTGGTGACTGAGACGGTGCATCTACCATAAGGGTTGAGATCTGGTGACTGAGACGGTGCATCTACCATAAGGGTTCAGATCTGGTGACTGAGACGGTGCATCTACCATAAGGGTTGAGATCTGGTGACTGAGACGGTGCATCTACCATAAGGGTTGAGATCTGGTGACTGAGACGGTGCATCTACCATAAGGGTTGAGATCTGGTGACTGAGACGGTGCATCTACCATAAGGGTTGAGATCTGGTGACTGAGACGGTGCATCTACCATAAGGGTTGAGATCTGGTGACTGAGACGGTGCATCTACCATAATGGTTGAGATCTGGTGACTGAGACGGTGCATCTACCATAAGGGTTGAGATCTGGTGACTGAGACGGTGCATCTACCATAAGGGTTGAGATCTGGTGACTGAGACGGTGCCTCTACCATAAGGGTTGAGATCTGGTGACTGAGACGGTGCCTCTACCATAAGGGTTGAGATCTGGTGACTGAGACGGTGCATCTACCATAAGGGTTGAGATCTGGTGACTGAGACATAGAGGTGCATCTACCATAAGGGTTGAGATCTGGTGACTGAGACATGGCGGTGCATCTACCATAAGGGTTGAGATCTGGTGACTGAGACGGTGCATCTACCATAAGGGTTGAGATCTGGTGACTGAGACGGTGCATCTACCATAAGGGTTGAGATCTTGTGACTGAGACGGTGCATCTACCATAAGGGTTGAGATCTGGTGACTGAGACGGTGCATCTACCATAAGGGTTGAGATCTGGTGACTGAGACGGTGCATCTACCATAAGGGTTGAGATCTGGTGACTGAGACGGTGCCTCTACCATAAGGGTTGAGATCTGGTGACTGAGACGGTGCATCTACCATAAGGGTTGAGATCTGGTGACTGAGACGGTGCCTCTACCATAAGGGTTGAGATCTGGTGACTGAGACATGGAGGTGCATCTACCATAAGGGTTGAGATCTGGTGACTGAGACGGTGCATCTACCATAAGGGTTGAGATCTGGTGACTGAGACGGTGCATCTACCATAAGGGTTGAGATCTGGTGACTGAGACGGTGCATCTACCATAAGGGTTGAGATCTGGTGACTGAGACGGTGCATCTACCATAAGGGTTGAGATCTGGTGACTGAGACGGTGCATCTACCATAAGGGTTGAGATCTGGTGACTGAGACGGTGCATCTACCATAAGGGTTAAGATCTGGTGACTGAGACGGTGCATCTACCATAAGTGTTGAGATCTGGTGACTGAGACGGTGCATCTACCATAAGGGCTGAGATCTGGTCACTGAGACGGTGCATCTACCATAAGGGTTGAGATCTGGTGACTGAGACGGTGCATCTACCATAAGGGTTGAGATCTGGTGACTGAGACGGTGCATCTACCATAAGGGTTGAGATCTGGTGACTGAGACGGTGCATCTACCATAAGGGTTGAGATCTGGTGACTGAGACGGTGCATCTACCATAAGGGTTGAGATCTGGTGACTGAGACGGTGCATCTACCATAAGGGTTGAGATCTGGTGACTGAGACGGTGCATCTACCATAAGGGTTGAGATCTGGTGACTGAGACGGTGCATCTACCATAAGGGTTCAGATCTGGTGACTGAGACGGTGCATCTACCATAAGGGTTGAGATCTGGTGACTGAGACGGTGCATCTACCATAAGGGTTGAGATCTGGTGACTAAGACGGTGCATCTACCATAAGGGTTGAGATCTGGTGACTGAGACGGTGCATCTACCATAAGGGTTGAGATCTGGTGACTGAGACGGTGCATCTACCATAAGGGTTGAGATCTGGTGACTGAGACGGTGCATCTACCATAAGGGTTGAGATCTGGTGACTGAGACGGTGCATCTACCATAAGGGTTGAGATCTGGTGACTGAGACGGTGCATCTACCATAAGGGTTGAGATCTGGTGACTGAGACGGTGCATCTACCATAAGGGTTGAGATCTGGTGACTGAGACGGTGCATCTACCATAAGGGTTGAGATCTGGTGACTGAGACGGTGCATCTACCATAAGGGTTGAGATCTGGTGACTGAGACGGTGCCTCTACCATAAGGGTTGAGATCTGGTGACTGAGACGGTGCATCTACCATAAGGGTTGAGATCTGGTGACTGAGACGGTGCCTCTACCATAAGGGTTGAGATCTGGTGACTGAGACATGGAGGTGCATCTACCATAAGGGTTGAGATCTGGTGACTGAGACGGTGCATCTACCATAAGGGTTGAGATCTGGTGACTGAGACGGTGCATCTACCATAAGGGTTGAGATCTGGTGACTGAGATGGTGCATCTACCATAAGGGTTGAGATCTGGTGACTGAGACGGTGCCTCTACCATAAGGGTTGAGATCTGGTGACTGAGACGGTGCATCTACCATAAGGGTTGAGATCTGGTGACTGAGACATAGAGGTGCATCTACCATAAGGGTTGAGATCTGGTGACTGAGACATGGCGGTGCATCTACCATAAGGGTTGAGATCTGGTGACTGAGACGGTGCATCTACCATAAGGGTTGAGATCTGGTGACTGAGACGGTGCATCTACCATAAGGGTTGAGATCTTGTGACTGAGACGGTGCATCTACCATAAGGGTTGAGATCTGGTGACTGAGACGGTGCATCTACCATAAGGGTTGAGATCTGGTGACTGAGACGGTGCATCTACCATAAGGGTTGAGATCTGGTGACTGAGACGGTGCCTCTACCATAAGGGTTGAGATCTGGTGACTGAGACGGTGCATCTACCATAAGGGTTGAGATCTGGTGACTGAGACGGTGCCTCTACCATAAGGGTTGAGATCTGGTGACTGAGACATGGAGGTGCATCTACCATAAGGGTTGAGATCTGGTGACTGAGACGGTGCATCTACCATAAGGGTTGAGATCTGGTGACTGAGACGGTGCATCTACCATAAGGGTTGAGATCTGGTGACTGAGACGGTGCATCTACCATAAGGGTTGAGATCTGGTGACTGAGACGGTGCATCTACCATAAGGGTTGAGATCTGGTGACTGAGACGGTGCATCTACCATAAGGGTTGAGATCTGGTGACTGAGACGGTGCATCTACCATAAGGGTTAAGATCTGGTGACTGAGACGGTGCATCTACCATAAGTGTTGAGATCTGGTGACTGAGACGGTGCATCTACCATAAGGGCTGAGATCTGGTCACTGAGACGGTGCATCTACCATAAGGGTTGAGATCTGGTGACTGAGACGGTGCATCTACCATAAGGGTTGAGATCTGGTGACTGAGACGGTGCATCTACCATAAGGGTTGAGATCTGGTGACTGAGACGGTGCATCTACCATAAGGGTTGAGATCTGGTGACTGAGACGGTGCATCTACCATAAGGGTTGAGATCTGGTGACTGAGACGGTGCATCTACCATAAGGGTTGAGATCTGGTGACTGAGACGGTGCATCTACCATAAGGGTTGAGATCTGGTGACTGAGACGGTGCATCTACCATAAGGGTTCAGATCTGGTGACTGAGACGGTGCATCTACCATAAGGGTTGAGATCTGGTGACTGAGACGGTGCATCTACCATAAGGGTTGAGATCTGGTGACTAAGACGGTGCATCTACCATAAGGGTTGAGATCTGGTGACTGAGACGGTGCATCTACCATAAGGGTTGAGATCTGGTGACTGAGACGGTGCATCTACCATAAGGGTTGAGATCTGGTGACTGAGACGGTGCATCTACCATAAGGGTTGAGATCTGGTGACTGAGACGGTGCATCTACCATAAGGGTTGAGATCTGGTGACTGAGACGGTGCATCTACCATAAGGGTTGAGATCTGGTGACTGAGACGGTGCATCTACCATAAGGGTTGAGATCTGGTGACTGAGACGGTGCATCTACCATAAGGGTTGAGATCTGGTGACTGAGACGGTGCATCTACCATAAGGGTTGAGATCTGGTGACTGAGACGGTGCCTCTACCATAAGGGTTGAGATCTGGTGACTGAGACGGTGCATCTACCATAAGGGTTGAGATCTGGTGACTGAGACGGTGCCTCTACCATAAGGGTTGAGATCTGGTGACTGAGACATGGAGGTGCATCTACCATAAGGGTTGAGATCTGGTGACTGAGACGGTGCATCTACCATAAGGGTTGAGATCTGGTGACTGAGACGGTGCATCTACCATAAGGGTTGAGATCTGGTGACTGAGATGGTGCATCTACCATAAGGGTTGAGATCTGGTGACTGAGACGGTGCATCTACCATAAGGGTTGAGATCTGGTGACTGAGACATGGCGGTGCATCTACCATAAGGGTTGAGATCTGGTGACTGAGACGGTGCATCTACCATAAGGGTTGAGATCTGGTGACTGAGACGGTGCCTCTACCATAAGGGTTGAGATCTGGTGACTGAGACATGGAGGTGCATCTACCATAAGGGTTGAGATCTGGTGACTGAGACGGTGCATCTACCATAAGGGTTGAGATCTGGTGACTGAGACGGTGCATCTACCATAAGGGTTGAGATCTGGTGACTGAGACGGTGCATCTACCATAAGGGTTGAGATCTGGTGACTGAGACGGTGCATCTACCATAAGGGTTGAGATCTGGTGACTGAGACGGTGCATCTACCATAAGGGTTGAGATCTGGTGACTGAGACGGTGCATCTACCATAAGGGTTGAGATCTGGTGACTGAGACGGTGCATCTACCATAAGGGTTGAGATCTGGTGACTGAGACGGTGCATCTACCATAAGGGTTGAGATCTGGTGACTGAGACGGTGCATCTACCATAAGGGTTGAGATCTGGTGACTGAGACGGTGCCTCTACCATAAGGGTTGAGATCTGGTGACTGAGACGGTGCATCTACCATAAGGGTTGAGATCTGGTGACTGAGACGGTGCCTCTACCATAAGGGTTGAGATCTGGTGACTGAGACATGGAGGTGCATCTACCATAAGGGTTGAGATCTGGTGACTGAGACGGTGCATCTACCATAAGGGTTGAGATCTGGTGACTGAGACGGTGCATCTACCATAAGGGTTGAGATCTGGTGACTGAGATGGTGCATCTACCATAAGGGTTGAGATCTGGTGACTGAGACGGTGCATCTACCATAAGGGTTGAGATCTGGTGACTGAGACATGGCGGTGCATCTACCATAAGGGTTGAGATCTGGTGACTGAGACGGTGCATCTACCATAAGGGTTGAGATCTGGTGACTGAGACGGTGCATCTACCATAAGGGTTGAGATCTGGTGACTGAGACGGTGCATCTACCATAAGGGTTGAGATCTGGTGACTGAGACGGTGCATCTACCATAAGGGTTGAGATCTGGTGACTGAGACGGTGCATCTACCATAAGGGTTGAGATCTGGTGACTGAGACGGTGCATCTACCATAAGGGTTGAGATCTGGTGACTGAGACGGTGCCTCTACCATAAGGGTTGAGATCTGGTGACTGAGACGGTGCATCTACCATAAGGGTTGAGATCTGGTGACTGAGACATAGAGGTGCATCTACCATAAGGGTTGAGATCTGGTGACTGAGACATGGCGGTGCATCTACCATAAGGGTTGAGATCTGGTGACTGAGACGGTGCATCTACCATAAGGGTTGAGATCTGGTGACTGAGATGGTGCATCTACCATAAGGGTTGAGATCTGGTGACTGAGACGGTGCATCTACCATAAGGGTTGAGATCTGGTGACTGAGACATGGCGGTGCATCTACCATAAGGGTTGAGATCTGGTGACTGAGACGGTGCATCTACCATAAGGGTTGAGATCTGGTGACTGAGACGGTGCATCTACCATAAGGGTTGAGATCTGGTGACTGAGACATGGCGGTGCATCTACCATAAGGGTTGAGATCTGGTGACTGAGACGGTGCATCTACCATAAGGGTTGAGATCTGGTGACTGAGACGGTGCATCTACCATAAGGGTTGAGATCTGGTGACTGAGACGGTGCATCTACCATAAGGGTTGAGATCTGGTGACTGAGACGGTGCATCTACCATAAGGGTTCAGATCTGGTGACTGAGACGGTGCATCTACCATAAGGGTTGAGATCTGGTGACTGAGACGGTGCATCTACCATAAGGGTTGAGATCTGGTGACTGAGACGGTGCATCTACCATAAGGGTTGAGATCTGGTGACTGAGACGGTGCATCTACCATAAGGGTTGAGATCTGGTGACTGAGACGGTGCATCTACCATAAGGGTTGAGATCTGGTGACTGAGACGGTGCATCTACCATAAGGGTTGAGATCTGGTGACTGAGACGGTGCATCTACCATAAGGGTTGAGATCTGGTGACTGAGACGGTGCATCTACCATAAGGGTTGAGATCTGGTGACTGAGACGGTGCATCTACCATAAGGGTTGAGATCTGGTGACTGAGACGGTGCATCTACCATAAGGATTGAGATCTGGTGACTGAGACGGTGCCTCTACCATAAGGGTTGAGATCTGGTGACTGAGACATGGAGGTGCATCTACCATAAGGGTTGAGATCTTGTGACTGAGACGGTGCATCTACCATAAGGGTTGAGATCTGGTGACTGAGACGGTGCATCTACCATAAGGGTTGAGATCTGGTGACTGAGACGGTGCATCTACCATAAGGGTTGAGATCTGGTGACTGAGACGGTGCCTCTACCATAAGGGTTGAGATCTGGTGACTGAGACGGTGCATCTACCATAAGGGTTGAGATCTGGTGACTGAGACGGTGCCTCTACCATAAGGGTTGAGATCTGGTGACTGAGACATGGAGGTGCATCTACCATAAGGGTTGAGATCTGGTGACTGAGACGGTGCATCTACCATAAGGGTTGAGATCTGGTGACTGAGACGGTGCATCTACCATAAGGGTTGAGATCTGGTGACTGAGACGGTGCATCTACCATAAGGGTTGAGATCTGGTGACTGAGACGGTGCATCTACCATAAGGGTTGAGATCTGGTGACTGAGACGGTGCATCTACCATAAGGGTTGAGATCTGGTGACTGAGACGGTGCATCTACCATAAGGGTTGAGATCTGGTGACTGAGACGGTGCATCTACCATAAGTGTTGAGATCTGGTGACTGAGACGGTGCATCTACCATAAGGGCTGAGATCTGGTCACTGAGACGGTGCATCTACCATAAGGGTTGAGATCTGGTGACTGAGACGGTGCATCTACCATAAGGGTTGAGATCTGGTGACTGAGACGGTGCATCTACCATAAGGGTTGAGATCTGGTGACTGAGACGGTGCATCTACCATAAGGGTTGAGATCTGGTGACTGAGACGGTGCATCTACCATAAGGGTTGAGATCTGGTGACTGAGACGGTGCATCTACCATAAGGGTTGAGATCTGGTGACTGAGACGGTGCATCTACCATAAGGGTTGAGATCTGGTGACTGAGACGGTGCATCTACCATAAGGGTTGAGATCTGGTGACTGAGACGGTGCATCTACCATAAGGGTTGAGATCTGGTGACTGAGACGGTGCATCTACCATAAGGGTTGAGATCTGGTGACTGAGACGGTGCATCTACCATAAGGGTTGAGATCTGGTGACTGAGACGGTGCATCTACCATAAGGGTTGAGATCTGGTGACTGAGACGGTGCATCTACCATAAGGGTTGAGATCTGGTGACTGAGACGGTGCATCTACCATAAGGGTTGAGATCTGGTGACTAAGACGGTGCATCTACCATAAGGGTTGAGATCTGGTGACTGAGACGGTGCATCTACCATAAGGGTTGAGATCTGGTGACTGAGACGGTGCATCTACCATAAGGGTTGAGATCTGGTGACTGAGACGGTGCATCTACCATAAGGGTTGAGATCTGGTGACTGAGACGGTGCATCTACCATAAGGGTTGAGATCTGGTGACTGAGACGGTGCATCTACCATAAGGGTTGAGATCTGGTGACTGAGACGGTGCATCTACCATAAGGGTTGAGATCTGGTGACTGAGACGGTGCATCTACCATAAGGGTTGAGATCTGGTGACTGAGACGGTGCATCTACCATAAGGGTTGAGATCTGGTGACTGAGACGGTGCATCTACCATAAGGGTTGAGATCTGGTGACTGAGACGGTGCATCTACCATAAGGGTTGAGATCTGGTGACTGAGACGGTGCATCTACCATAAGGGTTGAGATCTGGTGACTGAGACGGTGCATCTACCATAAGGGTTGAGATCTGGTGACTGAGACGGTGCATCTACCATAAGGGTTGAGATCTGGTGACTGAGACGGTGCATCTACCATAAGGGTTGAGATCTGGTGACTGAGACGGTGCATCTACCATAAGGGTTGAGATCTGGTGACTGAGACGGTGCATCTACCATAAGGGTTGAGATCTGGTGACTGAGACGGTGCATCTACCATAAGGGTTGAGATCTGGTGACTGAGACGGTGCATCTACCATAAGGGTTGAGATCTGGTGACTGAGACGGTGCCTCTACCATAAGGGTTGAGATCTGGTGACTGAGACGGTGCATCTACCATAAGGGTTGAGATCTGGTGACTGAGACGGTGCCTCTACCATAAGGGTTGAGATCTGGTGACTGAGACATGGAGGTGCATCTACCATAAGGGTTGAGATCTGGTGACTGAGACGGTGCATCTACCATAAGGGTTGAGATCTGGTGACTGAGACGGTGCATCTACCATAAGGGTTGAGATCTGGTGACTGAGACGGTGCATCTACCATAAGGGTTGAGATCTGGTGACTGAGACGGTGCATCTACCATAAGGGTTGAGATCTGGTGACTGAGACGGTGCATCTACCATAAGGGTTGAGATCTGGTGACTGAGACGGTGCATCTACCATAAGGGTTAAGATCTGGTGACTGAGACGGTGCATCTACCATAAGTGTTGAGATCTGGTGACTGAGACGGTGCATCTACCATAAGGGCTGAGATCTGGTGACTGAGACATGGAGGTGCATCTACCATAAGGGTTGAGATCTGGTGACTGAGACGGTGCATCTACCATAAGGGTTGAGATCTGGTGACTGAGACGGTGCATCTACCATAAGGGTTGAGATCTGGTGACTGAGACGGTGCATCTACCATAAGGGTTGAGATCTGGTGACTGAGACGGTGCATCTACCATAAGGGTTGAGATCTGGTGACTGAGACGGTGCATCTACCATAAGGGTTGAGATCTGGTGACTGAGACGGTGCATCTACCATAAGGGTTGAGATCTGGTGACTGAGACGGTGCATCTACCATAAGGGTTGAGATCTGGTGACTGAGACGGTGCCTCTACCATAAGGGTTGAGATCTGGTGACTGAGACGGTGCATCTACCATAAGGGTTGAGATCTGGTGACTGAGACGGTGCCTCTACCATAAGGGTTGAGATCTGGTGACTGAGACATGGAGGTGCATCTACCATAAGGGTTGAGATCTGGTGACTGAGACGGTGCATCTACCATAAGGGTTGAGATCTGGTGACTGAGACGGTGCATCTACCATAAGGGTTGAGATCTGGTGACTGAGACGGTGCATCTACCATAAGGGTTGAGATCTGGTGACTGAGACGGTGCATCTACCATAAGGGTTGAGATCTGGTGACTGAGACGGTGCATCTACCATAAGGGTTGAGATCTGGTGACTGAGACGGTGCATCTACCATAAGGGTTAAGATCTGGTGACTGAGACGGTGCATCTACCATAAGTGTTGAGATCTGGTGACTGAGACGGTGCATCTACCATAAGGGCTGAGATCTGGTCACTGAGACGGTGCATCTACCATAAGGGTTGAGATCTGGTGACTGAGACGGTGCATCTACCATAAGGGTTGAGATCTGGTGACTGAGACGGTGCATCTACCATAAGGGTTGAGATCTGGTGACTGAGACGGTGCATCTACCATAAGGGTTGAGATCTGGTGACTGAGACGGTGCATCTACCATAAGGGTTGAGATCTGGTGACTGAGACGGTGCATCTACCATAAGGGTTGAGATCTGGTGACTGAGACGGTGCATCTACCATAAGGGTTGAGATCTGGTGACTGAGACGGTGCATCTACCATAAGGGTTCAGATCTGGTGACTGAGACGGTGCATCTACCATAAGGGTTGAGATCTGGTGACTGAGACGGTGCATCTACCATAAGGGTTGAGATCTGGTGACTAAGACGGTGCATCTACCATAAGGGTTGAGATCTGGTGACTGAGACGGTGCATCTACCATAAGGGTTGAGATCTGGTGACTGAGACGGTGCATCTACCATAAGGGTTGAGATCTGGTGACTGAGACGGTGCATCTACCATAAGGGTTGAGATCTGGTGACTGAGACGGTGCATCTACCATAAGGGTTGAGATCTGGTGACTGAGACGGTGCATCTACCATAAGGGTTGAGATCTGGTGACTGAGACGGTGCATCTACCATAAGGGTTGAGATCTGGTGACTGAGACGGTGCATCTACCATAAGGGTTGAGATCTGGTGACTGAGACGGTGCATCTACCATAAGGGTTGAGATCTGGTGACTGAGACGGTGCCTCTACCATAAGGGTTGAGATCTGGTGACTGAGACGGTGCATCTACCATAAGGGTTGAGATCTGGTGACTGAGACGGTGCCTCTACCATAAGGGTTGAGATCTGGTGACTGAGACATGGAGGTGCATCTACCATAAGGGTTGAGATCTGGTGACTGAGACGGTGCATCTACCATAAGGGTTGAGATCTGGTGACTGAGACGGTGCATCTACCATAAGGGTTGAGATCTGGTGACTGAGATGGTGCATCTACCATAAGGGTTGAGATCTGGTGACTGAGACGGTGCATCTACCATAAGGGTTGAGATCTGGTGACTGAGACATGGCGGTGCATCTACCATAAGGGTTGAGATCTGGTGACTGAGACGGTGCATCTACCATAAGGGTTGAGATCTGGTGACTGAGACGGTGCCTCTACCATAAGGGTTGAGATCTGGTGACTGAGACATGGAGGTGCATCTACCATAAGGGTTGAGATCTGGTGACTGAGACGGTGCATCTACCATAAGGGTTGAGATCTGGTGACTGAGACGGTGCATCTACCATAAGGGTTGAGATCTGGTGACTGAGACGGTGCATCTACCATAAGGGTTGAGATCTGGTGACTGAGACGGTGCATCTACCATAAGGGTTGAGATCTGGTGACTGAGACGGTGCATCTACCATAAGGGTTGAGATCTGGTGACTGAGACGGTGCATCTACCATAAGGGTTGAGATCTGGTGACTGAGACGGTGCATCTACCATAAGGGTTGAGATCTGGTGACTGAGACGGTGCATCTACCATAAGGGTTGAGATCTGGTGACTGAGACGGTGCATCTACCATAAGGGTTGAGATCTGGTGACTGAGACGGTGCCTCTACCATAAGGGTTGAGATCTGGTGACTGAGACGGTGCATCTACCATAAGGGTTGAGATCTGGTGACTGAGACGGTGCCTCTACCATAAGGGTTGAGATCTGGTGACTGAGACATGGAGGTGCATCTACCATAAGGGTTGAGATCTGGTGACTGAGACGGTGCATCTACCATAAGGGTTGAGATCTGGTGACTGAGACGGTGCATCTACCATAAGGGTTGAGATCTGGTGACTGAGATGGTGCATCTACCATAAGGGTTGAGATCTGGTGACTGAGACGGTGCATCTACCATAAGGGTTGAGATCTGGTGACTGAGACATGGCGGTGCATCTACCATAAGGGTTGAGATCTGGTGACTGAGACGGTGCATCTACCATAAGGGTTGAGATCTGGTGACTGAGACGGTGCATCTACCATAAGGGTTGAGATCTGGTGACTGAGACGGTGCATCTACCATAAGGGTTGAGATCTGGTGACTGAGACGGTGCATCTACCATAAGGGTTGAGATCTGGTGACTGAGACGGTGCATCTACCATAAGGGTTGAGATCTGGTGACTGAGACGGTGCATCTACCATAAGGGTTGAGATCTGGTGACTGAGACGGTGCCTCTACCATAAGGGTTGAGATCTGGTGACTGAGACGGTGCATCTACCATAAGGGTTGAGATCTGGTGACTGAGACATAGAGGTGCATCTACCATAAGGGTTGAGATCTGGTGACTGAGACATGGCGGTGCATCTACCATAAGGGTTGAGATCTGGTGACTGAGACGGTGCATCTACCATAAGGGTTGAGATCTGGTGACTGAGATGGTGCATCTACCATAAGGGTTGAGATCTGGTGACTGAGACGGTGCATCTACCATAAGGGTTGAGATCTGGTGACTGAGACATGGCGGTGCATCTACCATAAGGGTTGAGATCTGGTGACTGAGACGGTGCATCTACCATAAGGGTTGAGATCTGGTGACTGAGACGGTGCATCTACCATAAGGGTTGAGATCTGGTGACTGAGACATGGCGGTGCATCTACCATAAGGGTTGAGATCTGGTGACTGAGACGGTGCATCTACCATAAGGGTTGAGATCTGGTGACTGAGACGGTGCATCTACCATAAGGGTTGAGATCTGGTGACTGAGACGGTGCATCTACCATAAGGGTTGAGATCTGGTGACTGAGACGGTGCATCTACCATAAGGGTTCAGATCTGGTGACTGAGACGGTGCATCTACCATAAGGGTTGAGATCTGGTGACTGAGACGGTGCATCTACCATAAGGGTTGAGATCTGGTGACTGAGACGGTGCATCTACCATAAGGGTTGAGATCTGGTGACTGAGACGGTGCATCTACCATAAGGGTTGAGATCTGGTGACTGAGACGGTGCATCTACCATAAGGGTTGAGATCTGGTGACTGAGACGGTGCATCTACCATAAGGGTTGAGATCTGGTGACTGAGACGGTGCATCTACCATAAGGGTTGAGATCTGGTGACTGAGACGGTGCATCTACCATAAGGGTTGAGATCTGGTGACTGAGACGGTGCATCTACCATAAGGGTTGAGATCTGGTGACTGAGACGGTGCATCTACCATAAGGATTGAGATCTGGTGACTGAGACGGTGCCTCTACCATAAGGGTTGAGATCTGGTGACTGAGACATGGAGGTGCATCTACCATAAGGGTTGAGATCTTGTGACTGAGACGGTGCATCTACCATAAGGGTTGAGATCTGGTGACTGAGACGGTGCATCTACCATAAGGGTTGAGATCTGGTGACTGAGACGGTGCATCTACCATAAGGGTTGAGATCTGGTGACTGAGACGGTGCCTCTACCATAAGGGTTGAGATCTGGTGACTGAGACGGTGCATCTACCATAAGGGTTGAGATCTGGTGACTGAGACGGTGCCTCTACCATAAGGGTTGAGATCTGGTGACTGAGACATGGAGGTGCATCTACCATAAGGGTTGAGATCTGGTGACTGAGACGGTGCATCTACCATAAGGGTTGAGATCTGGTGACTGAGACGGTGCATCTACCATAAGGGTTGAGATCTGGTGACTGAGACGGTGCATCTACCATAAGGGTTGAGATCTGGTGACTGAGACGGTGCATCTACCATAAGGGTTGAGATCTGGTGACTGAGACGGTGCATCTACCATAAGGGTTGAGATCTGGTGACTGAGACGGTGCATCTACCATAAGGGTTGAGATCTGGTGACTGAGACGGTGCATCTACCATAAGTGTTGAGATCTGGTGACTGAGACGGTGCATCTACCATAAGGGCTGAGATCTGGTCACTGAGACGGTGCATCTACCATAAGGGTTGAGATCTGGTGACTGAGACGGTGCATCTACCATAAGGGTTGAGATCTGGTGACTGAGACGGTGCATCTACCATAAGGGTTGAGATCTGGTGACTGAGACGGTGCATCTACCATAAGGGTTGAGATCTGGTGACTGAGACGGTGCATCTACCATAAGGGTTGAGATCTGGTGACTGAGACGGTGCATCTACCATAAGGGTTGAGATCTGGTGACTGAGACGGTGCATCTACCATAAGGGTTGAGATCTGGTGACTGAGACGGTGCATCTACCATAAGGGTTGAGATCTGGTGACTGAGACGGTGCATCTACCATAAGGGTTGAGATCTGGTGACTGAGACGGTGCATCTACCATAAGGGTTGAGATCTGGTGACTGAGACGGTGCATCTACCATAAGGGTTGAGATCTGGTGACTGAGACGGTGCATCTACCATAAGGGTTGAGATCTGGTGACTGAGACGGTGCATCTACCATAAGGGTTGAGATCTGGTGACTGAGACGGTGCATCTACCATAAGGGTTGAGATCTGGTGACTAAGACGGTGCATCTACCATAAGGGTTGAGATCTGGTGACTGAGACGGTGCATCTACCATAAGGGTTGAGATCTGGTGACTGAGACGGTGCATCTACCATAAGGGTTGAGATCTGGTGACTGAGACGGTGCATCTACCATAAGGGTTGAGATCTGGTGACTGAGACGGTGCATCTACCATAAGGGTTGAGATCTGGTGACTGAGACGGTGCATCTACCATAAGGGTTGAGATCTGGTGACTGAGACGGTGCATCTACCATAAGGGTTGAGATCTGGTGACTGAGACGGTGCATCTACCATAAGGGTTGAGATCTGGTGACTGAGACGGTGCATCTACCATAAGGGTTGAGATCTGGTGACTGAGACGGTGCATCTACCATAAGGGTTGAGATCTGGTGACTGAGACGGTGCATCTACCATAAGGGTTGAGATCTGGTGACTGAGACGGTGCATCTACCATAAGGGTTGAGATCTGGTGACTGAGACGGTGCATCTACCATAAGGGTTGAGATCTGGTGACTGAGACGGTGCATCTACCATAAGGGTTGAGATCTGGTGACTGAGACGGTGCATCTACCATAAGGGTTGAGATCTGGTGACTGAGACGGTGCATCTACCATAAGGGTTGAGATCTGGTGACTGAGACGGTGCATCTACCATAAGGGTTGAGATCTGGTGACTGAGACGGTGCATCTACCATAAGGGTTGAGATCTGGTGACTGAGACGGTGCATCTACCATAAGGGTTGAGATCTGGTGACTGAGACGGTGCCTCTACCATAAGGGTTGAGATCTGGTGACTGAGACGGTGCATCTACCATAAGGGTTGAGATCTGGTGACTGAGACGGTGCCTCTACCATAAGGGTTGAGATCTGGTGACTGAGACATGGAGGTGCATCTACCATAAGGGTTGAGATCTGGTGACTGAGACGGTGCATCTACCATAAGGGTTGAGATCTGGTGACTGAGACGGTGCATCTACCATAAGGGTTGAGATCTGGTGACTGAGACGGTGCATCTACCATAAGGGTTGAGATCTGGTGACTGAGACGGTGCATCTACCATAAGGGTTGAGATCTGGTGACTGAGACGGTGCATCTACCATAAGGGTTGAGATCTGGTGACTGAGACGGTGCATCTACCATAAGGGTTAAGATCTGGTGACTGAGACGGTGCATCTACCATAAGTGTTGAGATCTGGTGACTGAGACGGTGCATCTACCATAAGGGCTGAGATCTGGTGACTGAGACATGGAGGTGCATCTACCATAAGGGTTGAGATCTGGTGACTGAGACGGTGCATCTACCATAAGGGTTGAGATCTGGTGACTGAGACGGTGCATCTACCATAAGGGTTGAGATCTGGTGACTGAGACGGTGCATCTACCATAAGGGTTGAGATCTGGTGACTGAGACGGTGCATCTACCATAAGGGTTGAGATCTGGTGACTGAGACGGTGCATCTACCATAAGGGTTGAGATCTGGTGACTGAGACGGTGCATCTACCATAAGGGTTGAGATCTGGTGACTGAGACGGTGCATCTACCATAAGGGTTCAGATCTGGTGACTGAGACGGTGCATCTACCATAAGGGTTGAGATCTGGTGACTGAGACATGGCGGTGCATCTACCATAAGGGTTGAGATCTGGTGACTGAGACGGTGCATCTACCATAAGGGTTGAGATCTGGTGACTGAGACGGTGCATCTACCATAAGGGTTGAGATCTGGTGACTGAGACGGTGCATCTACCATAAGGGTTGAGATCTGGTGACTGAGACGGTGCATCTACCATAAGGGTTGAGATCTGGTGACTGAGACGGTGCATCTACCATAAGGGTTGAGATCTGGTGACTGAGACGGTGCATCTACCATAAGGGTTGAGATCTGGTGACTGAGACGGTGCATCTACCATAAGGGTTGAGATCTGGTGACTGAGACGGTGCATCTACCATAAGGGTTCAGATCTGGTGACTGAGACGGTGCATCTACCATAAGGGTTGAGATCTGGTGACTGAGACGGTGCATCTACCATAAGGGTTGAGATCTGGTGACTGAGACGGTGCATCTACCATAAGGGTTGAGATCTGGTGACTGAGACGGTGCATCTACCATAATGGTTGAGATCTGGTGACTGAGACGGTGCATCTACCATAAGGGTTGAGATCTGGTGACTGAGACGGTGCATCTACCATAAGGGTTGAGATCTGGTGACTGAGACGGTGCCTCTACCATAAGGGTTGAGATCTGGTGACTGAGACGGTGCCTCTACCATAAGGGTTGAGATCTGGTGACTGAGACGGTGCATCTACCATAAGGGTTGAGATCTGGTGACTGAGACATAGAGGTGCATCTACCATAAGGGTTGAGATCTGGTGACTGAGACATGGCGGTGCATCTACCATAAGGGTTGAGATCTGGTGACTGAGACGGTGCATCTACCATAAGGGTTGAGATCTGGTGACTGAGACGGTGCATCTACCATAAGGGTTGAGATCTTGTGACTGAGACGGTGCATCTACCATAAGGGTTGAGATCTGGTGACTGAGACGGTGCATCTACCATAAGGGTTGAGATCTGGTGACTGAGACGGTGCATCTACCATAAGGGTTGAGATCTGGTGACTGAGACGGTGCCTCTACCATAAGGGTTGAGATCTGGTGACTGAGACGGTGCATCTACCATAAGGGTTGAGATCTGGTGACTGAGACGGTGCCTCTACCATAAGGGTTGAGATCTGGTGACTGAGACATGGAGGTGCATCTACCATAAGGGTTGAGATCTGGTGACTGAGACGGTGCATCTACCATAAGGGTTGAGATCTGGTGACTGAGACGGTGCATCTACCATAAGGGTTGAGATCTGGTGACTGAGACGGTGCATCTACCATAAGGGTTGAGATCTGGTGACTGAGACGGTGCATCTACCATAAGGGTTGAGATCTGGTGACTGAGACGGTGCATCTACCATAAGGGTTGAGATCTGGTGACTGAGACGGTGCATCTACCATAAGGGTTAAGATCTGGTGACTGAGACGGTGCATCTACCATAAGTGTTGAGATCTGGTGACTGAGACGGTGCATCTACCATAAGGGCTGAGATCTGGTCACTGAGACGGTGCATCTACCATAAGGGTTGAGATCTGGTGACTGAGACGGTGCATCTACCATAAGGGTTGAGATCTGGTGACTGAGACGGTGCATCTACCATAAGGGTTGAGATCTGGTGACTGAGACGGTGCATCTACCATAAGGGTTGAGATCTGGTGACTGAGACGGTGCATCTACCATAAGGGTTGAGATCTGGTGACTGAGACGGTGCATCTACCATAAGGGTTGAGATCTGGTGACTGAGACGGTGCATCTACCATAAGGGTTGAGATCTGGTGACTGAGACGGTGCATCTACCATAAGGGTTCAGATCTGGTGACTGAGACGGTGCATCTACCATAAGGGTTGAGATCTGGTGACTGAGACGGTGCATCTACCATAAGGGTTGAGATCTGGTGACTAAGACGGTGCATCTACCATAAGGGTTGAGATCTGGTGACTGAGACGGTGCATCTACCATAAGGGTTGAGATCTGGTGACTGAGACGGTGCATCTACCATAAGGGTTGAGATCTGGTGACTGAGACGGTGCATCTACCATAAGGGTTGAGATCTGGTGACTGAGACGGTGCATCTACCATAAGGGTTGAGATCTGGTGACTGAGACGGTGCATCTACCATAAGGGTTGAGATCTGGTGACTGAGACGGTGCATCTACCATAAGGGTTGAGATCTGGTGACTGAGACGGTGCATCTACCATAAGGGTTGAGATCTGGTGACTGAGACGGTGCATCTACCATAAGGGTTGAGATCTGGTGACTGAGACGGTGCCTCTACCATAAGGGTTGAGATCTGGTGACTGAGACGGTGCATCTACCATAAGGGTTGAGATCTGGTGACTGAGACGGTGCCTCTACCATAAGGGTTGAGATCTGGTGACTGAGACATGGAGGTGCATCTACCATAAGGGTTGAGATCTGGTGACTGAGACGGTGCATCTACCATAAGGGTTGAGATCTGGTGACTGAGACGGTGCATCTACCATAAGGGTTGAGATCTGGTGACTGAGATGGTGCATCTACCATAAGGGTTGAGATCTGGTGACTGAGACGGTGCATCTACCATAAGGGTTGAGATCTGGTGACTGAGACATGGCGGTGCATCTACCATAAGGGTTGAGATCTGGTGACTGAGACGGTGCATCTACCATAAGGGTTGAGATCTGGTGACTGAGACGGTGCCTCTACCATAAGGGTTGAGATCTGGTGACTGAGACATGGAGGTGCATCTACCATAAGGGTTGAGATCTGGTGACTGAGACGGTGCATCTACCATAAGGGTTGAGATCTGGTGACTGAGACGGTGCATCTACCATAAGGGTTGAGATCTGGTGACTGAGACGGTGCATCTACCATAAGGGTTGAGATCTGGTGACTGAGACGGTGCATGTACCATAAGGGTTGAGATCTGGTGACTGAGACGGTGCATCTACCATAAGGGTTGAGATCTGGTGACTGAGACGGTGCATCTACCATAAGGGTTGAGATCTGGTGACTGAGACGGTGCATCTACCATAAGGGTTGAGATCTGGTGACTGAGACGGTGCATCTACCATAAGGGTTGAGATCTGGTGACTGAGACGGTGCATCTACCATAAGGGTTGAGATCTGGTGACTGAGACGGTGCCTCTACCATAAGGGTTGAGATCTGGTGACTGAGACGGTGCATCTACCATAAGGGTTGAGATCTGGTGACTGAGACGGTGCCTCTACCATAAGGGTTGAGATCTGGTGACTGAGACATGGAGGTGCATCTACCATAAGGGTTGAGATCTGGTGACTGAGACGGTGCATCTACCATAAGGGTTGAGATCTGGTGACTGAGACGGTGCATCTACCATAAGGGTTGAGATCTGGTGACTGAGATGGTGCATCTACCATAAGGGTTGAGATCTGGTGACTGAGACGGTGCATCTACCATAAGGGTTGAGATCTGGTGACTGAGACATGGCGGTGCATCTACCATAAGGGTTGAGATCTGGTGACTGAGACGGTGCATCTACCATAAGGGTTGAGATCTGGTGACTGAGACGGTGCATCTACCATAAGGGTTGAGATCTGGTGACTGAGACGGTGCATCTACCATAAGGGTTGAGATCTGGTGACTGAGACGGTGCATCTACCATAAGGGTTGAGATCTGGTGACTGAGACGGTGCATCTACCATAAGGGTTGAGATCTGGTGACTGAGACGGTGCATCTACCATAAGGGTTGAGATCTGGTGACTGAGACGGTGCCTCTACCATAAGGGTTGAGATCTGGTGACTGAGACGGTGCATCTACCATAAGGGTTGAGATCTGGTGACTGAGACATAGAGGTGCATCTACCATAAGGGTTGAGATCTGGTGACTGAGACATGGCGGTGCATCTACCATAAGGGTTGAGATCTGGTGACTGAGACGGTGCATCTACCATAAGGGTTGAGATCTGGTGACTGAGATGGTGCATCTACCATAAGGGTTGAGATCTGGTGACTGAGACGGTGCATCTACCATAAGGGTTGAGATCTGGTGACTGAGACATGGCGGTGCATCTACCATAAGGGTTGAGATCTGGTGACTGAGACGGTGCATCTACCATAAGGGTTGAGATCTGGTGACTGAGACGGTGCATCTACCATAAGGGTTGAGATCTGGTGACTGAGACATGGCGGTGCATCTACCATAAGGGTTGAGATCTGGTGACTGAGACGGTGCATCTACCATAAGGGTTGAGATCTGGTGACTGAGACGGTGCATCTACCATAAGGGTTGAGATCTGGTGACTGAGACGGTGCATCTACCATAAGGGTTGAGATCTGGTGACTGAGACGGTGCATCTACCATAAGGGTTCAGATCTGGTGACTGAGACGGTGCATCTACCATAAGGGTTGAGATCTGGTGACTGAGACGGTGCATCTACCATAAGGGTTGAGATCTGGTGACTGAGACGGTGCATCTACCATAAGGGTTGAGATCTGGTGACTGAGACGGTGCATCTACCATAAGGGTTGAGATCTGGTGACTGAGACGGTGCATCTACCATAAGGGTTGAGATCTGGTGACTGAGACGGTGCATCTACCATAAGGGTTGAGATCTGGTGACTGAGACGGTGCATCTACCATAAGGGTTGAGATCTGGTGACTGAGACGGTGCATCTACCATAAGGGTTGAGATCTGGTGACTGAGACGGTGCATCTACCATAAGGGTTGAGATCTGGTGACTGAGACGGTGCATCTACCATAAGGATTGAGATCTGGTGACTGAGACGGTGCCTCTACCATAAGGGTTGAGATCTGGTGACTGAGACATGGAGGTGCATCTACCATAAGGGTTGAGATCTTGTGACTGAGACGGTGCATCTACCATAAGGGTTGAGATCTGGTGACTGAGACGGTGCATCTACCATAAGGGTTGAGATCTGGTGACTGAGACGGTGCATCTACCATAAGGGTTGAGATCTGGTGACTGAGACGGTGCCTCTACCATAAGGGTTGAGATCTGGTGACTGAGACGGTGCATCTACCATAAGGGTTGAGATCTGGTGACTGAGACGGTGCCTCTACCATAAGGGTTGAGATCTGGTGACTGAGACATGGAGGTGCATCTACCATAAGGGTTGAGATCTGGTGACTGAGACGGTGCATCTACCATAAGGGTTGAGATCTGGTGACTGAGACGGTGCATCTACCATAAGGGTTGAGATCTGGTGACTGAGACGGTGCATCTACCATAAGGGTTGAGATCTGGTGACTGAGACGGTGCATCTACCATAAGGGTTGAGATCTGGTGACTGAGACGGTGCATCTACCATAAGGGTTGAGATCTGGTGACTGAGACGGTGCATCTACCATAAGGGTTGAGATCTGGTGACTGAGACGGTGCATCTACCATAAGTGTTGAGATCTGGTGACTGAGACGGTGCATCTACCATAAGGGCTGAGATCTGGTCACTGAGACGGTGCATCTACCATAAGGGCTGAGATCTGGTCACTGAGACGGTGCATCTACCATAAGGGTTGAGATCTGGTGACTGAGACGGTGCATCTACCATAAGGGTTGAGATCTGGTGACTGAGACGGTGCATCTACCATAAGGGTTGAGATCTGGTGACTGAGACGGTGCATCTACCATAAGGGTTGAGATCTGGTGACTGAGACGGTGCATCTACCATAAGGGTTGAGATCTGGTGACTGAGACGGTGCATCTACCATAAGGGTTGAGATCTGGTGACTGAGACGGTGCATCTACCATAAGGGTTGAGATCTGGTGACTGAGACGGTGCATCTACCATAAGGGTTGAGATCTGGTGACTGAGACGGTGCATCTACCATAAGGGTTGAGATCTGGTGACTGAGACGGTGCATCTACCATAAGGGTTGAGATCTGGTGACTGAGACGGTGCATCTACCATAAGGGTTGAGATCTGGTGACTGAGACGGTGCATCTACCATAAGGGTTGAGATCTGGTGACTGAGACGGTGCATCTACCATAAGGGTTGAGATCTGGTGACTGAGACGGTGCATCTACCATAAGGGTTGAGATCTGGTGACTAAGACGGTGCATCTACCATAAGGGTTGAGATCTGGTGACTGAGACGGTGCATCTACCATAAGGGTTGAGATCTGGTGACTGAGACGGTGCATCTACCATAAGGGTTGAGATCTGGTGACTGAGACGGTGCATCTACCATAAGGGTTGAGATCTGGTGACTGAGACGGTGCATCTACCATAAGGGTTGAGATCTGGTGACTGAGACGGTGCATCTACCATAAGGGTTGAGATCTGGTGACTGAGACGGTGCATCTACCATAAGGGTTGAGATCTGGTGACTGAGACGGTGCATCTACCATAAGGGTTGAGATCTGGTGACTGAGACGGTGCATCTACCATAAGGGTTGAGATCTGGTGACTGAGACGGTGCATCTACCATAAGGGTTGAGATCTGGTGACTGAGACGGTGCATCTACCATAAGGGTTGAGATCTGGTGACTGAGACGGTGCATCTACCATAAGGGTTGAGATCTGGTGACTGAGACGGTGCATCTACCATAAGGGTTGAGATCTGGTGACTGAGACGGTGCATCTACCATAAGGGTTGAGATCTGGTGACTGAGACGGTGCATCTACCATAAGGGTTGAGATCTGGTGACTGAGACGGTGCATCTACCATAAGGGTTGAGATCTGGTGACTGAGACGGTGCATCTACCATAAGGGTTGAGATCTGGTGACTGAGACGGTGCATCTACCATAAGGGTTGAGATCTGGTGACTGAGACGGTGCATCTACCATAAGGGTTGAGATCTGGTGACTGAGACGGTGCATCTACCATAAGGGTTGAGATCTGGTGACTGAGACGGTGCATCTACCATAAGGGTTGAGATCTGGTGACTGAGACGGTGCATCTACCATAAGGGTTGAGATCTGGTGACTGAGACGGTGCATCTACCATAAGGGTTGAGATCTGGTGACTGAGACGGTGCATCTACCATAAGGGTTGAGATCTGGTGACTGAGACGGTGCATCTACCATAAGGGTTGAGATCTGGTGACTGAGACGGTGCATCTACCATAAGGGTTGAGATCTGGTGACTGAGACGGTGCATCTACCATAAGGGTTGAGATCTGGTGACTGAGACGGTGCATCTACCATAAGGGTTGAGATCTGGTGACTGAGACGGTGCATCTACCATAAGGGTTGAGATCTGGTGACTGAGACGGTGCATCTACCATAAGGGTTGAGATCTGGTGACTGAGACGGTGCATCTACCATAAGGGTTGAGATCTGGTGACTGAGACGGTGCATCTACCATAAGGGTTGAGATCTGGTGACTGAGACGGTGCATCTACCATAAGGGTTGAGATCTGGTGACTGAGACGGTGCATCTACCATAAGGGTTGAGATCTGGTGACTGAGAAGGTGCATCTACCATAAGGGTTGAGATCTGGTGACTGAGACGGTGCATCTACCATAAGGGTTGAGATCTGGTGACTGAGACGGTGCATCTACCATAAGGGTTGAGATCTGGTGACTGAGACGGTGCCTCTACCATAAGGGTTGAGATCTGGTGACTGAGACATGGAGGTGCATCTACCATAAGGGTTGAGATCTGGTGACTGAGACGGTGCATCTACCATAAGGGTTGAGATCTGGTGACTGAGACGGTGCATCTACCATAAGGGTTGAGATCTGGTGACTAAGACGGTGCATCTACCATAAGGGTTGAGATCTGGTGACTGAGACGGTGCATCTACCATAAGGGTTGAGATCTGGTGACTGAGACGGTGCATCTACCATAAGGGTTGAGATCTGGTGACTGAGACGGTGCATCTACCATAAGGGTTGAGATCTGGTGACTGAGACGGTGCATCTACCATAAGGGTTGAGATCTGGTGACTGAGACGGTGCATCTACCATAAGGGTTGAGATCTGGTGACTGAGACGGTGCATCTACCATAAGGGTTGAGATCTGGTGACTGAGACGGTGCATCTACCATAAGGGTTGAGATCTGGTGACTGAGACGGTGCATCTACCATAAGGGTTGAGATCTGGTGACTGAGACGGTGCATCTACCATAAGGGTTGAGATCTGGTGACTGAGACGGTGCCTCTACCATAAGGGTTGAGATCTGGTGACTGAGACGGTGCATCTACCATAAGGGTTGAGATCTGGTGACTGAGACGGTGCCTCTACCATAAGGGTTGAGATCTGGTGACTGAGACATGGAGGTGCATCTACCATAAGGGTTGAGATCTGGTGACTGAGACGGTGCATCTACCATAAGGGTTGAGATCTGGTGACTGAGACGGTGCATCTACCATAAGGGTTGAGATCTGGTGACTGAGACGGTGCATCTACCATAAGGGTTGAGATCTGGTGACTGAGACATGGCGGTGCATCTACCATAAGGGTTGAGATCTGGTGACTGAGACGGTGCATCTACCATAAGGGTTGAGATCTGGTGACTGAGACGGTGCATCTACCATAAGGGTTGAGATCTGGTGACTGAGACGGTGCATCTACCATAAGGGTTGAGATCTGGTGACTGAGACGGTGCATCTACCATAAGGGTTGAGATCTGGTGACTGAGACGGTGCATCTACCATAAGGGTTGAGATCTGGTGACTGAGACGGTGCATCTACCATAAGGGTTGAGATCTGGTGACTGAGACGGTGCATCTACCATAAGGGTTGAGATCTGGTGACTGAGACGGTGCATCTACCATAAGGGTTGAGATCTGGTGACTGAGACGGTGCATCTACCATAAGGGTTGAGATCTGGTGACTGAGACGGTGCATCTACCATAAGGGTTGAGATCTGGTGACTGAGACGGTGCCTTTACCATAAGGGTTGAGATCTGGTGACTGAGACATGGAGGTGCATCTACCATAAGGGTTGAGATCTGGTGACTGAGACGGTGCATCTACCATAAGGGTTGAGATCTGGTGACTGAGACGGTGCATCTACCATAAGGGTTGAGATCTGGTGACTGAGACGGTGCATCTACCATAAGGGTTGAGATCTGGTGACTGAGACGGTGCATCTACCATAAGAGTTGAGATCTGGTGACTGAGACGGTGCATCTACCATAAGGGTTGAGATCTGGTGACTGAGACGGTGCATCTACCATAAGGGTTGAGATCTGGTGACTGAGACGGTGCATCTACCATAAGGGTTGAGATCTGGTGACTGAGACGGTGCATCTACCATAAGGGTTGAGATCTGGTGACTGAGACGGTGCATCTACCATAAGGGTTGAGATCTGGTGACTGAGACGGTGCATCTACCATAAGGGTTGAGATCTGGTGACTGAGACGGTGCATCTACCATAAGGGTTGAGATCTGGTGACTGAGACGGTGCATCTACCATAAGGGTTGAGATCTGGTGACTGAGACATGGCGGTGCATCTACCATAAGGGTTGAGATCTGGTGACTGAGACGGTGCATCTACCATAAGGGTTGAGATCTGGTGACTGAGACGGTGCATCTACCATAAGGGTTGAGATCTGGTGACTGAGACGGTGCATCTACCATAAGGGTTGAGATCTGGTGACTGAGACGGTGCATCTACCATAAGGGTTGAGATCTGGTGACTGAGACGGTGCATCTACCATAAGGGTTGAGATCTGGTGACTGAGACGGTGCATCTACCATAAGGGTTGAGATCTGGTGACTGAGACGGTGCATCTACCATAAGGGTTGAGATCTGGTGACTGAGACGGTGCATCTACCATAAGGGTTGAGATCTGGTGACTGAGACGGTGCATCTACCATAAGGGTTGAGATCTGGTGACTGAGACGGTGCATCTACCATAAGGGTTGAGATCTGGTGACTGAGACGGTGCCTTTACCATAAGGGTTGAGATCTGGTGACTGAGACATGGAGGTGCATCTACCATAAGGGTTGAGATCTGGTGACTGAGACGGTGCATCTACCATAAGGGTTGAGATCTGGTGACTGAGACGGTGCATCTACCATAAGGGTTGAGATCTGGTGACTGAGACGGTGCATCTACCATAAGGGTTGAGATCTGGTGACTGAGACGGTGCATCTACCATAAGAGTTGAGATCTGGTGACTGAGACGGTGCATCTACCATAAGGGTTGAGATCTGGTGACTGAGACGGTGCATCTACCATAAGGGTTGAGATCTGGTGACTGAGACGGTGCATCTACCATAAGGGTTGAGATCTGGTGACTGAGACGGTGCATCTACCATAAGGGTTGAGATCTGGTGACTGAGACGGTGCATCTACCATAAGGGTTGAGATCTGGTGACTGAGACGGTGCATCTACCATAAGGGTTGAGATCTGGTGACTGAGACGGTGCATCTACCATAAGGGTTGAGATCTGGTGACTGAGACGGTGCATCTACCATAAGGGTTGAGATCTGGTGACTGAGACGGTGCATCTACCATAAGGGTTGAGATCTGGTGACTGAGACGGTGCATCTACCATAAGGGTTGAGATCTGGTGACTGAGACGGTGCATCTACCATAAGGGTTGAGATCTGGTGACTGAGACGGTGCATCTACCATAAGGGTTGAGATCTGGTGACTGAGACGGTGCATCTACCATAAGGGTTGAGATCTGGTGACTGATTGGTTTATATGGTTTTCATGCTCATCAAAAACCACTGATTGACCACTCGTGTGGATGGGAACCTTGTCATTCTACTATATGTGTGCATCGCCACGGTAACCAAAATAATAGTCAGAATCAATGGCCTGCCCAGCATTATTATGCTAATGACCCTAAGCATGATGGGATGTTAATTGTTTAATTAACTCTGGAGTTCCACCTGTGTGGAAGCGAAGTGTTCCCATTGTTTTTGGCAGTTACCTGTAGATAGTATAAAATCTATTGACTGTATGTTAACCCAGTTCCCGTCCCCAATGTTTTTGTCTGTCAGTGTCTGGTGGTTTCGCTGCAGCAACACTTCCTGGTTTTCACCCACCGGCTGCACTCCGCTGAGGTGGAGAGGCGGAGCCTGAGGTTAGAGGTCGCACGCCTCAAACGTGTCACCAAGGGCGACCGAGGACCGTGCCACCTGGTGAGCGCCCTCACTAATTCCTGAGGAAAATGTGTCATTCACGTCGTCGGTGTATGTGGAACTATTTAACTCTGTGTGTGTGTGGGTGTGGGTGGGTGGGTGGGTGTGGGTGGGTGTCTAAGTTTAACTCTGTGTGTGTGTGTGTGTGTAAGTTTAACTCTGCGTGTGTGTGTGTGTGTCTAAGTTTAGCTATGTGTTTGTCTAAGTTTAGCTAGGTGTGTGTCTAAGTTTAGCTAGGTGTGTGTCTAAGTTTAGCTAGGTGTGAGTCTAACTGTGTGTGTCTCTGTGTGTAGGTGCCAGCAGAGCGGTTTGGCAGTGTCTGTGAGGAGTTGAGACAGGCCTTACAGAGAGAGGAGCAGGCTCAGGGTCTACTGAGACAACAGTCTGACCAGCTACACACACTAGGGTTACGCATGGACACACATTGTGGAGAAGAGAGAGAGAGAGAACACACACTATCACAGGCCGTACAGGTAACCACTCTCTCTCTGTCTCTCTCTCTGTCTCTCTCTCTGTCTCTCTCTCTGTCTCTCTCTCTGTCTCTCTCTCTCTCTGTCTCTCTCTCAATTCAATTCAAGGGACTTTATTGGCTTGAGAAACGTGTTAACATTGCCAAAGCAAGTGTCTCTCTCTCTCTCTGTCTGTCTCTCTCTCTGTGTCTCTCTCTCTGTGTGTCTCTCTCTCTGTCTCTCTCTCTGTCTCTCTCTCTCTCTGCCCCTCTCTCTCTGTCTCTCTCTCTCTCTCTCTCTCTGTCTCTCTGTCTCTGTCTCTGTGTCTCTGTGTGTCTCTCTCTCTCTCTCTGTCTCTCTCTGTCTCTCTCTGTCTCTGTCTCTCTCTGTCTCTCTCTGTCTCTGTCTGTCTCTGTCTGTCTCTGTCTGTCTCTGTCTCTCTCTCTGTCTCTGTTTCTCTCTCTGTCTCTGTTTCTCTCTGTTTTTCTCTGTCTCTCTCTCTCTCTCTCTCTCTCTGTCTCTCTCTCTGTCTCTCTCTCTCTCTCTCTTCCCTCCCTAACTCTAACCCCCTCCCCCCTAACTCTAACCCTCTTCCCCTTCTCCCCCCAAGAGTCTGTCGGAAGCTCGTCAGGAGGTGCGTCAGAAGGAGCAGTCTCTAAGGGTTCTGGGTAAACACCTGTCGGGCCTACAGCAGGAGAAGAAGAGTCTGGAGGAGAGTGTCAGACACGCGGAGGATGCACTACGCATGTCAGCCAAGTACGCACTAGCACCCTACACACTATACTGGGTGGAAACCAGATTGCATACCAGAGATAATACTATAGACATCAAGAAAGGATGCACTACGCATGGCAGCCAAGTACGCACTAGCACCCTACACACTATACCCTACACACTGCACCCTACACACTATACCCTACACACTGCACCCTACACACTATACCCTACACACAGCACCCTACACACTATACTGAGTGGAAACCAGATTGCATACCAGAGATAATACTATAGACATCAAGAAAGGATGCACTACGCATGGCAGCCAAGTACGCACTAGCACCCTACACACTATACCCTACACACTGCACCCTACACACTATACTGAGTGGAAACCAGAGATAATACTACAGACATCAAGAAAGCCAGTCGGTTCTTCTGTTTGGACCATTTTTTAAGTGTTCAGTGATTTGGACATCGAGGAACTGGAAGCTCTCGACCTGCTCCACTACATCCCCGTCAGTGTGGATGGGGGCGTGCTCTCCCACCCATTTCCTGTAGTCCACGATCAGCTCCTTGGTCTTACTGACGTTGAGGGAGAGATCGTTGTTCTGCCACCACACTGCCAGGTCACTGACCTCCTCCCTGTAGGCTGTCTCATCGTTTGCCGGTGACAAGCTTGGAGGGGACAATAGTGTTGAACGCTGAGCTTTAGTCAATGAACAGCATTCTCACATAGGTGTTCCTTTTGTCCAGGTGAGAAAGGGCAGTGTGGAGTGCAATAGAGATTGTATCATTTGTGGATCTGTTGAGGCGGTATGCAAATTGGAGTGGGTCTAGGGCTTCTGGGATAATGGTGTTGATGTGATCCATGACCAGCCTTTCAAAGCATTTCATAGCAGATGTGAATGCTACGCGGCGATAGTTATCTACACAGGTTACCCTTGCGTTCTTGGGCACAGGGACTATGGTGGTCTGCTTGAAACATGTTGGTATTACAGACTCGGTCAGGGAGAGTTTGAAATGTCAGTGAAGACACTTGCCAGTTGGTCAGCGCGTGCTTTGAGTTCAAGTCCTGGTAACCCGTCTGTCGCTGCGGCCTTGTGCATGTTGACATGTTTAAAGGTCTTACACACATCGGCTATGGAGAGCATGATCACAGTTGTCCGGAACAGCTGGCGCTCTCATGCATGCTTCAGTGTTGCTTGCCTCGAAGCGAGCATAGAAGGTATTTATTTTGTCTGGTAGGCTCGCGTCACTGGGCAGCTCGCGGCTGGGTTTCCCTTTGTAATCCGTGATAGTTTTCAAGCCCTGCCACATCCGACGAGCGTCAGAGCCGGTGGAAATGAGTTCATAAAAAGTATTGAAGTTTTCCTGCTTTCGTCACCGGCCACTAGGAGGAGCACTGTCTCTGGACGAGCATATTCTTGTTTGCTTTATGGCCTTATACAGCTCATCAAGCGCGGTCTTATTGCCAGCATCGGTCTGTGGTGGTAAATAGACAGCCTTGAATATATATATAGATAAACTGTCTTGGTTAATGTAATGAACATGTGACCTTCAGGGGGCGTTGTGCTCTGTTGAGAATTACGGGATCTGGAGTTGTCCTTTTGCACCCTCTCAAAACTAGCATTTTTTCTTCTCTTACAGGCTGGTACACGAGCGTGTCTCGTGACTTCTGAGGGTTGAATGTTCATGTACTGTAGGGTCTTGACCCAATCATTTCCATGTACTGTAGGGTCTTGACCCAGTAAAGGGGATTTGAATGTTCATGTACTGTAGGGTCTTGACCCAATAATGTTCATGTACTGTAGGGTCTTGACCCAGTAAAGGGGATTTTAATGTTCATGTACTGTAGGGTCTTGACCCAGTAAAGGGGATTTTAATGTTCATGTACTGTAGGGTCTTGACCCAGTAATGGGGATTTTAATGTTCATGTACTGTAGGGTCTTGACCCAGTAAAGGGGATTTGAATGTTCATGTACTGTAGGGTCTTGACCCAATAATGTTCATGTACTGTAGGGTCTTGACCCAGTAAAGGGGATTTTAATGTTCATGTACTGTAGGGTCTTGACCCAGTAAAGGGGATTTTAATGTTCATGTACTGTAGGGTCTTGACCCAGTAAAGGGGATTTTAATGTTCATGTACTGTAGGGTCTTGACCCAATAATGTATATGTACTGTATGGTCTTGACCCAGTAATGTTCATGTACTGTAGGGTCTTGACCCAGTAATGTATATGTACTGTAGGGTCTAAAAGCCGATGATGCCTGTGGCATTAGCTTGCCATTGTAATGCTGACTGATCTCTGTCTTTCTCTCTGTCTCTCTCTCTCTAGGCGCAAGGACTCCCTGGCCAGCTACATGAGAGCAGTAGAGAGCAGCTACAGAGAGGTGAGCAGCACTGGGTGGTTTTTAAATAGAGAGGTGAGCAACACTGGGTGGGTGGTGTTTAAATATAGAGGTGAGCAACACTGGGTGGTTTTTAAATAGAGAGGTGAGCAGCACTGGGTGGTTTTTAAATAGAGAGGTGAGCAGCACTGGGTGGTATTTACATAGAGAGGTGAGCAACACTGGGTGGTGTTTAAGTAGATAGGTGAGCAACACTGGGTGGTGTTTAAATAGAGAGGTGAGCAGCACTGGGTGGTGTTTACATAGAGAGGTGAGCAACACTGGGTGGTGTTTACATAGAGAGGTCAGCAACACTGGGTGGTGTTTAAATAGAGAGGTGAGCAGCACTGGGTGGTGTTTAAATAGAGAGGTGAGCAACACTGGTTGGTGTTTAAATAGAGAGGTGAGCAACACTGGGTGGTGTTTAAATAGAGAGGTGAGCAACACTGGGTGGTGTTTAAATAGAGAGGTGAGCAACACTGGGTGGTGTTTACATAGAGAGGTGAGCAACACTGGGTGGTGTTTAAATAGAGAGGTGAGCAACACTGGGTGGTGTTTAAATAGAGAGGTGAGCAACACTGGGTGGTGTTTAAATAGAGAGGTGAGCAACACTGGGTGGGTGGTGTTTAAATATAGAGGTGAGCAACACTGGGTGGTGTTTAAGTAGAGAGGTGAGCAACACTGGGTGGTGTTTAAATAGAGAGGTGAGCAGCACTGGGTGGTGTTTACATAGAGAGGTGAGCAACACTGGGTGGTGTTTACATAGAGAGGTGAGCAACACTGGGTGGTGTTTAAATAGAGAGGTGAGCAACACTGGGTGGTGTTTAAATAGAGAGGTGAGCAGCACTGGGTGGTGTTTAAATAGAGAGGTGAACAACACTGGGTGGTGTTTAAATAGAGAGGTGAGCAACACTGGGAGGTGTTTAAATAGAGAGGTGAGCAACACTGGGTGGTGTTTAAATAGAGAGGTGAGCAACACTGGGTGGTGTTTAAATAGAGAGGTGAGCAACACTGGGTGGTGTTTAAATAGAGAGGTGAGCAACACTGGGTGGGTGGTGTTTAAATATAGAAGTGAGCAACACTGGGTGGTGTTTAAGTAGAGAGGTGAGCAACACTGTGTGGTGTTTAAATAGAGAGGTGAGCAGCACTGAGTGGTGTTTACATAGAGAGGTGAGCAACACTGGCTGGTGTTTACATAGAGAGGTGTGCAACACTGGGTGGTGTTTAAATAGAGAGGTGAACAACACTGGGTGGTGTTTAAATAGAGAGGTGAGCAACACTGGGTGGTGTTTAAATAGAGAGGTGAGCAACACTGGGTGGTGTTTAAATAGAGAGGTGAGCAACACTGGGTGGTGTTTAAATAGAGAGGTGAGCAACACTGGGTGGGTGGTGTTTAAATATAGAAGTGAGCAACACTGGGTGGTGTTTAAGTAGAGAGGTGAGCAACACTGTGTGGTGTTTAAATAGAGAGGTGAGCAGCACTGAGTGGTGTTTACATAGAGAGGTGAGCAACACTGGCTGGTGTTTACATAGAGAGGTGTGCAACACTGGGTGGTGTTTAAATAGAGAGGTGAACAACACTGGGTGGTGTTTAAATAGAGAGGTGAGCAACACTGGGTGGTGTTTAAATAGAGAGGTGAGCAACACTGGGTGGTGTTTAAATAGAGAGGTGAGCAACACTGGGTGGTGTTTAAATAGAGAAGTGAGCAACACTGGGTGGTGTTTAAACAGAGAGGTGAGCAGCACTGGGTGGTGTTTAAATAGAGAGGTGAGCAGCACTGGGTGGTGTTTAAATAGAGAGGTGAGCAGCACTGGGTGGTGTTTAAATAGAGAGGTGAGCAGCACTGGGTGGTGTTTAAATAGAGAGGTGAGCAGCACTGGGTGGTGTTTAAATAGAGAGGTGAGCAGCTCTGGGTGGTGTTTAAATAGAGAGGTGAGCAACACTGGGTGGTGTTTAAATAGAGAGGTGAGCAGCACTAGGTGGTGTTTAAATAGAGAGGTGAGCAGCACTGGGTGGTGTTTAAATAGAGAGGTGAGCAGCACTGGGTGGTGATTAAATGGAGAGGTGAGCAGCACTGGGTAGTGTTTAAATAGAGAGGTGAGCAGCACTGGGTGGTGTTTAAATAGAGAGGTGAGCAACACTGGGTGGTGTTTAAATAGAGAGGTGAGCAGCACTGGGTGGTGTTTAAATAGAGAGGTGAGCAGCACTGGGTGGTGTTTAAATAGAGAGGTGTGCAGCACTGGGTGGTGTTTAAATAGAGAGGTGAGCAGCACTGGGTAGTGTTTAAATAGAGAGGTGAGCAGCACTGGGTGGTGTTTAAATAGAGAGGTGAGCAGCACTGGGTAGTGTTTATATAGAGAGGTGAGCAACACTGGGTGGTGTTTAAATAGAGAGGTGAGCAACACTGGGTGGTGTTTAAATAGAGAGGTGAGCAACACTGGGTGGTTTTTAAATAGAGAGGTGAGCAGCACTGGGTGGTGTTTATATAGAGAGGTGAGCAACACTGGGTGGTGTTTATATAGAGAGGTGAGCAGCACTGGGTGGTGTTTACATAGAGAGGTGAGCAACACTGGGTGGTGTTTAAATAGAGAGGTGAGCAACACTGGGTGGTGTTTAAATAGAGAGGTGAGCAACTCTGGGTGGGTGGTGTTTAAATATAGAGGTGAGCAACACTGGGTGGTGTTTAAGTAGAGAGGTGAGCAACACTGGGTGGTGTTTAAATAGAGAGGTGAGCAGCACTGGGTGGTGTTTACATAGAGAGGTGAGCAACACTGGGTGGTGTTTACATAGAGAGGTGAGCAACACTGGGTGGTGTTTAAATAGAGAGGTGAGCAGCACTGGGTGGTGTTTAAATAGAGAGGTGAACAACACTGGGTGGTGTTTAAATAGAGAGGTGAGCAACACTGGGTGGTGTTTAAATAGAGAGGTGAGCAACACTGGGTGGTGTTTAAATAGAGAGGTGAGCAACACTGGGTGGTGTTTAAATAGAGAGGTGAGCAACACTGGGTGGGTGGTGTTTAAATATAGAAGTGAGCAACACTGGGTGGTGTTTAAGTAGAGGTGAGCAACACTGTGTGGTGTTTAAATAGAGAGGTGAGCAGCACTGAGTGGTGTTTACATAGAGAGGTGAGCAACACTGGGTGGTGTTTACATAGAGAGGTGAGCAACACTGGGTGGTGTTTAAATAGAGAGGTGAACAACACTGGGTGGTGTTTAAATAGAGAGGTGAGCAACACTGGGTGGTGTTTAAATAGAGAGGTGAGCAACACTGGGTGGTGTTTAAATAGAGAGGTGAGCAACACTGGGTGGTGTTTAAATAGAGAGGTGAGCAACACTGGGTGGTGTTTAAATAGAGAGGTGAGCAGCACTGGGTGGTGTTTAAATAGAGAGGTGAGCAGCACTGGGTGGTGTTTAAATAGAGAGGTGAGCAGCACTGGGTGGTGTTTAAATACAGAGGTGAGCAGCACTGGGTGGTGTTTAAATAGAGAGGTGAGCAGCACTGGGTAGTGTTTAAATAGAGAGGTGAGCAGCACTGGGTGGTGTTTAAATAGAGAGGTGAGCAGCACTGGGTGGTGTTTAAATAGAGAGGTGAGCAGCACTGGGTGGTGTTTAAATAGAGAGGTGAGCAGCACTGGGTGGTGTTTAAATAGAGAGGTGAGCAGCACTGGGTAGTGTTTACATAGAGAGGTGAGCAACACTGGGTGGTGTTTACATAGAGAGGTGAGCAACACTGGGTGGTGTTTAAATAGAGAGGTGAGCAGCACTGGGTGGTGTTTAAATAGAGAGGTGAACAACACTGGGTGGTGTTTAAATAGAGAGGTGAGCAACACTGGGTGGTGTTTAAACAGAGAGGTGAGCAACACTGGGTGGTGTTTAAATAGAGAGGTGAGCAACACTGGGTGGTGTTTAAATAGAGAGGTGAGCAACACTGGGTGGTGTTTAAATAGAGAGGTGAGCAACACTGGGTGGGTGGTGTTTAAATATAGAAGTGAGCAACACTGGGTGGTGTTTAAGTAGAGAGGTGAGCAACACTGTGTGGTGTTTAAATAGAGAGGTGAGCAGCACTGAGTGGTGTTTACATAGAGAGGTGAGCAACACTGGGTGGTGTTTACATAGAGAGGTGAGCAACACTGGGTGGTGTTTAAATAGAGAGGTGAACAACACTGGGTGGTGTTTAAATAGAGAGGTGAGCAACACTGGGTGGTGTTTAAATAGAGAGGTGAGCAACACTGGGTGGTGTTTAAATAGAGAGGTGAGCAACACTGGGTGGTGTTTAAATAGAGAGGTGAGCAACACTGGGTGGTGTTTAAATAGAGAGGTGAGCAGCACTGGGTGGTGTTTAAATAGAGAGGTGAGCAGCACTGGGTGGTGTTTAAATAGAGAGGTGAGCAGCACTGGGTGGTGTTTAAATAGAGAGGTGAGCAGCACTGGGTGGTGTTTAAATAGAGAGGTGAGCAGCTTTGGGTGGTGTTTAAATAGAGAGGTGAGCAGCACTGGGTGGTGTTTAAATAGAGAGGTGAGCAGCACTGGGTGGTGTTTAAATAGAGAGGTGAGCAGCACTGGGTGGTGTTTAAATAGAGAGGTGAGCAGCACTGGGTGGTGTTTAAATAGAGAGGTGAGCAGCACTGGGTGGTGTTTAAATAGAGAGGTGAGCAGCACTGGGTGGTGTTTAAATAGAGAGGTGAGCAGCACTGGGTGGTGTTTAAATAGAGAGGTGAGCAGCACTGGGTGGTGTTTAAATAGAGAGGTGAGCAGCACTGGGTGGTGTTTAAATAGAGAGGTGAGCAGCACTGGGTGGTGTTTAAATAGAGAGGTGAGCAGCACTGGGTAGTGTTTATATAGAGAGGTGAGCAACACTGGGTGGTGTTTTTACAGAGAGGTGAGCAACACTGGGTGGTGTTTAAATAGAGAGGTGAGCAACACTGGGTGGTGTTTAAATAGAGAGGTGAGCAACACTGGGTGGGTGGTGTTTAAATATAGAAGTGAGCAACACTGGGTGGTGTTTAAATAGAGAGGTGAGCAACACTGGGTGGTTTTTAAATAGAGAGGTGAGCAGCACTGGGTGGTGTTTATATAGAGAGGTGAGCAACACTGGGTGGTGTTTAAATAGAGAGGTGAGCAGCACTGGGTGGTGTTTAAATAGAGAGGTGAGCAACACTGGGTGGTTTTTAAATAGAGAGGTGAGCAGCACTGGGTGGTGTTTATATAGAGAGGTGAGCAACACTGGGTGGTGTTTATATAGAGAGGTGAGCAGCACTGGGTGGTGTTTACATAGAGAGGTGAGCAACACTGGGTGGTTTTTCAGAGCCTTGTGTGTTGTAACCACATACTATCAGTCACAATGCCAGACAAACCAGCTTTTGTGTTTCTCACTATAAAGTATGGTACAATATTCTCCTACGTGGGACGAAGGTGAGTTACCCTCCAACTCCCCAGAGGTATGGCCCCTCCCACTCCCCGGAGGTATGGCCCCTCCCACTCCCCGGAGGTATGGCCCCTCCCACTCCCCGGAGGTATGGCCCCTCCCACTCCCCGGAGGTATGGCCCCTCCCACTCCCAGGAGGTATGGCCCCTCCCACTCCCAGGAGGTATGGCCCCTCCCACTCCCCGGAGGTATGGCCCCTCCCACTCCCCGGAGGTATGGCCCCTCCCACTCCCCGAAGGTTTGACCCCTCCCACTCCCCGGAGGTTTGACCACTCCCACTCCCCGGATGTTTGACCCCTCCCACTCCCCGGATCTTTGACCCCTCCCACTCCCAGGAGGTTTGACCCCTCCCACTCCCAGGAGGTTTGACCCCTCCCACTCCCCGAAGGTTTGGCCCCTCCCACTCCCCGAAGGTTTGGCCCCTCCCACTCCCCGGAGGTTTGGCCCCTCCCACTCCCCGGAGGTTTGGCCGTGTCCTTGAAACAGAAGCACTAACACACAAACCTGCACACGCACGCACACACAACCACACACATACACACACAGCCACACACATGCACACACAGCCACACACATGCACACACAGCCACACACATACACACACAGCCACACACAGCCACACACATTCATACACACACTGGCCATTTACACTATACAAGGGTGCAAGGTAGCTAGTGCTACGTATCAACAGCCATTGTTGGCCAATCCAGTAAGGTTTGTAATCTATGGTGAGCTTCGATTGGTCACTCGAGTCCCCCTCCGCTTCTCTCCCTTTCCTTCCTTTGAATGTGATTGTCTTCCCATGTTACACCGTGTAAATGGCCCAATACACACACTCTCTCTTTCTCCTGCCCCCACCGCAGGTCAGAGACCGTATTGTCCAATCACGATCCACCTCCACTGACAAGGACCTCCCTCTGCAGTTACCAAGAGTGCACCTGGATCTGACTGGACCAGAGAGGTTGCTGGGAGGGCCGGACGTGGCCGCCTGTCAGGTACTAGTCGTCCTATAGGGACACTGAGTTTAGTCTGTCAGGTACTAGTCGTCCTATAGGGACACTGAGTTTAGTCTGTCAGGTACTTGTCCTGTAGGGACACTGAGTTTAGTCTGTCAGGTACTTGTCCTGTAGGGACACTGAGTTTAATCTGTCAGGTACTAGTCGTCCTATAGGGACACTGAGTTTAGTCTGTCAGGTACTAGTCTTCCTACAGGGACTTAGTTTGGCCTGTCAGGTACGAGTCCTGTAGGGACACTGAGTTTAGTCTGTCAGGTACTAGTCCTATAGGGACACTGAGTTGAGTCTGTCAGGTACTAGTCGTCCTGTAGGGACACTGAGTTTAGTCTGTCAGGTACGAGTCCTATAGGGACACTGAGTTTAGTCTGTCAGGTACTGGTTGTCCTATAGGGACACTGAGTTTAGTCTGTCAGGTACTAGTCCTGTAGGGACACTGAGTTTAGTCTGTCAGGTACTAGTCCTGTAGGGACACTGAGTTTAGTCTGTCAGGTACTAGTCCTGTAGGGACACTGAGTTTAGTCTGTCAGGTACTAGTCGTCCTGTAGGGACACTGAGTTTAGTCTGTCAGGTACTAGTCCTATAGGGACACTGAGTTGAGTCTGTCAGGTACTAGTCGTCCTGTAGGGACACTGAGTTTAGTCTGTCAGGTACGAGTCCTGTAGAGACACTGAGTTTAGTCTGTCATGTACTAGTCCTGTAGGGACACTTAGTTTGGCCTGACAGGTACTAGTCGTCCTATAGGGACACTTAGTTTGGCCTGTCAGGTACTAGTCGTCCTATAGGGACACTTAGTTTGGCCTGTCAGGTACTAGTCGTCCTGTAGGGACACTGAGTTTAGTCTGTCAGGTACTAGTCGTCCTATAGGGACACTGAGTTTAGTCTGTCAGGTACTAGTCGTCCTACAGGGACACTGAGTTTGGCCTGTCAGGTACTAGTCGTCCTACAGGGACACTGAGTTTGGCCTGTCAGGTACTAGTCGTCCTGTAGGGACACTGAGTTTAGTCTGTCAGGTACTAGTCCTGTAGGGACACTGAGTTTAGTCTGTCAGGTACTAGTCATCCTACAGGGACACTGAGTTTGGCCTGTCAGGTACTGGTTGTCCTGTAGGGACACTGAGTTTAGTCTGTCAGGTACTAGTCGTCCTGTAGGGACACTGAGTTTGGCCTGTCAGGTACTAGTCCTGTAGGGACACTGAGTTTGGCCTGACAGGTACTAGTCGTCCTGTAGGGACACTTAGTTTGGCCTGACAGGTACTAGTCGTCCTATAGGGACACTTAGTTTGGCCTGTCAGGTACTAGTCCTATAGGGACACTGAGTTTAGTCTGTCATGTACTAGTCCTGTAGGGACACTGAGTTTGGCCTGACAGGTACTAGTCGTCCTGTAGGGACACTTAGTTTGGCCTGTCAGGTACTAGTCGTCCTATAGGGACACTGAGTTTAGTCTGTCAGGTACTGGTTGTCCTATAGGGACACTGAGTTTAGTCTGTCAGGTACTAGTCCTATAGGGACACTGAGTTGAGTCTGTCGGGTACTAGTCCTGTAGGGACACTGAGTTTAGTCTGTCAGGTACTAGTCGTCCTATAGGGACACTTAGTTTGGCCTGTCAGGTACTAGTCGATCTATAGGGACACTGAGTTTAGTCTGTCAGGTACTAGTCCTATAGGGACACTGAGTTGAGTCTGTCGGGTACTAGTCCTGTAGGGACACTGAGTTTAGTCTGTCAGGTACTAGTCGTCCTATAGGGACACTTAGTTTGGCCTGTCAGGTACTAGTCGTCCTGTAGGGACACTGAGTTTGGCCTGTCAGGTACTAGTCGTCCTGTAGGGACACTTAGTTTGGCCTGACAGGTACTAGTCGTCCTATAGGGACACTTAGTTTGGCCTGTCAGGTACTAGTCGTCCTGTAGGGACACTTAGTTTGGCCTGTCAGGTACTAGTCCTGTAGGGACACTGAGTTTAGTCTGTCAGGTACTAGTCGTCCTGTAGGGACACTTAGTTTGGCCTGTCAGGTACTAGTCGTCCTGTAGGGACACTTAGTTTGGCCTGTCAGGTACTAGTCCTGTAGGGACACTGAGTTTAGTCTGTCAGGTACTAGTCGTCCTGTAGGGACACTTAGTTTGGCCTGTCAGGTACTAGTCGTCCTATAGGGACACTGAGTTTTGTCTGTCAGGTACTAGTCGTCCTGTAGGGACACTGAGTTTAGTCTGTCAGGTACTAGTCGTCCTATAGGGACACTTAGTTTAGCCTGTCAGGTACTAGTCGTCCTGTAGGGACACTTAGTTTGGCCTGTCAGGTACTAGTCCTGTAGGGACACTGAGTTTAGTCTGTCAGGTACTAGTCGTCCTGTAGGGACACTTAGTTTGGCCTGACAGGTACTAGTCGTCCTATAGGGACACTTAGTTTGGCCTGTCAGGTACTAGTCGTCCTGTAGGGACACTTAGTTTGGCCTGTCAGGTACTAGTCCTGTAGGGACACTGAGTTTAGTCTGTCAGGTACTAGTCGTCCTATAGGGACACTTAGTTTGGCCTGTCAGGTACTAGTCGTCCTGTAGGGACACTTAGTTTGGCCTGTCAGGTACTAGTCCTGTAGGGACACTGAGTTTGGCCTGACAGGTACTAGTCGTCCTGTAGGGACACTTAGTTTGGCCTGACAGGTACTAGTCGTCCTATAGGGACACTTAGTTTGGCCTGTCAGGTACTAGTCCTATAGGGACACTGAGTTTAGTCTGTCATGTACTAGTCCTGTAGGGACACTGAGTTTGGCCTGTCAGGTACTAGTCGTCCTGTAGGGACACTTAGTTTGGCCTGACAGGTACTAGTCGTCCTATAGGGACACTTAGTTTGGCCTGTCAGGTACTAGTCGTCCTATAGGGACACTTAGTTTGGCCTGTCAGGTACTAGTCGTCCTATAGGGACACTTAGTTTGGCCTGTCAGGTACTAGTCGTCCTATAGGGACACTGAGTTTAGTCTGTCAGGTACTGGTTGTCCTATAGGGACACTGAGTTTAGTCTGTCAGGTACGAGTCCTGTAGAGACACTAAGTTTAGTCTGTCATGTACTAGTCCTGTAGGGACACTTAGTTTGGCCTGACAGGTACTAGTCGTCCTATAGGGACACTTAGTTTGGCCTGTCAGGTACTAGTCGTCCTATAGGGACACTTAGTTTGGCCTGTCAGGTACTAGTCGTCCTATAGGGACACTTAGTTTGGCCTGTCAGGTACTAGTCGTCCTATAGGGACACTGAGTTTAGTCTGTCAGGTACTGGTTGTCCTATAGGGACACTGAGTTTAGTCTGTCAGGTACTAGTCCTATAGGGACACTGAGTTGAGTCTGTCGGGTACTAGTCCTGTAGGGACACTGAGTTTAGTCTGTCAGGTACTAGTCGTCCTATAGGGACACTTAGTTTGGCCTGTCAGGTACTAGTCGATCTATAGGGACACTGAGTTTAGTCTGTCAGGTACTAGTCCTATAGGGACACTGAGTTGAGTCTGTCGGGTACTAGTCCTGTAGGGACACTGAGTTTAGTCTGTCAGGTACTAGTCGTCCTATAGGGACACTTAGTTTGGCCTGTCAGGTACTAGTCGATCTATAGGGACACTTAGTTTGGCCTGTCAGGTACTAGTCCTGTAGGGACACTTAGTTTGGCCTGTCAGGTACTAGTCGTCCTGTAGGGACACTGAGTTTAGTCTGTCAGGTACTAGTCGTCCTATAGGGACACTGAGTTTAGTCTGTCAGGTACTAGTCGTCCTACAGGGACACTGAGTTTGGCCTGTCAGGTACTGGTTGTCCTGTAGGGACACTGAGTTTGGCCTGTCAGGTACTAGTCCTGTAGGGACACTGAGTTTGGCCTGTCAGGTACTAGTCCTGTAGGGACACTGAGTTTGGCCTGACAGGTAGTAGTCGTCCTGTAGGGACACTTAGTTTGGCCTGACAGGTACTAGTCGTCCTATAGGGACACTTAGTTTGGCCTGTCAGGTACTAGTCGTCCTGTAGGGACACTGAGTTTGGCCTGTCAGGTACTAGTCGTCCTGTAGGGACACTTAGTTTGGCCTGACAGGTACTAGTCGTCCTATAGGGACACTTAGTTTGGCCTGTCAGGTACTAGTCGTCCTGTAGGGACACTTAGTTTGGCCTGTCAGGTACTAGTCCTGTAGGGACACTGAGTTTAGTCTGTCAGGTACTAGTCGTCCTATAGGGACACTTAGTTTGGCCTGTCAGGTACTAGTCGTCCTGTAGGGACACTTAGTTTGGCCTGTCAGGTACTAGTCCTGTAGGGACACTGAGTTTAGTCTGTCAGGTACTAGTCGTCCTGTAGGGACACTTAGTTTGGCCTGTCAGGTACTAGTCGTCCTATAGGGACACTGAGTTTTGTCTGTCAGGTACTAGTCGTCCTGTAGGGACACTGAGTTTAGTCTGTCAGGTACTAGTCGTCCTATAGGGACACTTAGTTTAGCCTGTCAGGTACTAGTCGTCCTGTAGGGACACTTAGTTTGGCCTGTCAGGTACTAGTCCTGTAGGGACACTGAGTTTAGTCTGTCAGGTACTAGTCGTCCTGTAGGGACACTTAGTTTGGCCTGTCAGGTACTAGTCGTCCTGTAGGGACACTTAGTTTGGCCTGTCAGGTACTAGTCCTGTAGGGACACTGAGTTTGGCCTGACAGGTACTAGTCGTCCTGTAGGGACACTTAGTTTGGCCTGACAGGTACTAGTCGTCCTATAGGGACACTTAGTTTGGCCTGTCAGGTACTAGTCCTATAGGGACACTTAGTTTGGCCTGACAGGTACTAGTCGTCCTGTAGGGACACTTAGTTTGGCCTGACAGGTACTAGTCGTCCTATAGGGACACTTAGTTTGGCCTGTCAGGTACTAGTCGTCCTGTAGGGACACTGAGTTTGGCCTGTCAGGTACTTGTCCTGTAGGGACACTGAGTTTAGTCTGTCAGGTACTAGTCGTCCTGTAGGGACACTTAGTTTGGCCTGTCAGGTACTAGTCGTCCTGTAGGGACACTTAGTTTGGCCTGTCAGGTACTAGTCCTGTAGTTACACTGAGTTTAGTCTGTCAGGTACTAGTCCTATAGGGACACTGAGTTTAGTCTGTCAGGTACTAGTCGTCCTGTAGGGACACTGAGTTTAGTCTGTCAGGTACTAGTCCTGTAGAGAGAAAGAGGAAGTTATTCCTGAAACTGATGAAATATTGATACACATGTAATAGAGCAGGTTAACATATTACCATCTACTGTCAGTAGTCGGTCCTCTCAGAACTAGAGCAGGTTAACATATTACCATCTACTGTCAGTAGTCGGTCCTCTCAGAACTAGAGCAGGTTAACATATTACCATCTACTGTCAGTAGTCGGTCCTCTCAGAACTAGAGCAGGTTAACATATTACCATCTACTGTCAGTAGTCGGTCCTCTCAGAACTAGAGCAGGTTAACATATTACCATCTACTGTCAGTAGTCGGTCCTCTCAGAACTAGAGCAGGTTAACATATTACCATCTACTGTCAGTAGTCGGTCCTCTCAGAACTAGAGCAGGTTAACATATCACCATCTACTGTCAGTAGTCGGTCCTCTCAGAACTAGAGCAGGTTAACATATTACCATCTACTGTCAGTAGTCGGTCCTCTCAGAACTAGAGCAGGTTAACATATTACCATCTACTGTCAGTAGTCGGTCCTCTCAGAACTAGAGCAGGTTAACATATCACCATCTACTGTCAGTAGTCGGTCCTCTCAGAACTAGAGCAGGTTAACATATTACCATCTACTGTCAGTAGTCGGTCCTCTCAGAACTAGAGCAGGTTAACATATCACCATCTACTGTCAGTAGTCGGTCCTCTCAGAACTAGAGCAGGTTAACATATCTACTGTCAGTAGTCGGTCCTCTCAGAACTAGAGCAGGTTAACATATTACCATCTACTGTCAGTAGTCGGTCCTCTCAGAACTAGAGCAGGTTAACATATTACCATCTACTGTCAGTAGTCGGTCCTCTCAGAACTAGAGCAGGTTAACATATTACCATCTACTGTCAGTAGTCGGTCCTCTCAGAACTAGAGCAGGTTAACATATCACCATCTACTGTCAGTAGTCGGTCCTCTCAGAACTAGAGCAGGTTAACATATCACCATCTACTGTCAGTAGTCGGTCCTCTCAGAACTAGAGCAGGTTAACATATTACCATCTACTGTCAGTAGTCGGTCCTCTCAGAACTAGAGCAGGTTAACATATTACCATCTACTGTCAGTAGTCGGTCCTCTCAGAACTAGAGCAGGTTAACATATCACCATCTACTGTCAGTAGTCGGTCCTCTCAGAACTAGAGCAGGTTAACATATTACCATCTACTGTCAGTAGTCGGTCCTCTCAGAACTAGAGCAGGTTAACATATCACCATCTACTGTCAGTAGTCGGTCCTCTCAGAACTAGAGCAGGTTAACATATTACCATCTACTGTCAGTAGTCGGTCCTCTCAGAACTAGAGCAGGTTAACATATTACCATCTACTGTCAGTAGTCGGTCCTCTCAGAACTAGAGCAGGTTAACATATTACCATCTACTGTCAGTAGTCGGTCCTCTCAGAACTAGAGCAGGTTAACATATTACCATCTACTGTCAGTAGTCGGTCCTCTCAGAACTAGAGCAGGTTAACATATTACCATCTACTGTCAGTAGTCGGTCCTCTCAGAACTAGAGCAGGTTAACATATTACCATCTACTGTCAGTAGTCGGTCCTCTCAGAACTAGAGCAGGTTAACATATTACCATCTACTGTCAGTAGTCGGTCCTCTCAGAACTAGAGCAGGTTAACATATCACCATCTACTGTCAGTAGTCGGTCCTCTCAGAACTAGAGCAGGTTAACATATTACCATCTACTGTCAGTAGTCGGTCCTCTCAGAACTAGAGCAGGTTAACATATTACCATCTACTGTCAGTAGTCGGTCCTCTCAGAACTAGAGCAGGTTAACATATTACCATCTACTGTCAGTAGTCGGTCCTCTCAGAACTAGAGCAGGTTAACATATCACCATCTACTGTCAGTAGTCGGTCCTCTCAGAACTAGAGCAGGTTAACATATCTACTGTCAGTAGTCGGTCCTCTCAGAACTAGAGCAGGTTAACATATTACCATCTACTGTCAGTAGTCGGTCCTCTCAGAACTAGAGCAGGTTAACATATTACCATCTACTGTCAGTAGTCGGTCCTCTCAGAACTAGAGCAGGTTAACATATCACCATCTACTGTCAGTAGTCGGTCCTCTCAGAACTAGAGCAGGTTAACATATTACCATCTACTGTCAGTAGTCGGTCCTCTCAGAACTAGAGCAGGTTAACATATCACCATCTACTGTCAGTAGTCGGTCCTCTCAGAACTAGAGCAGGTTAACATATTACCATCTACTGTCAGTAGTCGGTCCTCTCAGAACTAGAGCAGGTTAACATATTACCATCTACTGTCAGTAGTCGGTCCTCTCAGAACTAGAGCAGGTTAACATATCACCATCTACTGTCAGTAGTCGGTCCTCTCAGAACTAGAGCAGGTTAACATATTACCATCTACTGTCAGTAGTCGGTCCTCTCAGAACTAGAGCAGGTTAACATATCACCATCTACTGTCAGTAGTCGGTCCTCTCAGAACTAGAGCAGGTTAACATATTACCATCTACTGTCAGTAGTCGGTCCTCTCAGAACTAGAGCAGGTTAACATATTACCATCTACTGTCAGTAGTCGGTCCTCTCAGAACTAGAACAGGTTAACATATTACCATCTACTGTCAGTAGTCGGTCCTCTCAGAACTAGAGCAGGTTAACATATTACCATCTACTGTCAGTAGTCGGTCCTCTCAGAACTAGAGCAGGTTAACATATTACCATCTACTGTCAGTAGTCGGTCCTCTCAGAACTAGAGCAGGTTAACATATTACCATCTACTGTCAGTAGTCGGTCCTCTCAGAACTAGAGCAGGTTAACATATTACCATCTACTGTCAGTAGTCGGTCCTCTCAGAACTAGAGCAGGTTAACATATTACCATCTACTGTCAGTAGTCGGTCCTCTCAGAACTAGAGCAGGTTAACATATCACCATCTACTGTCAGTAGTCGGTCCTCTCAGAACTAGAGCAGGTTAACATATTACCATCTACTGTCAGTAGTCGGTCCTCTCAGAACTAGAGCAGGTTAACATATTACCATCTACTGTCAGTAGTCGGTCCTCTCAGAACTAGAGCAGGTTAACATATTACCATCTACTGTCAGTAGTCGGTCCTCTCAGAACTAGAGCAGGTTAACATATCACCATCTACTGTCAGTAGTCGGTCCTCTCAGAACTAGAGCAGGTTAACATATCTACTGTCAGTAGTCGGTCCTCTCAGAACTAGAGCAGGTTAACATATTACCATCTACTGTCAGTAGTCGGTCCTCTCAGAACTAGAGCAGGTTAACATATCACCATCTACTGTCAGTAGTCGGTCCTCTCAGAACTAGAGCAGGTTAACATATCACCATCTACTGTCAGTAGTCGGTCCTCTCAGAACTAGAGCAGGTTAACATATTACCATCTACTGTCAGTAGTCGGTCCTCTCAGAACTAGAGCAGGTTAACATATTACCATCTACTGTCAGTAGTCGGTCCTCTCAGAACTAGAGCAGGTTAACATATCACCATCTACTGTCAGTAGTCGGTCCTCTCAGAACTAGAGCAGGTTAACATATTACCATCTACTGTCAGTAGTCGGTCCTCTCAGAACTAGAGCAGGTTAACATATCACCATCTACTGTCAGTAGTCGGTCCTCTCAGAACTAGAGCAGGTTAACATATCACCATCTACTGTCAGTAGTCGGTCCTCTCAGAACTAGAGCAGGTTAACATATCACCATCTACTGTCAGTAGTCGGTCCTCTCAGAACTAGAGCAGGTTAACATATCACCATCTACTGTCAGTAGTCGGTCCTCTCAGAACTAGAGCAGGTTAACATATTACCATCTACTGTCAGTAGTCGGTCCTCTCAGAACTAGAGCAGGTTAACATATCACCATCTACTGTCAGTAGTCGGTCCTCTCAGAACTAGAGCAGGTTAACATATCACCATCTACTGTCAGTAGTCGGTCCTCTCAGAACTAGAGCAGGTTAACATATCACCATCTACTGTCAGTAGTCGGTCCTCTCAGAACTAGAGCAGGTTAACATATCTACTGTCAGTAGTCGGTCCTCTCAGAACTAGAGCAGGTTAACATATTACCATCTACTGTCAGTAGTCGGTCCTCTCAGAACTAGAGCAGGTTAACATATCACCATCTACTGTCAGTAGTCGGTCCTCTCAGAACTAGAGCAGGTTAACATATCACCATCTACTGTCAGTAGTCGGTCCTCTCAGAACTAGAGCAGGTTAACATATTACCATCTACTGTCAGTAGTCGGTCCTCTCAGAACTAGAGCAGGTTAACATATTACCATCTACTGTCAGTAGTCGGTCCTCTCAGAACTAGAGCAGGTTAACATATCACCATCTACTGTCAGTAGTCGGTCCTCTCAGAACTAGAGCAGGTTAACATATTACCATCTACTGTCAGTAGTCGGTCCTCTCAGAACTAGAGCAGGTTAACATATCACCATCTACTGTCAGTAGTCGGTCCTCTCAGAACTAGAGCAGGTTAACATATCACCATCTACTGTCAGTAGTCGGTCCTCTCAGAACTAGAGCAGGTTAACATATCACCATCTACTGTCAGTAGTCGGTCCTCTCAGAACTAGAGCAGGTTAACATATCACCATCTACTGTCAGTAGTCGGTCCTCTCAGAACTAGAGCAGGTTAACATATTACCATCTACTGTCAGTAGTCGGTCCTCTCAGAACTAGAGCAGGTTAACATATTACCATCTACTGTCAGTAGTCGGTCCTCTCAGAACTAGAGCAGGTTAACATATTACCATCTACTGTCAGTAGTCGGTCCTCTCAGAACTAGAGCAGGTTAACATATTACCATCTACTGTCAGTAGTCGGTCCTCTCAGAACTAGAGCAGGTTAACATATTACCATCTACTGTCAGTAGTCGGTCCTCTCAGAACTAGAGCAGGTTAACATATTACCATCTACTGTCAGTAGTCGGTCCTCTCAGAACTAGAGCAGGTTAACATATCACCATCTACTGTCAGTAGTCGGTCCTCTCAGAACTAGAGCAGGTTAACATATCACCATCTACTGTCAGTAGTCGGTCCTCTCAGAACTAGAGCAGGTTAACATATCACCATCTACTGTCAGTAGTCGGTCCTCTCAGAACTAGAGCAGGTTAACATATCACCATCTACTGTCAGTAGTCGGTCCTCTCAGAACTAGAGCAGGTTAACATATCACCATCTACTGTCAGTAGTCGTTCCTCTCAGAACTAGAGCAGGTTAACATATCACCATCTACTGTCAGTAGTCGGTCCTCTCAGAACTAGAGAAGGTTAACATATCACCATCTACTGTCAGTAGTCGGTCCTCTCAGAACTAGAGCAGGTTAACATATTACCATCTACTGTCAGTAGTCGGTCCTCTCAGAACTAGAGCAGGTTAACATATCACCATCTACTGTCAGTAGTCGGTCCTCTCAGAACTAGAGCAGGTTAACATATCACCATCTACTGTCAGTAGTCGGTCCTCTCAGAACTAGAGCAGGTTAACATATTACCATCTACTGTCAGTAGTCGGTCCTCTCAGAACTAGAGCAGGTTAACATATCACCATCTACTGTCAGTAGTCGGTCCTCTCAGAACTAGAGCAGGTTAACATATTACCATCTACTGTCAGTAGTCGGTCCTCTCAGAACTAGAGCAGGTTAACATATTACCATCTACTGTCAGTAGTCGGTCCTCTCAGAACTAGAGCAGGTTAACATATCACCATCTACTGTCAGTAGTCGGTCCTCTCAGAACTAGAGCAGGTTAACATATTACCATCTACTGTCAGTAGTCGGTCCTCTCAGAACTAGAGCAGGTTAACATATCACCATCTACTGTCAGTAGTCGGTCCTCTCAGAACTAGAGCAGGTTAACATATCACCATCTACTGTCAGTAGTCGGTCCTCTCAGAACTAGAGCAGGTTAACATATTACCATCTACTGTCAGTAGTCGGTCCTCTCAGAACTAGAGCAGGTTAACATATTACCATCTACTGTCAGTAGTCGGTCCTCTCAGAACTAGAGCAGGTTAACATATTACCATCTACTGTCAGTAGTCGGTCCTCTCAGAACTAGAGCAGGTTAACATATCACCATCTACTGTCAGTAGTCGGTCCTCTCAGAACTAGAGCAGGTTAACATATCTACTGTCAGTAGTCGGTCCTCTCAGAACTAGAGCAGGTTAACATATCACCATCTACTGTCAGTAGTCGGTCCTCTCAGAACTAGAGCAGGTTAACATATTACCATCTACTGTCAGTAGTCGGTCCTCTCAGAACTAGAGCAGGTTAACATATCACCATCTACTGTCAGTAGTCGGTCCTCTCAGAACTAGAGCAGGTTAACATATTACCATCTACTGTCAGTAGTCGTTCCTCTCAGAACTAGAGCAGGTTAACATATTACCATCTACTGTCAGTAGTCGGTCCTCTCAGAACTAGAGCAGGTTAACATATTACCATCTACTGTCAGTAGTCGGTCCTCTCAGAACTAGAGCAGGTTAACATATCTACTGTCAGTAGTCGGTCCTCTCAGAACTAGAGCAGGTTAACATATTACCATCTACTGTCAGTAGTCGGTCCTCTCAGAACTAGAGCAGGTTAACATATCACCATCTACTGTCAGTAGTCGGTCCTCTCAGAACTAGAGCAGGTTAACATATCACCATCTACTGTCAGTAGTCGGTCCTCTCAGAACTAGAGCAGGTTAACATATCACCATCTACTGTCAGTAGTCGGTCCTCTCAGAACTAGAGCAGGTTAACATATTACCATCTACTGTCAGTAGTCGGTCCTCTCAGAACTAGAGCAGGTTAACATATCACCATCTACTGTCAGTAGTCGGTCCTCTCAGAACTAGAGCAGGTTAACATATCTACTGTCAGTAGTCGGTCCTCTCAGAACTAGAGCAGGTTAACATATCACCATCTACTGTCAGTAGTCGGTCCTCTCAGAACTAGAGCAGGTTAACATATCTACTGTCAGTAGTCGGTCCTCTCAGAACTAGAGCAGGTTAACATATTACCATCTACTGTCAGTAGTCGGTCCTCTCAGAATTAGAGCAGGTTAACATATCACCATCTACTGTCAGTAGTCGGTCCTCTCAGAACTAGAGCAGGTTAACATATCTACTGTCAGTAGTCGGTCCTCTCAGAACTAGAGCAGGTTAACATATCACCATCTACTGTCAGTAGTCGGTCCTCTCAGAACTAGAGCAGGTTAACATATCACCATCTACTGTCAGTAGTCGGTCCTCTCAGAACTAGAGCAGGTTAACATATTACCATCTACTGTCAGTAGTCGGTCCTCTCAGAACTAGAGCAGGTTAACATATCACCATCTACTGTCAGTAGTCGGTCCTCTCAGAACTAGAGCAGGTTAACATATCACCATCTACTGTCAGTAGTCGGTCCTCTCAGAACTAGAGCAGGTTAACATATCACCATCTACTGTCAGTAGTCGGTCCTCTCAGAACTAGAGCAGGTTAACATATCACCATCTACTGTCAGTAGTCGGTCCTCTCAGAACTAGAGCAGGTTAACATATCTACTGTCAGTAGTCGGTCCTCTCAGAACTAGAGCAGGTTAACATATCACCATCTACTGTCAGTAGTCGGTCCTCTCAGAACTAGAGCAGGTTAACATATCTACTGTCAGTAGTCGGTCCTCTCAGAACTAGAGCAGGTTAACATATCACCATCTACTGTCAGTAGTCGGTCCTCTCAGAACTAGAGCAGGTTAACATATTACCATCTACTGTCAGTAGTCGGTCCTCTCAGAACTAGAGCAGGTTAACATATCACCATCTACTGTCAGTAGTCGGTCCTCTCAGAACTAGAGCAGGTTAACATATCTACTGTCAGTAGTCGGTCCTCTCAGAACTAGAGCAGGTTAACATATTACCATCTACTGTCAGTAGTCGGTCCTCTCAGAACTAGAGCAGGTTAACATATCTACTGTCAGTAGTCGGTCCTCTCAGAACTAGAGCAGGTTAACATATCACCATCTACTGTCAGTAGTCGGTCCTCTCAGAACTAGAGCAGGTTAACATATTACCATCTACTGTCAGTAGTCGGTCCTCTCAGAACTAGAGCAGGTTAACATATCACCATCTACTGTCAGTAGTCGGTCCTCTCAGAACTAGAGCAGGTTAACATATCTACTGTCAGTAGTCGGTCCTCTCAGAACTAGAGCAGGTTAACATATCACCATCTACTGTCAGTAGTCGTTCCTCTCAGAACTAGAGCAGGTTAACATATCACCATCTACTGTCAGTAGTCGGTCCTCTCAGAACTAGAGCAGGTTAACATATCACCATCTACTGTCAGTAGTCGGTCCTCTCAGAACTAGAGCAGGTTAACATATTACCATCTACTGTCAGTAGTCGGTCCTCTCAGAACTAGAGCAGGTTAACATATTACCATCTACTGTCAGTAGTCGGTCCTCTCAGAACTAGAGCAGGTTAACATATCACCATCTACTGTCAGTAGTCGGTCCTCTCAGAACTAGAGCAGGTTAACATATCTACTGTCAGTAGTCGGTCCTCTCAGAACTAGAGCAGGTTAACATATCACCATCTACTGTCAGTAGTCGGTCCTCTCAGAACTAGAGCAGGTTAACATATTACCATCTACTGTCAGTAGTCGGTCCTCTCAGAACTAGAGCAGGTTAACATATTACCATCTACTGTCAGTAGTCGGTCCTCTCAGAACTAGAGCAGGTTAACATATCACCATCTACTGTCAGTAGTCGGTCCTCTCAGAACTAGAGCAGGTTAACATATCACCATCTACTGTCAGTAGTCGGTCCTCTCAGAACTAGAGCAGGTTAACATATCACCATCTACTGTCAGTAGTCGGTCCTCTCAGAACTAGAGCAGGTTAACATATCACCATCTACTGTCAGTAGTCGGTCCTCTCAGAACTAGAGCAGGTTAACATATTACCATCTACTGTCAGTAGTCGGTCCTCTCAGAACTAGAGCAGGTTAACATATCACCATCTACTGTCAGTAGTCGGTCCTCTCAGAATTAGAGCAGGTTAACATATTACCATCTACTGTCAGTAGTCGGTCCTCTCAGAACTAGAGCAGGTTAACATATCACCATCTACTGTCAGTAGTCGGTCCTCTCAGAACTAGAGCAGGTTAACATATCACCATCTACTGTCAGTAGTCGGTCCTCTCAGAACTAGAGCAGGTTAACATATCTACTGTCAGTAGTCGGTCCTCTCAGAACTAGAGCAGGTTAACATATCACCATCTACTGTCAGTAGTCGGTCCTCTCAGAACTAGAGCAGGTTAACATATCACCATCTACTGTCAGTAGTCGGTCCTCTCAGAACTAGAGCAGGTTAACATATTACCATCTACTGTCAGTAGTCGGTCCTCTCAGAACTAGAGCAGGTTAACATATCACCATCTACTGTCAGTAGTCGGTCCTCTCAGAACTAGAGCAGGTTAACATATCACCATCTACTGTCAGTAGTCGGTCCTCTCAGAACTAGAGCAGGTTAACATATCACCATCTACTGTCAGTAGTCGGTCCTCTCAGAACTAGAGCAGGTTAACATATCACCATCTACTGTCAGTAGTCGGTCCTCTCAGAACTAGAGCAGGTTAACATATCACCATCTACTGTCAGTAGTCGGTCCTCTCAGAACTAGAGCAGGTTAACATATCACCATCTACTGTCAGTAGTCGGTCCTCTCAGAACTAGAGCAGGTTAACATATCACCATCTACTGTCAGTAGTCGGTCCTCTCAGAACTAGAGCAGGTTAACATATCACCATCTACTGTCAGTAGTCGGTCCTCTCAGAACTAGAGCAGGTTAACATATTACCATCTACTGTCAGTAGTCGGTCCTCTCAGAACTAGAGCAGGTTAACATATCACCATCTACTGTCAGTAGTCGGTCCTCTCAGAACTAGAGCAGGTTAACATATCACCATCTACTGTCAGTAGTCGGTCCTCTCAGAACTAGAGCAGGTTAACATATCACCATCTACTGTCAGTAGTCGGTCCTCTCAGAACTAGAGCAGGTTAACATATCACCATCTACTGTCAGTAGTCGGTCCTCTCAGAACTAGAGCAGGTTAACATATCTACTGTCAGTAGTCGGTCCTCTCAGAACTAGAGCAGGTTAACATATTACCATCTACTGTCAGTAGTCGTTCCTCTCAGAACTAGAGCAGGTTAACATATTACCATCTACTGTCAGTAGTCGGTCCTCTCAGAACTAGAGCAGGTTAACATATTACCATCTACTGTCAGTAGTCGGTCCTCTCAGAACTAGAGCAGGTTAACATATCACCATCTACTGTCAGTAGTCGGTCCTCTCAGAACTAGAGCAGGTTAACATATCACCATCTACTGTCAGTAGTCGGTCCTCTCAGAACTAGAGCAGGTTAACATATTACCATCTACTGTCAGTAGTCGGTCCTCTCAGAACTAGAGCAGGTTAACATATCACCATCTACTGTCAGTAGTCGGTCCTCTCAGAACTAGAGCAGGTTAACATATTACCATCTACTGTCAGTAGTCGGTCCTCTCAGAACTAGAGCAGGTTAACATATTACCATCTACTGTCAGTAGTCGGTCCTCTCAGAACTAGAGCAGGTTAACATATCACCATCTACTGTCAGTAGTCGGTCCTCTCAGAACTAGAGCAGGTTAACATATTACCATCTACTGTCAGTAGTCGGTCCTCTCAGAACTAGAGCAGGTTAACATATCACCATCTACTGTCAGTAGTCGGTCCTCTCAGAACTAGAGCAGGTTAACATATCACCATCTACTGTCAGTAGTCGGTCCTCTCAGAACTAGAGCAGGTTAACATATTACCATCTACTGTCAGTAGTCGGTCCTCTCAGAACTAGAGCAGGTTAACATATTACCATCTACTGTCAGTAGTCGGTCCTCTCAGAACTAGAGCAGGTTAACATATTACCATCTACTGTCAGTAGTCGGTCCTCTCAGAACTAGAGCAGGTTAACATATCACCATCTACTGTCAGTAGTCGGTCCTCTCAGAACTAGAGCAGGTTAACATATCTACTGTCAGTAGTCGGTCCTCTCAGAACTAGAGCAGGTTAACATATCACCATCTACTGTCAGTAGTCGGTCCTCTCAGAACTAGAGCAGGTTAACATATTACCATCTACTGTCAGTAGTCGGTCCTCTCAGAACTAGAGCAGGTTAACATATCACCATCTACTGTCAGTAGTCGGTCCTCTCAGAACTAGAGCAGGTTAACATATTACCATCTACTGTCAGTAGTCGTTCCTCTCAGAACTAGAGCAGGTTAACATATTACCATCTACTGTCAGTAGTCGGTCCTCTCAGAACTAGAGCAGGTTAACATATTACCATCTACTGTCAGTAGTCGGTCCTCTCAGAACTAGAGCAGGTTAACATATCTACTGTCAGTAGTCGGTCCTCTCAGAACTAGAGCAGGTTAACATATTACCATCTACTGTCAGTAGTCGGTCCTCTCAGAACTAGAGCAGGTTAACATATCACCATCTACTGTCAGTAGTCGGTCCTCTCAGAACTAGAGCAGGTTAACATATCACCATCTACTGTCAGTAGTCGGTCCTCTCAGAACTAGAGCAGGTTAACATATCACCATCTACTGTCAGTAGTCGGTCCTCTCAGAACTAGAGCAGGTTAACATATTACCATCTACTGTCAGTAGTCGGTCCTCTCAGAACTAGAGCAGGTTAACATATCACCATCTACTGTCAGTAGTCGGTCCTCTCAGAACTAGAGCAGGTTAACATATCTACTGTCAGTAGTCGGTCCTCTCAGAACTAGAGCAGGTTAACATATCACCATCTACTGTCAGTAGTCGGTCCTCTCAGAACTAGAGCAGGTTAACATATCTACTGTCAGTAGTCGGTCCTCTCAGAACTAGAGCAGGTTAACATATTACCATCTACTGTCAGTAGTCGGTCCTCTCAGAATTAGAGCAGGTTAACATATCACCATCTACTGTCAGTAGTCGGTCCTCTCAGAACTAGAGCAGGTTAACATATCTACTGTCAGTAGTCGGTCCTCTCAGAACTAGAGCAGGTTAACATATCACCATCTACTGTCAGTAGTCGGTCCTCTCAGAACTAGAGCAGGTTAACATATCACCATCTACTGTCAGTAGTCGGTCCTCTCAGAACTAGAGCAGGTTAACATATTACCATCTACTGTCAGTAGTCGGTCCTCTCAGAACTAGAGCAGGTTAACATATCACCATCTACTGTCAGTAGTCGGTCCTCTCAGAACTAGAGCAGGTTAACATATCACCATCTACTGTCAGTAGTCGGTCCTCTCAGAACTAGAGCAGGTTAACATATCACCATCTACTGTCAGTAGTCGGTCCTCTCAGAACTAGAGCAGGTTAACATATCACCATCTACTGTCAGTAGTCGGTCCTCTCAGAACTAGAGCAGGTTAACATATCTACTGTCAGTAGTCGGTCCTCTCAGAACTAGAGCAGGTTAACATATCACCATCTACTGTCAGTAGTCGGTCCTCTCAGAACTAGAGCAGGTTAACATATCTACTGTCAGTAGTCGGTCCTCTCAGAACTAGAGCAGGTTAACATATCACCATCTACTGTCAGTAGTCGGTCCTCTCAGAACTAGAGCAGGTTAACATATTACCATCTACTGTCAGTAGTCGGTCCTCTCAGAACTAGAGCAGGTTAACATATCACCATCTACTGTCAGTAGTCGGTCCTCTCAGAACTAGAGCAGGTTAACATATCTACTGTCAGTAGTCGGTCCTCTCAGAACTAGAGCAGGTTAACATATTACCATCTACTGTCAGTAGTCGGTCCTCTCAGAACTAGAGCAGGTTAACATATCTACTGTCAGTAGTCGGTCCTCTCAGAACTAGAGCAGGTTAACATATCACCATCTACTGTCAGTAGTCGGTCCTCTCAGAACTAGAGCAGGTTAACATATTACCATCTACTGTCAGTAGTCGGTCCTCTCAGAACTAGAGCAGGTTAACATATCACCATCTACTGTCAGTAGTCGGTCCTCTCAGAACTAGAGCAGGTTAACATATCTACTGTCAGTAGTCGGTCCTCTCAGAACTAGAGCAGGTTAACATATCACCATCTACTGTCAGTAGTCGTTCCTCTCAGAACTAGAGCAGGTTAACATATCACCATCTACTGTCAGTAGTCGGTCCTCTCAGAACTAGAGCAGGTTAACATATCACCATCTACTGTCAGTAGTCGGTCCTCTCAGAACTAGAGCAGGTTAACATATTACCATCTACTGTCAGTAGTCGGTCCTCTCAGAACTAGAGCAGGTTAACATATTACCATCTACTGTCAGTAGTCGGTCCTCTCAGAACTAGAGCAGGTTAACATATCACCATCTACTGTCAGTAGTCGGTCCTCTCAGAACTAGAGCAGGTTAACATATCTACTGTCAGTAGTCGGTCCTCTCAGAACTAGAGCAGGTTAACATATCACCATCTACTGTCAGTAGTCGGTCCTCTCAGAACTAGAGCAGGTTAACATATTACCATCTACTGTCAGTAGTCGGTCCTCTCAGAACTAGAGCAGGTTAACATATTACCATCTACTGTCAGTAGTCGGTCCTCTCAGAACTAGAGCAGGTTAACATATCACCATCTACTGTCAGTAGTCGGTCCTCTCAGAACTAGAGCAGGTTAACATATCACCATCTACTGTCAGTAGTCGGTCCTCTCAGAACTAGAGCAGGTTAACATATCACCATCTACTGTCAGTAGTCGGTCCTCTCAGAACTAGAGCAGGTTAACATATCACCATCTACTGTCAGTAGTCGGTCCTCTCAGAACTAGAGCAGGTTAACATATTACCATCTACTGTCAGTAGTCGGTCCTCTCAGAACTAGAGCAGGTTAACATATCACCATCTACTGTCAGTAGTCGGTCCTCTCAGAATTAGAGCAGGTTAACATATTACCATCTACTGTCAGTAGTCGGTCCTCTCAGAACTAGAGCAGGTTAACATATCACCATCTACTGTCAGTAGTCGGTCCTCTCAGAACTAGAGCAGGTTAACATATCACCATCTACTGTCAGTAGTCGGTCCTCTCAGAACTAGAGCAGGTTAACATATCTACTGTCAGTAGTCGGTCCTCTCAGAACTAGAGCAGGTTAACATATCACCATCTACTGTCAGTAGTCGGTCCTCTCAGAACTAGAGCAGGTTAACATATCACCATCTACTGTCAGTAGTCGGTCCTCTCAGAACTAGAGCAGGTTAACATATTACCATCTACTGTCAGTAGTCGGTCCTCTCAGAACTAGAGCAGGTTAACATATCACCATCTACTGTCAGTAGTCGGTCCTCTCAGAACTAGAGCAGGTTAACATATCACCATCTACTGTCAGTAGTCGGTCCTCTCAGAACTAGAGCAGGTTAACATATCACCATCTACTGTCAGTAGTCGGTCCTCTCAGAACTAGAGCAGGTTAACATATCACCATCTACTGTCAGTAGTCGGTCCTCTCAGAACTAGAGCAGGTTAACATATCACCATCTACTGTCAGTAGTCGGTCCTCTCAGAACTAGAGCAGGTTAACATATCACCATCTACTGTCAGTAGTCGGTCCTCTCAGAACTAGAGCAGGTTAACATATCACCATCTACTGTCAGTAGTCGGTCCTCTCAGAACTAGAGCAGGTTAACATATCACCATCTACTGTCAGTAGTCGGTCCTCTCAGAACTAGAGCAGGTTAACATATTACCATCTACTGTCAGTAGTCGGTCCTCTCAGAACTAGAGCAGGTTAACATATCACCATCTACTGTCAGTAGTCGGTCCTCTCAGAACTAGAGCAGGTTAACATATCACCATCTACTGTCAGTAGTCGGTCCTCTCAGAACTAGAGCAGGTTAACATATCACCATCTACTGTCAGTAGTCGGTCCTCTCAGAACTAGAGCAGGTTAACATATCACCATCTACTGTCAGTAGTCGGTCCTCTCAGAACTAGAGCAGGTTAACATATCTACTGTCAGTAGTCGGTCCTCTCAGAACTAGAGCAGGTTAACATATTACCATCTACTGTCAGTAGTCGTTCCTCTCAGAACTAGAGCAGGTTAACATATTACCATCTACTGTCAGTAGTCGGTCCTCTCAGAACTAGAGCAGGTTAACATATTACCATCTACTGTCAGTAGTCGGTCCTCTCAGAACTAGAGCAGGTTAACATATCACCATCTACTGTCAGTAGTCGGTCCTCTCAGAACTAGAGCAGGTTAACATATCACCATCTACTGTCAGTAGTCGGTCCTCTCAGAACTAGAGCAGGTTAACATATTACCATCTACTGTCAGTAGTCGGTCCTCTCAGAACTAGAGCAGGTTAACATATCACCATCTACTGTCAGTAGTCGGTCCTCTCAGAACTAGAGCAGGTTAACATATTACCATCTACTGTCAGTAGTCGGTCCTCTCAGAACTAGAGCAGGTTAACATATCACCATCTACTGTCAGTAGTCGGTCCTCTCAGAACTAGAGCAGGTTAACATATTACCATCTACTGTCAGTAGTCGGTCCTCTCAGAACTAGAGCAGGTTAACATATCACCATCTACTGTCAGTAGTCGTTCCTCTCAGAACTAGAGCAGGTTAACATATTACCATCTACTGTCAGTAGTCGGTCCTCTCAGAACTAGAGCAGGTTAACATATTACCATCTACTGTCAGTAGTCGGTCCTCTCAGAACTAGAGCAGGTTAACATATCACCATCTACTGTCAGTAGTCGGTCCTCTCAGAACTAGAGCAGGTTAACATATTACCATCTACTGTCAGTAGTCGGTCCTCTCAGAACTAGAGCAGGTTAACATATCTACTGTCAGTAGTCGGTCCTCTCAGAACTAGAGCAGGTTAACATATTACCATCTACTGTCAGTAGTCGGTCCTCTCAGAACTAGAGCAGGTTAACATATCACCATCTACTGTCAGTAGTCGGTCCTCTCAGAACTAGAGCAGGTTAACATATTACCATCTACTGTCAGTAGTCGGTCCTCTCAGAACTAGAGCAGGTTAACATATCACCATCTACTGTCAGTAGTCGGTCCTCTCAGAACTAGAGCAGGTTAACATATCTACTGTCAGTAGTCGGTCCTCTCAGAACTAGAGCAGGTTAACATATTACCATCTACTGTCAGTAGTCGTTCCTCTCAGAACTAGAGCAGGTTAACATATTACCATCTACTGTCAGTAGTCGTTCCTCTCAGAACTAGAGCAGGTTAACATATCACCATCTACTGTCAGTAGTCGGTCCTCTCAGAACTAGAGCAGGTTAACATATTACCATCTACTGTCAGTAGTCGTTCCTCTCAGAACTAGAGCAGGTTAACATATCACCATCTACTGTCAGTAGTCGGTCCTCTCAGAACTAGAGCAGGTTAACATATTACCATCTACTGTCAGTAGTCGGTCCTCTCAGAACTAGAGCAGGTTAACATATTACCATCTACTGTCAGTAGTCGGTCCTCTCAGAATTAGAGCAGGTTAACATATCACCATCTACTGTCAGTAGTCGGTCCTCTCAGAACTAGAGCAGGTTAACATATTACCATCTACTGTCAGTAGTCGGTCCTCTCAGAACTAGAGCAGGTTAACATATTACCATCTACTGTCAGTAGTCGTTCCTCTCAGAACTAGAGCAGGTTAACATATTACCATCTACTGTCAGTAGTCGGTCCTCTCAGAACTAGAGCAGGTTAACATATCACCATCTACTGTCAGTAGTCGGTCCTCTCAGAACTAGAGCAGGTTAACATATTACCATCTACTGTCAGTAGTCGGTCCTCTCAGAACTAGAGCAGGTTAACATATTACCATCTACTGTCAGTAGTCGTTCCTCTCAGAACTAGAGCAGGTTAACATATCACCATCTACTGTCAGTAGTCGGTCCTCTCAGAATTAGAGCAGGTTAACATATTACCATCTACTGTCAGTAGTCGGTCCTCTCAGAACTAGAGCAGGTTAACATATCACCATCTACTGTCAGTAGTCGGTCCTCTCAGAACTAGAGCAGGTTAACATATTACCATCTACTGTCAGTAGTCGGTCCTCTCAGAACTAGAGCAGGTTAACATATTACCATCTACTGTCAGTAGTCGGTCCTCTCAGAACTAGAGCAGGTTAACATATCACCATCTACTGTCAGTAGTCGGTCCTCTCAGAACTAGAGCAGGTTAACATATCACCATCTACTGTCAGTAGTCGGTCCTCTCAGAACTAGAGCAGGTTAACATATCACCATCTACTGTCAGTAGTCGGTCCTCTCAGAACTAGAGCAGGTTAACATATTACCATCTACTGTCAGTAGTCGGTCCTCTCAGAACTAGAGCAGGTTAACATATCACCATCTACTGTCAGTAGTCGGTCCTCTCAGAACTAGAGCAGGTTAACATATCACCATCTACTGTCAGTAGTCGGTCCTCTCAGAACTAGAGCAGGTTAACATATTACCATCTACTGTCAGTAGTCGGTCCTCTCAGAACTAGAGCAGGTTAACATATCACCATCTACTGTCAGTAGTCGGTCCTCTCAGAACTAGAGCAGGTTAACATATCACCATCTACTGTCAGTAGTCGGTCCTCTCAGAACTAGAGCAGGTTAACATATCACCATCTACTGTCAGTAGTCGTTCCTCTCAGAACTAGAGCAGGTTAACATATTACCATCTACTGTCAGTAGTCGGTCCTCTCAGAACTAGAGCAGGTTAACATATCACCATCTACTGTCAGTAGTCGGTCCTCTCAGAACTAGAGCAGGTTAACATATCACCATCTACTGTCAGTAGTCGGTCCTCTCAGAACTAGAGCAGGTTAACATATTACCATCTACTGTCAGTAGTCGTTCCTCTCAGAACTAGAGCAGGTTAACATATCACCATCTACTGTCAGTAGTCGGTCCTCTCAGAACTAGAGCAGGTTAACATATCACCATCTACTGTCAGTAGTCGGTCCTCTCAGAACTAGAGCAGGTTAACATATCACCATCTACTGTCAGTAGTCGGTCCTCTCAGAACTAGAGCAGGTTAACATATTACCATCTACTGTCAGTAGTCGGTCCTCTCAGAACTAGAGCAGGTTAACATATCTACTGTCAGTAGTCGTTCCTCTCAGAACTAGAGCAGGTTAACATATCACCATCTACTGTCAGTAGTCGGTCCTCTCAGAACTAGAGCAGGTTAACATATTACCATCTACTGTCAGTAGTCGGTCCTCTCAGAACTAGAGCAGGTTAACATATCACCATCTACTGTCAGTAGTCGGTCCTCTCAGAACTAGAGCAGGTTAACATATTACCATCTACTGTCAGTAGTCGGTCCTCTCAGAACTAGAGCAGGTTAACATATCACCATCTACTGTCAGTAGTCGGTCCTCTCAGAACTAGAGCAGGTTAACATATTACCATCTACTGTCAGTAGTCGGTCCTCTCAGAACTAGAGCAGGTTAACATATTACCATCTACTGTCAGTAGTCGGTCCTCTCAGAACTAGAGCAGGTTAACATATTACCATCTACTGTCAGTAGTCGGTCCTCTCAGAACTAGAGCAGGTTAACATATCACCATCTACTGTCAGTAGTCGGTCCTCTCAGAACTAGAGCAGGTTAACATATTACCATCTACTGTCAGTAGTCGGTCCTCTCAGAACTAGAGCAGGTTAACATATTACCATCTACTGTCAGTAGTCGGTCCTCTCAGAACTAGAGCAGGTTAACATATCACCATCTACTGTCAGTAGTCGGTCCTCTCAGAACTAGAGCAGGTTAACATATCTACTGTCAGTAGTCGGTCCTCTCAGAACTAGAGCAGGTTAACATATCACCATCTACTGTCAGTAGTCGGTCCTCTCAGAACTAGAGCAGGTTAACATATCACCATCTACTGTCAGTAGTCGGTCCTCTCAGAACTAGAGCAGGTTAACATAATCCTGATGTTAGTTCAACACCCGTCCCTGAATAATTAAACAAACACACACATTCACACCCTGAATAAAAACTCTTTCCTCCCATGGTGCATTGCAGAGCCTGGTGGGGACGTTCTCTGAGTTATACCACGCAGCGTTCTCCAGGATTGGTTCGATGGAAAGGGAAATCTCCGCCCACCAAAGCCATGTCTCCGCCCTCCGGAAAGAACTACACGATGCCTGTCTCAGGGAGGACCTCTGTTTCATCCCTGTAAGAGACGAGAGAGACTCTATAGTAACACTGCTGTCCTACAACTAGAGACTCTATATAGTAACACTGTCCTACAACTAGAGACTCTATATAGTAACACTGTCCTACAACTAGAGACTCTATATAGTAACACTGTCCTACAACTAGAGACTCTATATAGTAACACTGTCCTACAACTAGAGACTCTATATAGTAACACTGTCCTACAACTAGAGACTCTATATAGTAACACTGTCCTACAACTAGAGACTCTATATAGTAACACTGTCCTACAACTAGAGACTCTATATAGTAACACTGTCCTACAACTAGAGACTCTATATAGTAACACTGTCCTACAACTAGAGACTCTATATAGTAACACTGTCCTACAACTAGAGACTCTATATAGTAACACTGCTGTCCTACAACTAGAGACTCTATATAGTAACACTGCCCTACAACTAGAGACTCTATATAGTAACACTGTCCTACAACTAGAGACTCTATATAGTAACACTGTCCTACAACTAGAGACTCTATAGTAACACTGTCCTACAACTAGAGACTCTATATAGTAACACTGTCCTACAACTAGAGACTCTATATAGTAACACTACTGTCCTACAACTAGAGACTCTATATAGTAACACTGTCCTACAACTAGAGACTCTATATAGTAACACTGTCCTACAACTAGAGACTCTATATAGTAACACTGCTGTCCTACAACTAGAGACTCTATATAGTAACACTGTCCTACAACTAGAGACTCTATATAGTAACACTGCTGTCCTACAACTAGAGACTCTATATAGTAACACTGTCCTACAACTAGAGACTCTATATAGTAACACTGTCCTACAACTAGAGACTCTATATAGTAACACTGTCCTACAACTAGAGACTCTATATAGTAACACTGTCCTACAACTAGAGACTCTATATAGTAACACTGTCCTACAACTAGAGACTCTATATAGTAACACTATCCTACAACTAGAGACTCTATATAGTAACACTGTCCTACAACTAGAGACTCTATATAGTAACACTGTCCTACAACTAGAGACTCTATATAGTAACACTGTCCTACAACTAGACTCTATATAGTAACACTGTCCTACAACTAGAGACTCTATATAGTAACACTGTCCTACAACTAGAGACTCTATATAGTAACACTGTCCTACAACTAGAGACTCTATATAGTAACACTACTGTCCTACAACTAGAGACTCTATATAGTAACACTGTCCTACAACTAGAGACTATATACTAACACTGCCCTACAACTAGAGACTCTATATAGTAACACTGTCCTACAACTAGAGACTCTATATAGTAACACTGTCCTACAACTAGAGACTCTATATAGTAACACTGTCCTACAACTAGAGACTCTATAGTAACACTGTCCTACAACTAGAGACTCTATATAGTAACACTGTCCTACAACTAGAGAGACTCTATATAGTAACACTGTCCTACAACTAGAGACTCTATATAGTAACACTGCCCTACAACTAGAGACTCTATATAGTAACACTGTCCTACAACTAGAGACTCTATATAGTAACACTGCCCTACAACTAGAGACTCTATATAGTAACACTGTCCTACAACTAGAGACTCTATATAGTAACACTGTCCTACAACTAGACTCTATATAGTAACACTGTCCTACAACTAGAGACTCTATATAGTAACACTGTCCTACAACTAGAGACTCTATATAGTAACACTGTCCTACAACTAGAGACTCTATATAGTAACACTGTCCTACAACTAGAGACTCTATAGTAACACTGTCCTACAACTAGAGACTCTATAGTAACACTGTCCTACAACTAGAGACTCTATATAGTAACACTACTGTCCTACAACTAGAGACTCTATATAGTAACACTGTCCTACAACTAGAGACTCTATATAGTAACACTGTCCTACAACTAGAGACTCTATATAGTAACACTGTCCTACAACTAGAGACTCTATATAGTAACACTGCTGTCCTACAACTAGAGACTCTATATAGTAACACTGCTGTCCTACAACTAGAGAGACTCTATATAGTAACACTGCCCTACAACTAGAGACTCTATATAGTAACACTGTCCTACAACTAGAGACTCTATATAGTAACACTGTCCTACAACTAGAGACTCTATATAGTAACACTGCCCTACAACTAGAGACTCTATATAGTAACACTGTCCTACAACTAGAGACTCTATATAGTAACACTGTCCTACAACTAGAGAGACTCTATATAGTAACACTGCCCTACAACTAGAGACTCTATATAGTAACACTGTCCTACAACTAGAGACTCTATATAGTAACACTGTCCTACAACTAGAGACTCTATATAGTAACACTGTCCTACAACTAGAGACTCTATATAGTAACACTGCTGTCCTACAACTAGAGACTCTATATAGTAACACTGCTGTCCTACAACTAGAGACTCTATATAGTAACACTGTCCTACAACTAGAGACTCTATATAGTAACACTGCTGTCCTACAACTAGAGACTATATAGTAACACTGTCCTACAACTAGAGACTCTATATAGTAACACTGTCCTACAACTAGAGACTCTATATAGTAACACTGTCCTACAACTAGAGACTCTATATAGTAACACTGTCCTACAACTAGAGACTCTATATAGTAACACTGTCCTACAACTAGAGACTCTATATAGTAACACTATCCTACAACTAGAGACTCTATATAGTAACACTGTCCTACAACTAGAGACTCTATATAGTAACACTGTCCTACAACTAGAGACTCTATATAGTAACACTGTCCTACAACTAGACTCTATATAGTAACACTGTCCTACAACTAGAGACTCTATATAGTAACACTGTCCTACAACTAGAGACTCTATATAGTAACACTGTCCTACAACTAGAGACTCTATATAGTAACACTACTGTCCTACAACTAGAGACTCTATATAGTAACACTGTCCTACAACTAGAGACTATATACTAACACTGCCCTACAACTAGAGACTCTATATAGTAACACTGTTCTACAACTAGAGACTCTATATAGTAACACTGCCCTACAACTAGAGACTCTATATAGTAACACTGTCCTACAACTAGAGACTCTATATAGTAACACTGTCCTACAACTAGACTCTATATAGTAACACTGTCCTACAACTAGAGACTCTATATAGTAACACTGTCCTACAACTAGAGACTCTATATAGTAACACTGTCCTACAACTAGAGACTCTATATAGTAACACTGTCCTACAACTAGAGACTCTATATAGTAACACTGTCCTACAACTAGAGACTCTATAGTAACACTGTCCTACAACTAGAGACTCTATATAGTAACACTGTCCTACAACTAGAGACTCTATATAGTAACACTACTGTCCTACAACTAGAGACTCTATATAGTAACACTGTCCTACAACTAGAGACTCTATATAGTAACACTGTCCTACAACTAGAGACTCTATATAGTAACACTGCTGTCCTACAACTAGAGACTCTATATACTAACACTGTCCTACAACTAGAGACTCTATATAGTAACACTGTCCTACAACTAGAGACTCTATATAGTAACACTGTCCTACAACTAGAGACTCTATATAGTAACACTACTGTCCTACAACTAGAGACTCTATATAGTAACACTGTCCTACAACTAGAGACTCTATACAGTAACACTGTCCTACAACTAGACTCTATATAGTAACACTACTGTCCTACAACTAGAGACTCTATATAGTAACACTGTCCTACAACTAGACTCTATATAGTAACACTTTCCTACAACTAGACTCTATATAGTAACACTACTGTCCTACAACTAGAGACTCTATATAGTAACACTGTCCTACAACTAGAGACTCTATATAGTAACACTACTGTCCTACAACTAGAGACTCTATATAGTAACACTGTCCTACAACTAGAGACTCTATATAGTAACACTGTCCTACAACTAGAGACTCTATATAGTAACACTGTCCTACAACTAGAGACTCTATATAGTAACACTGTCCTACAACTAGAGACTCTATATAGTAACACTGCTGTCCTACAACTAGAGACTCTATATAGTAACACTGTCCTACAACTAGAGACTCTATATAGTAACACTACTGTCCTACAACTAGAGAGACTCTATATAGTAACACTGCTGTCCTACAACTAGAGACTCTATATAGTAACACTGTCCTACAACTAGAGACTGTATATAGTAACACTGTCCTACAACTAGAGACTCTATATAGTAACACTGTCCTACAACTAGAGACTCTATATAGTAACACTGTCCTACAACTAGAGACTCTATATAGTAACACTGTCCTACAACTAGAGACTCTATATAGTAACACTGTCCTACAACTAGAGACTCTATATAGTAACACTGTCCTACAACTAGAGACTCTATATAGTAACACTGTCCTACAACTAGAGACTCTATATAGTAACACTGTCCTACAACTAGAGACTCTATATAGTAACACTGTCCTACAACTAGAGACTATATATAGTAACACTGTCCTACAACTAGAGACTCTATATAGTAACACTGTCCTACAACTAGAGACTCTATATAGTAACACTGTCCTACAACTAGACTCTATATAGTAACACTGTCCTACAACTAGAGACTCTATATAGTAACACTACTGTCCTACAACTAGACTCTATATAGTAACACTGTCCTACAACTAGAGACTCTATATAGTAACACTGTCCTACAACTAGAGACTCTATATAGTAACACTGTCCTACAACTAGAGACTCTATATAGTAACACTGTCCTACAACTAGAGACTCTATAGTAACACTGTCCTACAACTAGAGACTCTATATAGTAACACTGTCCTACAACTAGAGACTCTATATAGTAACACTGTCCTACAACTAGAGACTATATATAGTAACACTGTCCTACAACTAGAGACTCTATATAGTAACACTGTCCTACAACTAGAGACTCTATATAGTAACACTGTCCTACAACTAGACTCTATATAGTAACACTGTCCTACAACTAGAGACTCTATATAGTAACACTACTGTCCTACAACTAGACTCTATATAGTAACACTGTCCTACAACTAGAGACTCTATATAGTAACACTGTCCTACAACTAGAGACTCTATATAGTAACACTGTCCTACAACTAGAGACTCTATATAGTAACACTACTGTCCTACAACTAGAGACTCTATATAGTAACACTGTCCTACAACTAGAGACTCTATATAGTAACACTGTCCTACAACTAGAGACTCTATATAGTAACACTGTCCTACAACTAGAGACTCTATATAGTAACACTGTCCTACAACTAGAGACTCTATATAGTAACACTGTCCTACAACTAGAGACTCTATATAGTAACACTGTCCTACAACTAGAGACTCTATATAGTAACACTGTCCTACAACTAGAGACTGTATATAGTAACACTGTCCTACAACTAGAGACTCTATATAGTAACACTACTGTCCTACAACTAGAGACTCTATATAGTAACACTGTCCTACAACTAGAGACTCTATATAGTAACACTGTCCTACAACTAGAGACTCTATATAGTAACACTGTCCTACAACTAGAGACTCTATATAGTAACACTGTCCTACAACTAGAGACTCTATATAGTAACACTGCTGTCCTACAACTAGAGAGACTCTATATAGTAACACTGCCCTACAACTAGAGACTCTATATAGTAACACTGTCCTACAACTAGAGACTCTATATAGTAACACTGTCCTACAACTAGAGACTCTATATAGTAACACTGCCCTACAACTAGAGACTCTATATAGTAACACTGTCCTACAACTAGAGACTCTATATAGTAACACTGTCCTACAACTAGAGATACTCTATATAGTAACACTGCCCTACAACTAGAGACTCTATATAGTAACACTGTCCTACAACTAGAGACTCTATATAGTAACACTGTCCTACAACTAGAGACTCTATATAGTAACACTGTCCTACAACTAGAGACTCTATATAGTAACACTGCTGTCCTACAACTAGAGACTCTATATAGTAACACTGCTGTCCTACAACTAGAGACTCTATATAGTAACACTGTCCTACAACTAGAGACTCTATATAGTAACACTGCTGTCCTACAACTAGAGACTCTATATAGTAACACTGTCCTACAACTAGAGACTCTATATAGTAACACTGTCCTACAACTAGAGACTCTATATAGTAACACTGTCCTACAACTAGAGACTCTATATAGTAACACTGTCCTACAACTAGAGACTCTATATAGTAACACTGTCCTACAACTAGAGACTCTATATAGTAACACTATCCTACAACTAGAGACTCTATATAGTAACACTGTCCTACAACTAGAGACTCTATATAGTAACACTGTCCTACAACTAGAGACTCTATATAGTAACACTGTCCTACAACTAGAGACTCTATATAGTAACACTACTGTCCTACAACTAGAGACTCTATATAGTAACACTGTCCTACAACTAGAGACTCTATACAGTAACACTGTCCTACAACTAGACTCTATATAGTAACACTACTGTCCTACAACTAGAGACTCTATATAGTAACACTGTCCTACAACTAGACTCTATATAGTAACACTTTCCTACAACTAGACTCTATATAGTAACACTACTGTCCTACAACTAGAGACTCTATATAGTAACACTGTCCTACAACTAGAGACTCTATATAGTAACACTACTGTCCTACAACTAGAGACTCTATATAGTAACACTGTCCTACAACTAGAGACTCTATATAGTAACACTGTCCTACAACTAGAGACTCTATATAGTAACACTGTCCTACAACTAGAGACTCTATATAGTAACACTGTCCTACAACTAGAGACTCTATATAGTAACACTGCTGTCCTACAACTAGAGACTCTATATAGTAACACTGTCCTACAACTAGAGACTCTATATAGTAACACTACTGTCCTACAACTAGAGAGACTCTATATAGTAACACTGCTGTCCTACAACTAGAGACTCTATATAGTAACACTGTCCTACAACTAGAGACTGTATATAGTAACACTGTCCTACAACTAGAGACTCTATATAGTAACACTGTCCTACAACTAGAGACTCTATATAGTAACACTGTCCTACAACTAGAGACTCTATATAGTAACACTGTCCTACAACTAGAGACTCTATATAGTAACACTGTCCTACAACTAGAGACTCTATATAGTAACACTGTCCTACAACTAGAGACTCTATATAGTAACACTGTCCTACAACTAGAGACTCTATATAGTAACACTGTCCTACAACTAGAGACTCTATATAGTAACACTGTCCTACAACTAGAGACTATATATAGTAACACTGTCCTACAACTAGAGACTCTATATAGTAACACTGTCCTACAACTAGAGACTCTATATAGTAACACTGTCCTACAACTAGACTCTATATAGTAACACTGTCCTACAACTAGAGACTCTATATAGTAACACTACTGTCCTACAACTAGACTCTATATAGTAACACTGTCCTACAACTAGAGACTCTATATAGTAACACTGTCCTACAACTAGAGACTCTATATAGTAACACTGTCCTACAACTAGAGACTCTATATAGTAACACTGTCCTACAACTAGAGACTCTATAGTAACACTGTCCTACAACTAGAGACTCTATATAGTAACACTGTCCTACAACTAGAGACTCTATATAGTAACACTGTCCTACAACTAGAGACTATATATAGTAACACTGTCCTACAACTAGAGACTCTATATAGTAACACTGTCCTACAACTAGAGACTCTATATAGTAACACTGTCCTACAACTAGACTCTATATAGTAACACTGTCCTACAACTAGAGACTCTATATAGTAACACTACTGTCCTACAACTAGACTCTATATAGTAACACTGTCCTACAACTAGAGACTCTATATAGTAACACTGTCCTACAACTAGAGACTCTATATAGTAACACTGTCCTACAACTAGAGACTCTATATAGTAACACTACTGTCCTACAACTAGAGACTCTATATAGTAACACTGTCCTACAACTAGAGACTCTATATAGTAACACTGTCCTACAACTAGAGACTCTATATAGTAACACTGTCCTACAACTAGAGACTCTATATAGTAACACTGTCCTACAACTAGAGACTCTATATAGTAACACTGTCCTACAACTAGAGACTCTATATAGTAACACTGTCCTACAACTAGAGACTCTATATAGTAACACTGTCCTACAACTAGAGACTGTATATAGTAACACTGTCCTACAACTAGAGACTCTATATAGTAACACTACTGTCCTACAACTAGAGACTCTATATAGTAACACTGTCCTACAACTAGAGACTCTATATAGTAACACTGTCCTACAACTAGAGACTCTATATAGTAACACTGTCCTACAACTAGAGACTCTATATAGTAACACTGTCCTACAACTAGAGACTCTATATAGTAACACTGCTGTCCTACAACTAGAGAGACTCTATATAGTAACACTGCCCTACAACTAGAGACTCTATATAGTAACACTGTCCTACAACTAGAGACTCTATATAGTAACACTGTCCTACAACTAGAGACTCTATATAGTAACACTGCCCTACAACTAGAGACTCTATATAGTAACACTGTCCTACAACTAGAGACTCTATATAGTAACACTGTCCTACAACTAGAGAGACTCTATATAGTAACACTGCCCTACAACTAGAGACTCTATATAGTAACACTGTCCTACAACTAGAGACTCTATATAGTAACACTGTCCTACAACTAGAGACTCTATATAGTAACACTGTCCTACAACTAGAGACTCTATATAGTAACACTGCTGTCCTACAACTAGAGACTCTATATAGTAACACTGCTGTCCTACAACTAGAGACTCTATATAGTAACACTGTCCTACAACTAGAGACTCTATATAGTAACACTGCTGTCCTACAACTAGAGACTCTATATAGTAACACTGTCCTACAACTAGAGACTCTATATAGTAACACTGTCCTACAACTAGAGACTCTATATAGTAACACTGTCCTACAACTAGAGACTCTATATAGTAACACTGTCCTACAACTAGAGACTCTATATAGTAACACTGTCCTACAACTAGAGACTCTATATAGTAACACTATCCTACAACTAGAGACTCTATATAGTAACACTGTCCTACAACTAGAGACTCTATATAGTAACACTGTCCTACAACTAGAGACTCTATATAGTAACACTGTCCTACAACTAGACTCTATATAGTAACACTGTCCTACAACTAGAGACTCTATATAGTAACACTGTCCTACAACTAGAGACTCTATATAGTAACACTGTCCTACAACTAGAGACTCTATATAGTAACACTACTGTCCTACAACTAGAGACTCTATATAGTAACACTGTCCTACAACTAGAGACTATATACTAACACTGCCCTACAACTAGAGACTCTATATAGTAACACTGTTCTACAACTAGAGACTCTATATAGTAACACTGCCCTACAACTAGAGACTCTATATAGTAACACTGTCCTACAACTAGAGACTCTATATAGTAACACTGTCCTACAACTAGACTCTATATAGTAACACTGTCCTACAACTAGAGACTCTATATAGTAACACTGTCCTACAACTAGAGACTCTATATAGTAACACTGTCCTACAACTAGAGACTCTATATAGTAACACTGTCCTACAACTAGAGACTCTATATAGTAACACTGTCCTACAACTAGAGACTCTATAGTAACACTGTCCTACAACTAGAGACTCTATATAGTAACACTGTCCTACAACTAGAGACTCTATATAGTAACACTACTGTCCTACAACTAGAGACTCTATATAGTAACACTGTCCTACAACTAGAGACTCTATATAGTAACACTGTCCTACAACTAGAGACTCTATATAGTAACACTGTCCTACAACTAGAGACTCTATATAGTAACACTGTCCTACAACTAGAGACTCTATATAGTAACACTGCTGTCCTACAACTAGAGACTCTATATACTAACACTGTCCTACAACTAGAGACTCTATATAGTAACACTGTCCTACAACTAGAGACTCTATATAGTAACACTGTCCTACAACTAGAGACTCTATATAGTAACACTACTGTCCTACAACTAGAGACTCTATATAGTAACACTGTCCTACAACTAGAGACTCTATACAGTAACACTGTCCTACAACTAGACTCTATATAGTAACACTACTGTCCTACAACTAGAGACTCTATATAGTAACACTGTCCTACAACTAGACTCTATATAGTAACACTGTCCTACAACTAGACTCTATATAGTAACACTACTGTCCTACAACTAGAGACTCTATATAGTAACACTGTCCTACAACTAGAGACTCTATATAGTAACACTACTGTCCTACAACTAGAGACTCTATATAGTAACACTGTCCTACAACTAGAGACTCTATATAGTAACACTGTCCTACAACTAGAGACTCTATATAGTAACACTGTCCTACAACTAGAGACTCTATATAGTAACACTGTCCTACAACTAGAGACTCTATATAGTAACACTGCTGTCCTACAACTAGAGACTCTATATAGTAACACTGTCCTACAACTAGAGACTCTATATAGTAACACTACTGTCCTACAACTAGAGAGACTCTATATAGTAACACTGCTGTCCTACAACTAGAGACTCTATATAGTAACACTGTCCTACAACTAGAGACTGTATATAGTAACACTGTCCTACAACTAGAGACTCTATATAGTAACACTGTCCTACAACTAGAGACTCTATATAGTAACACTGTCCTACAACTAGAGACTCTATATAGTAACACTGTCCTACAACTAGAGACTCTATATAGTAACACTGTCCTACAACTAGAGACTCTATATAGTAACACTGTCCTACAACTAGAGACTCTATATAGTAACACTGTCCTACAACTAGAGACTCTATATAGTAACACTGTCCTACAACTAGAGACTCTATATAGTAACACTGTCCTACAACTAGAGACTATATATAGTAACACTGTCCTACAACTAGAGACTCTATATAGTAACACTGTCCTACAACTAGAGACTCTATATAGTAACACTGTCCTACAACTAGACTCTATATAGTAACACTGTCCTACAACTAGAGACTCTATATAGTAACACTACTGTCCTACAACTAGACTCTATATAGTAACACTGTCCTACAACTAGAGACTCTATATAGTAACACTGTCCTACAACTAGAGACTCTATATAGTAACACTGTCCTACAACTAGAGACTCTATATAGTAACACTGTCCTACAACTAGAGACTCTATAGTAACACTGTCCTACAACTAGAGACTCTATATAGTAACACTGTCCTACAACTAGAGACTCTATATAGTAACACTGTCCTACAACTAGAGACTATATATAGTAACACTGTCCTACAACTAGAGACTCTATATAGTAACACTGTCCTACAACTAGAGACTCTATATAGTAACACTGTCCTACAACTAGACTCTATATAGTAACACTGTCCTACAACTAGAGACTCTATATAGTAACACTACTGTCCTACAACTAGACTCTATATAGTAACACTGTCCTACAACTAGAGACTCTATATAGTAACACTGTCCTACAACTAGAGACTCTATATAGTAACACTGTCCTACAACTAGAGACTCTATATAGTAACACTACTGTCCTACAACTAGAGACTCTATATAGTAACACTGTCCTACAACTAGAGACTCTATATAGTAACACTGTCCTACAACTAGAGACTCTATATAGTAACACTGTCCTACAACTAGAGACTCTATATAGTAACACTGTCCTACAACTAGAGACTCTATATAGTAACACTGTCCTACAACTAGAGACTCTATATAGTAACACTGTCCTACAACTAGAGACTCTATATAGTAACACTGTCCTACAACTAGAGACTGTATATAGTAACACTGTCCTACAACTAGAGACTCTATATAGTAACACTACTGTCCTACAACTAGAGACTCTATATAGTAACACTGTCCTACAACTAGAGACTCTATATAGTAACACTGTCCTACAACTAGAGACTCTATATAGTAACACTGTCCTACAACTAGAGACTCTATATAGTAACACTGTCCTACAACTAGAGACTCTATATAGTAACACTGCTGTCCTACAACTAGAGAGACTCTATATAGTAACACTGCCCTACAACTAGAGACTCTATATAGTAACACTGTCCTACAACTAGAGACTCTATATAGTAACACTGTCCTACAACTAGAGACTCTATATAGTAACACTGCCCTACAACTAGAGACTCTATATAGTAACACTGTCCTACAACTAGAGACTCTATATAGTAACACTGTCCTACAACTAGAGAGACTCTATATAGTAACACTGCCCTACAACTAGAGACTCTATATAGTAACACTGTCCTACAACTAGAGACTCTATATAGTAACACTGTCCTACAACTAGAGACTCTATATAGTAACACTGTCCTACAACTAGAGACTCTATATAGTAACACTGCTGTCCTACAACTAGAGACTCTATATAGTAACACTGCTGTCCTACAACTAGAGACTCTATATAGTAACACTGTCCTACAACTAGAGACTCTATATAGTAACACTGCTGTCCTACAACTAGAGACTCTATATAGTAACACTGTCCTACAACTAGAGACTCTATATAGTAACACTGTCCTACAACTAGAGACTCTATATAGTAACACTGTCCTACAACTAGAGACTCTATATAGTAACACTGTCCTACAACTAGAGACTCTATATAGTAACACTGTCCTACAACTAGAGACTCTATATAGTAACACTATCCTACAACTAGAGACTCTATATAGTAACACTGTCCTACAACTAGAGACTCTATATAGTAACACTGTCCTACAACTAGAGACTCTATATAGTAACACTGTCCTACAACTAGACTCTATATAGTAACACTGTCCTACAACTAGAGACTCTATATAGTAACACTGTCCTACAACTAGAGACTCTATATAGTAACACTGTCCTACAACTAGAGACTCTATATAGTAACACTACTGTCCTACAACTAGAGACTCTATATAGTAACACTGTCCTACAACTAGAGACTATATACTAACACTGCCCTACAACTAGAGACTCTATATAGTAACACTGTTCTACAACTAGAGACTCTATATAGTAACACTGCCCTACAACTAGAGACTCTATATAGTAACACTGTCCTACAACTAGAGACTCTATATAGTAACACTGTCCTACAACTAGACTCTATATAGTAACACTGTCCTACAACTAGAGACTCTATATAGTAACACTGTCCTACAACTAGAGACTCTATATAGTAACACTGTCCTACAACTAGAGACTATATAGTAACACTGTCCTACAACTAGAGACTCTATATAGTAACACTGTCCTACAACTAGAGACTCTATAGTAACACTGTCCTACAACTAGAGACTCTATATAGTAACACTGTCCTACAACTAGAGACTCTATATAGTAACACTACTGTCCTACAACTAGAGACTCTATATAGTAACACTGTCCTACAACTAGAGACTCTATATAGTAACACTGTCCTACAACTAGAGACTCTATATAGTAACACTGCTGTCCTACAACTAGAGACTCTATATACTAACACTGTCCTACAACTAGAGACTCTATATAGTAACACTGTCCTACAACTAGAGACTCTATATAGTAACACTGTCCTACAACTAGAGACTCTATATAGTAACACTACTGTCCTACAACTAGAGACTCTATATAGTAACACTGTCCTACAACTAGAGACTCTATACAGTAACACTGTCCTACAACTAGACTCTATATAGTAACACTACTGTCCTACAACTAGAGACTCTATATAGTAACACTGTCCTACAACTAGACTCTATATAGTAACACTGTCCTACAACTAGACTCTATATAGTAACACTACTGTCCTACAACTAGAGACTCTATATAGTAACACTGTCCTACAACTAGAGACTCTATATAGTAACACTACTGTCCTACAACTAGAGACTCTATATAGTAACACTGTCCTACAACTAGAGACTCTATATAGTAACACTGTCCTACAACTAGAGACTCTATATAGTAACACTGTCCTACAACTAGAGACTCTATATAGTAACACTGTCCTACAACTAGAGACTCTATATAGTAACACTGCTGTCCTACAACTAGAGACTCTATATAGTAACACTGTCCTACAACTAGAGACTCTATATAGTAACACTACTGTCCTACAACTAGAGAGACTCTATATAGTAACACTGCTGTCCTACAACTAGAGACTCTATATAGTAACACTGTCCTACAACTAGAGACTGTATATAGTAACACTGTCCTACAACTAGAGACTCTATATAGTAACACTGTCCTACAACTAGAGACTCTATATAGTAACACTGTCCTACAACTAGAGACTCTATATAGTAACACTGTCCTACAACTAGAGACTCTATATAGTAACACTGTCCTACAACTAGAGACTCTATATAGTAACACTGTCCTACAACTAGAGACTCTATATAGTAACACTGTCCTACAACTAGAGACTCTATATAGTAACACTGTCCTACAACTAGAGACTATATATAGTAACACTGTCCTACAACTAGAGACTCTATATAGTAACACTGTCCTACAACTAGAGACTCTATATAGTAACACTGTCCTACAACTAGACTCTATATAGTAACACTGTCCTACAACTAGAGACTCTATATAGTAACACTACTGTCCTACAACTAGACTCTATATAGTAACACTGTCCTACAACTAGAGACTCTATATAGTAACACTGTCCTACAACTAGAGACTCTATATAGTAACACTGTCCTACAACTAGAGACTCTATATAGTAACACTGTCCTACAACTAGAGACTCTATAGTAACACTGTCCTACAACTAGAGACTCTATATAGTAACACTGTCCTACAACTAGAGACTCTATATAGTAACACTGTCCTACAACTAGAGACTATATATAGTAACACTGTCCTACAACTAGAGACTCTATATAGTAACACTGTCCTACAACTAGAGACTCTATATAGTAACACTGTCCTACAACTAGACTCTATATAGTAACACTGTCCTACAACTAGAGACTCTATATAGTAACACTACTGTCCTACAACTAGACTCTATATAGTAACACTGTCCTACAACTAGAGACTCTATATAGTAACACTGTCCTACAACTATAGACTCTATATAGTAACACTGTCCTACAACTAGAGACTCTATATAGTAACACTGTCCTACAACTAGAGACTCTATATAGTAACACTGTCCTACAACTAGAGACTCTATATAGTAACACTACTGTCCTACAACTAGAGACTCTATATAGTAACACTGTCCTACAACTAGAGACTCTATATAGTAACACTGTCCTACAACTAGAGACTCTATATAGTAACACTGTCCTACAACTAGAGACTCTATATAGTAACACTGTCCTACAACTAGAGACTCTATATAGTAACACTGTCCTACAACTAGAGACTCTATATAGTAACACTGTCCTACAACTAGAGACTCTATATAGTAACACTGTCCTACAACTAGAGACTGTATATAGTAACACTGTCCTACAACTAGAGACTCTATATAGTAACACTACTGTCCTACAACTAGAGACTCTATATAGTAACACTGTCCTACAACTAGAGACTCTATATAGTAACACTGTCCTACAACTAGAGACTCTATATAGTAACACTGTCCTACAACTAGAGACTCTATATAGTAACACTGTCCTACAACTAGAGACTCTATATAGTAACACTGCTGTCCTACAACTAGAGAGACTCTATATAGTAACACTGCCCTACAACTAGAGACTCTATATAGTAACACTGTCCTACAACTAGAGACTCTATATAGTAACACTGTCCTACAACTAGAGACTCTATATAGTAACACTGCCCTACAACTAGAGACTCTATATAGTAACACTGTCCTACAACTAGAGACTCTATATAGTAACACTGTCCTACAACTAGAGAGACTCTATATAGTAACACTGCCCTACAACTAGAGACTCTATATAGTAACACTGTCCTACAACTAGAGACTCTATATAGTAACACTGTCCTACAACTAGAGACTCTATATAGTAACACTGTCCTACAACTAGAGACTCTATATAGTAACACTGCTGTCCTACAACTAGAGACTCTATATAGTAACACTGCTGTCCTACAACTAGAGACTCTATATAGTAACACTGTCCTACAACTAGAGACTCTATATAGTAACACTGCTGTCCTACAACTAGAGACTCTATATAGTAACACTGTCCTACAACTAGAGACTCTATATAGTAACACTGTCCTACAACTAGAGACTCTATATAGTAACACTGTCCTACAACTAGAGACTCTATATAGTAACACTGTCCTACAACTAGAGACTCTATATAGTAACACTGTCCTACAACTAGAGACTCTATATAGTAACACTATCCTACAACTAGAGACTCTATATAGTAACACTGTCCTACAACTAGAGACTCTATATAGTAACACTGTCCTACAACTAGAGACTCTATATAGTAACACTGTCCTACAACTAGACTCTATATAGTAACACTGTCCTACAACTAGAGACTCTATATAGTAACACTGTCCTACAACTAGAGACTCTATATAGTAACACTGTCCTACAACTAGAGACTCTATATAGTAACACTACTGTCCTACAACTAGAGACTCTATATAGTAACACTGTCCTACAACTAGAGACTATATACTAACACTGCCCTACAACTAGAGACTCTATATAGTAACACTGTTCTACAACTAGAGACTCTATATAGTAACACTGCCCTACAACTAGAGACTCTATATAGTAACACTGTCCTACAACTAGAGACTCTATATAGTAACACTGTCCTACAACTAGACTCTATATAGTAACACTGTCCTACAACTAGAGACTCTATATAGTAACACTGTCCTACAACTAGAGACTCTATATAGTAACACTGTCCTACAACTAGAGACTCTATATAGTAACACTGTCCTACAACTAGAGACTCTATATAGTAACACTGTCCTACAACTAGAGACTCTATAGTAACACTGTCCTACAACTAGAGACTCTATATAGTAACACTGTCCTACAACTAGAGACTCTATATAGTAACACTACTGTCCTACAACTAGAGACTCTATATAGTAACACTGTCCTACAACTAGAGACTCTATATAGTAACACTGTCCTACAACTAGAGACTCTATATAGTAACACTGCTGTCCTACAACTAGAGACTCTATATACTAACACTGTCCTACAACTAGAGACTCTATATAGTAACACTGTCCTACAACTAGAGACTCTATATAGTAACACTGTCCTACAACTAGAGACTCTATATAGTAACACTACTGTCCTACAACTAGAGACTCTATATAGTAACACTGTCCTACAACTAGAGACTCTATACAGTAACACTGTCCTACAACTAGACTCTATATAGTAACACTACTGTCCTACAACTAGAGACTCTATATAGTAACACTGTCCTACAACTAGACTCTATATAGTAACACTACTGTCCTACAACTAGACTCTATATAGTAACACTACTGTCCTACAACTAGAGACTCTATATAGTAACACTGTCCTACAACTAGAGACTCTATATAGTAACACTACTGTCCTACAACTAGAGACTCTATATAGTAACACTGTCCTACAACTAGAGACTCTATATAGTAACACTGTCCTACAACTAGAGACTCTATATAGTAACACTGTCCTACAACTAGAGACTCTATATAGTAACACTGTCCTACAACTAGAGACTCTATATAGTAACACTGCTGTCCTACAACTAGAGACTCTATATAGTAACACTGTCCTACAACTAGAGACTCTATATAGTAACACTACTGTCCTACAACTAGAGAGACTCTATATAGTAACACTGCTGTCCTACAACTAGAGACTCTATATAGTAACACTGTCCTACAACTAGAGACTGTATATAGTAACACTGTCCTACAACTAGAGACTCTATATAGTAACACTGTCCTACAACTAGAGACTCTATATAGTAACACTGTCCTACAACTAGAGACTCTATATAGTAACACTGTCCTACAACTAGAGACTCTATATAGTAACACTGTCCTACAACTAGAGACTCTATATAGTAACACTGTCCTACAACTAGAGACTCTATATAGTAACACTGTCCTACAACTAGAGACTCTATATAGTAACACTGTCCTACAACTAGAGACTCTATATAGTAACACTGTCCTACAACTAGAGACTATATATAGTAACACTGTCCTACAACTAGAGACTCTATATAGTAACACTGTCCTACAACTAGAGACTCTATATAGTAACACTGTCCTACAACTAGACTCTATATAGTAACACTGTCCTACAACTAGAGACTCTATATAGTAACACTACTGTCCTACAACTAGACTCTATATAGTAACACTGTCCTACAACTAGAGACTCTATATAGTAACACTGTCCTACAACTAGAGACTCTATATAGTAACACTGTCCTACAACTAGAGACTCTATATAGTAACACTGTCCTACAACTAGAGACTCTATAGTAACACTGTCCTACAACTAGAGACTCTATATAGTAACACTGTCCTACAACTAGAGACTCTATATAGTAACACTGTCCTACAACTAGAGACTATATATAGTAACACTGTCCTACAACTAGAGACTCTATATAGTAACACTGTCCTACAACTAGAGACTCTATATAGTAACACTGTCCTACAACTAGACTCTATATAGTAACACTGTCCTACAACTAGAGACTCTATATAGTAACACTACTGTCCTACAACTAGACTCTATATAGTAACACTGTCCTACAACTAGAGACTCTATATAGTAACACTGTCCTACAACTATAGACTCTATATAGTAACACTGTCCTACAACTAGAGACTCTATATAGTAACACTGTCCTACAACTAGAGACTCTATATAGTAACACTGTCCTACAACTAGAGACTCTATATAGTAACACTACTGTCCTACAACTAGAGACTCTATATAGTAACACTGTCCTACAACTAGAGACTCTATATAGTAACACTGTCCTACAACTAGAGACTCTATATAGTAACACTGTCCTACAACTAGAGACTCTATATAGTAACACTGTCCTACAACTAGAGACTCTATATAGTAACACTGTCCTACAACTAGAGACTCTATATAGTAACACTGTCCTACAACTAGAGACTCTATATAGTAACACTGTCCTACAACTAGAGACTCTATATAGTAACACTGTCCTACAACTAGAGACTCTATATAGTAACACTGTCCTACAACTAGACTCTATATAGTAACACTGTCCTACAACTAGAGACTCTATATAGTAACACTGTCCTACAACTAGAGACTCTATATAGTAACACTGTCCTACAACTAGAGACTCTATATAGTAACACTGTCCTACAACTGGAGACTCTATATAGTAACACTGTCCTACAACTAGAGACTCTATATAGTAACACTGTCCTACAACTAGAGACTCTATATAGTAACACTGTCCTACAACTAGAGACTCTATATAGTAACACTGTCCTACAACTAGAGACTCTATATAGTAACACTGTCCTACAACTAGAGACTCTATATAGTAACACTGCTGTCCTACAACTAGAGACTCTATATAGTAACACTACTGTCCTACAACTAGAGACTCTATATAGTAACACTGTCCTACAACTGGAGACTCTATATAGTAACACTGTCCTACAACTAGAGACTCTATATAGTAACACTGTCCTACAACTAGAGACTCTATATAGTAACACTGCTGTCCTACAACTAGAGACTCTATATAGTAACACTACTGTCCTACAACTAGAGACTCTATATAGTAACACTGCTGTCCTACAACTAGAGACTCTATATAGTAACACTGCTGTCCTACAACTAGAGACTCTATATAGTAACACTGCTGTCCTACAACTAGAGACTCTATATATCTGCTGTCTCTCGTCAGTCCTTTCCGATGATTGACAGTGTTGAAGAACCTCTGTTTGGCTCATTTAACACCACAGGGACTGCAGTGTCCGACAGAGTGGAAATCAGGCTGGATCCCAGATGTCTGTGTGCATTTTTTGGTTTGTTTGTTGCTGTAGATGAATCTCTTAGTTAATGACTCTCTACTTTTCCAGACTTAACTTCCGAACTGTTCAATGTGTCCGTTTGACCAAGAACCACAGTGACAGTTTCAATAGGGAGACTTTACTTCTTCTAACCCCTAGTTTCCCATTTCCGTTAATCTGGTCGTTATAATCCCCAAAACAAACAAGGGTTTTGTAGATGCTGTAAAGGCGCTGGTCTCAGGAAACAGCTGAATATGGACGGTCGTCATTTAAATGACAGGCTGCTTTAAAGCGCGACCTCCGATTCAATTGACTTTTTTTTTTAAATATTTTTTTTACTAAGAGCTCATTTCAAAGGCTGAAAATAACTCGGATCAGTCTCTCTATATCATTCCCTCTCTCCTTCACGTTTCCCATGTAAATTATTTTGGGGGGGGGGGCTCGTCTGTCAGTGGCTGTGTCTGACCCTCAAAAGGCCAACATCGTCTCGTAATTCTGAGCTTAGGACTCAGACTAAGACATCATTTTTGTTTGGTAGTTTGTGGAACTTGGATGAAAGGAAAGTGTGTGTGTGTTTCCATGTTCCTTAACCCGTTGACCCCTTCTTCTTCAGGTGTGCGATTCTCAATCGTCAATGACCCCTCACCCAGACGACCTCTGTCAACTCGTCGTTGACCCTGAAGCCCCTCCTACCGAACGCACCAACGTTCTGCTGAGGGAGGCAACCGGCAAACCCAACCCTACCCCCTCCCTCGCTCCCTCCCTCCCCTTGTCAGACCCCCCTAAAAAGGCTAAGTGCAGTAAGAAGGTGCCCAAGAAGACTCGTTCTGTACCGCCCAAGGCTCCGTCAAGAAGATAGACCACAGAATCACTGTTATGTGTTACAGTGTATCTGTTATGTATCTGTTATGTGTTACAGTGTATCTGTTGTGTGTTACAGTGTATCTGTTATGTGTTACAGTATATCTGTTATGTGTTACAGTGTATCTGTTATGTGTTACAGTGTATCTGTTGTGTATCTGTTATGTGTTACAGTATATCTGTTATGTGTTACAGTGTATCTGTTGTGTATCTGTTATGTGTTACAGTATATCTGTTATGTGTTACAGTGTATCTGTTATGTGTTACAGTGTATCTGTTGTGTATCTGTTATGTGTTACAGTGTATCTGTTATGTGTTACAGTGTATCTGTTATGTGTTACAGTGTATCTGTTATGTGTTACAGTGTATCTGTTGTGTATCTGTTATGTGTTACAGTGTATCTGTTATGTGTTACAGTGTATCTGTTATGTGTTACAGTGTATCTGTTATGTGTTACAGTGTATCTGTTATGTGTTACAGTGTATCTGTTATGTGTTACAGTGTATCTGTTATGTGTTACAGTGTATCTGTTATGTGTTACAGTGTATCTGTTATGTGTTACAGTGTATCTGTTATGTGTTACAGTGTATCTGTTATGTGTTACAGTATATCTGTTATGTGTTACAGTGTATCTGTTGTGTATCTGTTATGTGTTACAGTATATCTGTTATGTGTTACAGTATATCTGTTGTGTATCTGTTATGTGTTACAGTGTATCTGTTATGTGTTACAGTGTATCTGTTATGTGTTACAGTGTATCTGTTGTGTATCTGTTATGTGTTACAGTGTATCTGTTATGTGTTACAGTGTATCTGTTATGTGTTACAGTGTATCTGTGCTGTGTTACAGTGTTATATGTGCTGTGTCTGAAACAGCTCCCTGTTGACCGGAGACCCATGGGTTCCCTTTGGGAAGAACGACCCTTCAATATCCACGCCACAGATTCCTTCTATAGTGTATATCTGTCCTTAATGAAGCGTTTTGAACCTGTCATTAAGACTATGAAGAAGTAGACATTTATTTTAGCTAAAGAAAAGAAAAAATATCTGTTTTTGTTACATAAATCAGTAAACCTTTTTTACCTGGATAATGACTACTGTTGTTTCAGTTTGGGTCATGTGATGTCTCTTATGTCCAGAGCTGTGTGTGTGTGTGTGTTCGTGTGTGTGTGTGTGTTCGTGTGTGTGTGTGTGTGTGTCTTCGTGAACCCTATACTCAGATCTCTCCTAAATGTGTCTCTCTCTCCCAGATACCCCCAGTACATCTCCACACAGACACAAGAAAGACTGTGAAGCCTAATGATCTCCTATGGCTTGTAGTCACCATGTGTGTGTGAGCAACATTCAATACATTGTAGATATTTTAATCTGCATACATCCTGTTCTAGTCAGTCCCACAGCTGGTTCTGTGTCTGTAGCTCCGAGCTTGTGACTTGATGATCTGTCTACCTGTCTGTCCTGAGACAGAGCGGGGGTGTCTGTACCTGTCCCCAACCACCTGCCCTCAGCCAGCCTGCTACTGTCACCTCACTGAGTGTGTTGTGTGTGTGTGTGTGTGTCACTCCACTCCTGTTCTCTTCCTACTCTGACCTGATTATTAAAACCATTGGAAGTAAAAACGGACATAACACTCAACCTCCATGGATACCTCTATTACTACCACACCTCTCCTCCATGGATACCTCTAGTACTACAACACCTCTCCTCCATGGATACCTCTAGTACTACCACACCTCTCCTCCATGGATACCTCTAGTACTACCACACCTCTCCTCCATGGATACCTCTAGTACTACCACACCTCTCCTCTCCTCCATGGATACCTCTAGTACTACCACACCTCTCCTCCATGGATACCTCTAGTACTACCACACCTCTCCTCTCCTCCATGGATACCTCTAGTACTACCACACCTCTCCTCTCCTCCATGGATACCTCTAGTACTACCACACCTCTCCTCCATGGATACCTCTAGTACTACCACACCTCTCCTCCATGGATACCTCTAGTACTACAACACCTCTCCTCCATGGATACCTCTAGTACTACCACACCTCTCCTCCATGGATACCTCTAGTACTACCACACCTCTCCTCTCCTCCATGGATACCTCTAGTACTACCACACCTCTCCTCCTCCATGGATACCTCTAGTACTACCACACCTCTCCTCCATGGATACCTCTAGTACTACCACACCTCTCCTCCATGGATACCTCTAGTACTACAACACCTCTCCTCCATGGATACCTCTAGTACTACCACACCTCTCCTCCATGGATACCTCTAGTACTACCACACCTCTCCTCCATGAATACCTCTAGTACTACCACACCTCTCCTCCATGGATACCTCTAGTACTACCACACCTCTCCTCCATGGATACCCCTGGTACTACCACACCTCTCCTCCATGGATACCTCTAGTACTAACACACCTCTCCTCCATGGATACCTCTAGTACTACCACACCTCTCCTCCATGGATACCTCTAGTACTACCACACCTCTCCTCCATGGATACCTCTAGTACTACCACACCTCTCCTCCATGGATACCTCTAGTACTACCACACCTCTCCTCCATGGATACCTCTAGTACTACCACACCTCTCCTCCATGGATACCTCTAGTACTACCACACCTCTCCTCCATGGATACCCCTAGTACTACCACACCTCTCCTCCATGGATACCCCTAGTACTACCACACCTCTCCTCCATGGATACCTCTAGTACTACCACACCTCTCCTCCATGGATAACTCTAGTACTACCACACCTCTCCTCCATGGGTACCTCTAGTACTACCACACCTCTCCTCCATGGATACCTCTAGTACTACCACACCTCTCCTCCATGGATACCTCTAGTACTACCACACCTCTCCTCCATGGATACCTCTAGTACTACCACACCTCTCCTCCATGGATACCCCTAGTACTACCACACATCTCCTCCATGGATACCTCTAGTACTACCACACCTCTCCTCCATGGATACCTCTAGTACTACCACACATCTCCTCCATGGATACCTCTAGTACTACCACACCTCTCCTCCATGGATACCCCTAGTACTACCACACCTCTCCTCCATGGATACCCCTAGTACTACCACACCTCTTCTCTCCTCCATGGATACCTCTAGTACTACCACACCTCTCCTCCATGGATACCCCTAGTACTACCACAGTAAATAGTCTGTTCACACTCATATATTGACATATTAAGGACATGTTTGATGGGATTAAACCTCTAAATACTTTAACCTCTGATTTCATGTCAGGGGAAATCTTTCCTTGTACAGAATACGGCTGTGGTTCCTGTAACTTCCACGTAGAGCAGGGATTATCTGAGTTAATATGAATAGGACTCATTTACAGTGACATGTTTCCTAACTTCCTGTCCTTGATCACTTGGTAATGTGTGATGCTCTTATAAAAATTGAAGCTGAATGGAGTGTTTAGGATCAGACTACCCACCACTCGACCACACACAAGCACACTCACTCTCTCTTACACACACACACACACACACACACACACACACACACACACACACACACACTCTCTCTCTCTCTCTCTCTCTCTCTCTCTCTCTCTCTCTCTATGGTTTGTAACAAAAATAAAAAGGATTTTCATGCAGTTTCCAATGAGTTAGGACCCTGGGCCACGGGCCAATGAGTTAGGGCCCTGGGCCACGGGCCAATGAATTAGGACCCTGAGCCACGGGCCAATGAGTTAGGGCCCTGGGAAATGGGCCAATGAGTTAGGACCCTGGGAAATGGGCCAATGAGTTAGGGCCACGGGCCAGTGAGTTAGGGCCCTGGGCCACAGGCCAGTGAGTTAGGGCCCTGGGCCACGGGCCAATGAGTTAGGGCCACGGGCCAATGAGTTAGGGCCACGGGCCAATGAGTTAGGGTCCTGGGCCACGGGCCAATGAGTTAGGACCCTGGGCCACGGGCCAATGAGTTAGGGCCCTGTGCCACGGGCCAATGAATTAGGACCCTGGGCCACAGGCCAGTGAGTTAGGGCCCTGGGCCACGGGCCAATGAGTTAGGGCCACGGGCCAATGAGTTAGGGTCCTGGGCCACGGGCCAATGAGTTAGGACCCTGGGCCACGGGCCAATGAATTAGGACCCTGGGCCACAGGCCAGTGAGTTAGGGCCCTGGGCCACGGGCCAATGAGTTAGGGCCACGGGCCAGTGAGTTAGGGCCCTGGGCCAGTGAGTTAGGGCCACGGGCCAGTGAGTTAGGGCCCTGGGCCAGTGAGTTAGGGCCACGGGCCAATGAGTTAGGGCCCTGGGCCAGTGAGTTAGGGCCACGGGCCAGTGAGTTAGGGCCACGGGCCAATGAGTTAGGGCCCTGGGCCAGTGAGTTAGGGCCACGGGCCAATGAGTTAGGGCCCTGGGCCACAGGCCAATGAGTTAGGGCCCTGGGAAACGGGCCAGTGAGTTAGGACCCTGGAAACGGGCTAGTGAGTTAGGACCCTGGGCCACAGGCCAGTGAGTTAGGGCCCTGGGCCACGGGCCAATGAGTTAGGGCCCTGGGCCACGGGCCAATGAGTTAGGGCCCTGGGAAACGGGCCAATGAGTTAGGGCTCTGGGAAACGGGCCAATGAGTTAGGGCCCTGGCCCAACTACCCCACTGTCACAGTTATTAGATTCCCCCTCTCCCCATCACACAGTGATCTGAGGTCCAGGTGGAACCAGGGAACATTTCCATTATTGTGTCATCAAGGACTCAAGCTATGGCCAAATGACTTCCTTTCTCCCTTGTATCTCTCCCTCTATCCTTCCCTCCCTCTCTCCCTCTACCCCTCTCTCTATCCTTCCCTCCCTCTCTCCCTCTACCCCTCTCTCTATCCTTCTCTCCCTCTACCCCTCTCTCTATCCTTCCCTCCCTCTCTCCCTCTACCCCTCTCTCTATCCTTCCCACCCTCTCTCCCTCTACCCCTCTCTCTCCCTCTATCCTTTCCTCTATCCTTCCCTCCCTCTCTCCCTCTACCACTCTCTCCCTCTATCCTTTCCTATATCCTTCCCTCCCTCTCTCCCTCTACCCCTCTCTCTATCCTTTCCACCTTCTCTCCCTCTACCCCTCTCTCTATCCTTCCCACCCTCTCTCCCTCTACCCCTCTCTCTATCCTTCCCACCCTCTCTCCCTCTACCCCTCTCTCTCCCTCTATATTTTCCTCTATCCTTCCCACCTTCTCTCCCTCTATATTTTCCTCTATCCTTCCCACCTTCTCTCCCTCTATATTTTCCTCTATCCTTCCCACCTTCTCTCCCTCTACCCCTCTCTCTATCCTTCCCTCCCTCTCTCCCTCTACCCCTCTCTCTATCCTTCCCACCCTCTCTCCCTCTACCCCTCTCTCTCCCTCTATCCTTTCCTCTATCCTTTCTTCTCTCTATATACAGTGCCTTGCGAAAGTATTCGGCCCCCTTGAACTTTGTGACCTTTTGCCACATTTCAGGCTTCAAACATAAAGATATAAAACTGTATTTTTTTGTGAAGAATCAACAACAAGTGGGACACAATCATGAAGTGGAACGACATTTATTGGATATTTCAAACTTTTTTAACAAATCAAAAACTGAAAAATTGGGCGTGCAAAATTATTCAGCCCCTTTACTTTCAGTGCAGCAAACTCTCTCCAGAAGTTCAGTGAGGATCTCTGAATGATCCAATGTTGACCTAAATGACTAATGATGATAAATACAATCCACCTGTGTGTAATCAAGTCTCCGTATAAATGCACCTGCACTGTGATAGTCTCAGTGGTCCGTTAAAAGCGCAGAGAGCATCATGAAGAACAAGGAACACACCAGGCAGGTCCGAGATACTGTTGTGAAGAAGTTTAAAGCCGGATTTGGATACAAAAAGATTTCCCAAGCTTTAAACATCCCAAGGAGCACTGTGCAAGCGATAATATTGAAATGGAAGGAGTATCAGACCACTGCAAATCTACCAAGACCTGGCCGTCCCTCTAAACTTTCAGCTCATACAAGGAGAAGACTGATCAGAGATGCAGCCAAGAGGCCCATGATCACTCTGGATGAACTGCAGAGATCTACAGCTGAGGTGGGAGACTCTGTCCATAGGACAACAATCAGTCGTATATTGCACAAATCTGGCCTTTATGGAAGAGTGGCAAGAAGAAAGCCATTTCTTAAAGATATCCATAAAAAGTGTAATTTAAAGTTTGCCACAAGCCACCTGGGAGACACACCAAACATGTGGAAGACGGTGCTCTGGTCAGATGAAACCAAAATTGAACTTTTTTGGCAACAATGCAAAATGTTATGTTTGGTGTAAAAGCAACACAGCTGAACACACCATCCCCACTGTCAAACATGGTGGTGGCAGCATCATGGTTTGGGCCTGCTTTTCTTCAGCAGGGACAGGGAAGATGGTTAAAATTGACGGGAAGATGGATGGAGCCAAATACAGGACCATTCTGGAAGAAAACCTGATGGAGTCTGCAAAAGACCTGAGACTGGGATGGAGATTTGTCTTCCAACAAGACAATGATCCAAAACATAAAGCAAAATCTACAATGGAATGGTTCAAAAATTAACATATCCAGGTGTTAGAATGGCCAAGTCAAAGTCCAGACCTGAATCCAATCGAGAATCTGTGGAAAGAACTGAAAACTGCTGTTCACAAATGCTCTCCATCCAACCTCACTGAGCTCGAGCTGTTTTGCAAGGAGGAATGGGAAACAATTTCAGTCTCTCGATGTGCAAAACTGATAGAGACATACCCCAAGCGACTTACAGCTGTAATCGCAGCAAAAGGTGGCGCTACAAAGTATTAACTTAAGGGGGCTGAATAATTTTGCACGCCCAATTTTTCAGTTTTTGATTTGTTAAAAAAGTTTGAAATATCCAATAAATGTTGTTCCACTTCATGATTGTGTCCCACTTGTTGTTGATTCTTCACAAACAAATACAGTTTTATATCTTTATGTTTGAAGCCTGAAATGTGGCAAAAGGTCGCAAAGTTCAAGGGGGCCGAATACTTTCGCAAGGCACTGTATATATATATCCCTCTATCCTTCACTCCATATATCCCTCTCTCTCCCCCTCTCCTTCACTCGCTCTCTCCCTCTATCCTGCCCTCTCTCCTGCCCTCTCTCTATCCCTCTATCTATCCCTCTATCCTGCCCTCTCTCTATCCCTCTATCCATCTCTCCTGCCCTCTCTCTATCCCTCTATCTATACCTATATCCCTCTCTCCTGCCCTCTCTCTATCCCTCTCTCTATCCCTCTATCTATACCTCTATCCCTCTATCATGCCCTCTCTCCTGCCCTCTCTCTATCCCTCTCTCTATCCCTCTATCTATACCTCTATCCCTCTCTCTATCATTCACTCCATATATCCCTTTATCTCTCCATCTATCTATTCCTCTATCCTTCCCTCTCTCCCTCCTTATAGCAGAGGATAAGTCCTGTCCACCTTGGAAGAACAGAAAGTTTAAGTTAGCGAGATTGATAAAAAAAAAGTTAATATGGAGAGAGAGAGCTGTGAGGATAGGAAGGCCCCAGTCCCAGGTCTCTTGTCATCATCTCATCTTATACCTGTCTGTCTATAGCTCGTACCTAGAGGCACGTTAGGCTGAGAAACAAAGGTTATTCTCAGGGGTTCAAATTCAAGTAAAGTTTTTATTTTGCATTCACAGTACATTTAGAAGTGAAGAAAAGTTTGCGCTAGAGGCGGAACGCCTGAGTTGTCCCTCTTTGTCCTCCCTCTCCCATCTCTCCCCCTCTCCCATCTCTGTCTCCCTCTCCCATCTCTCTCTCTGTCTCCCCCTCTCCCCTCTCCCATCTCTCTTCCTCTCCCATCTCTCTTCCTCTCCCATCTCTCCCCTCTCCCATCTCTCTCCCATCTCCTCTCTCTCTCTCTCCCTCTCCCATCTCTCTCTCTCACTCTCTCTCTCTCTCCCCCATCTCTCTCTCTCCCTCCCTCCTACTCCCTCTCTCTCTGGATGTGTCCTGATTGGCCCCTTATTCTCTATATAGTCCCTCTGGTGTAAGGTAGTGCACGAAATAGGGAATAGGGTCTAAGGTAGTGCACTATAAAGGGAATAGTGTGTCATTGTGGACATTCTCTCTTCAAAGCGATGTCATCTTCATGACATAGTGCTGATGTCAGCGTTTCCAACGTTCCGCAGGGTGGTTTCAATGGGTTGGCCTAGGGGCGGGCTTACTCCGCTCTTCGTCCCCCTGAGGGTGGGTGGGTGTGTGTGTGTGTGTGTGTGTGTGTGTGTTAGAAATTTGGATTTAATTCCTAGCCTTAAAAATGTGGATTTAATACCTAAACTTGAAACTTCGAAATTTGACATTTGAGAAACATGGATGACTTGTAGTGGATGGTTGAAGGGCTCTCCAGGGGACCTGGGGTTAGGGAGGTTGGTCGGCGACCTGTGGTTGGTAGGGGACCTGGGGTTGGTAGGGGACCTGGGGTTGGTAGGGGACCTGGGGTTAGGGAGGTTGGTAGGGGAACTGGGGTTGGTAGGGGACCTGGGGTTAGGGAGGTTGGTCGGGGACCTGTGGTTGGTAGGGGACCTGTGGTTGGTAGGGGACCTGGGGTTGGTAGGGGACCTGGGGTTGGTAGGGGACCTGGGGTTAGGGAGGTTGGTAGGGGACCTGGGGTTAGAGGGGTTGGTAGGGGACCTGGGGTTAGTGAGGTTGGTAGGGGACCTGGGGTTAGGGGGGTTGGTAGGGGACCTGGGGTTGGTAGGGGACCTGGGGTTGGTAGGGGACCTTGGGTTAGGGGGGTTGGTAGGGGACCTGGGGTTAGGGAGGTTGGTAGGGGACCTGGGGTTGGTAGGGGACCTGGGGTTGGTAGGGGACCTGCGGTTGGTAGGGGACCTGGGGTTAGGGGGGTTGGTAGGGGGTTGGGTTTGGTAGGGTGCCTGGGGTTAGGGGGGTTGGTAGGGGACCTGGGGTTAGGGAGGTTGGTAGGGGACCTGGGGTTAGGGAGGTTGGTAGGGGACCTGGGGTTAGGGAGGTTGGTAGGGGACCTGGGGTTAGGGAGGTTGGTAGGGGGCCTGTGGTTAGGGGGGTTGGTAGGGGACCTGGGGTTAGGGGGGGTTGGTAGGGGACCTGGGGTTGGTAGGGGGCCTGGGGTTAGGGGGGTTGGTAGGGGACCTGGGGTTAGGGAGGTTGGTAGGGGACCTGGGGTTAGGGGGGTTGGTAGGGGACCTGGGGTTAGGGAGGTTGGTAGGGGACCTGGGGTTGGTAGGGGACCTGGGATTGGTAGGGGACCTGGGGTTAGGGGGGTTGGTAGGGGACCTGGGGTTAGGGGGGTTGGTAGGGGACCTGGGGTTAGGGAGGTTGGTAGGGGACCTGGGGTTAGGGGGGTTGGTAGGGGACCTGGGGTTAGGGAGGTTGGTAGGGGACCTGGGGTTAGGGAGGTTGGTAGGGGACCTGGGGTTAGGGGGGTTGGTAGGGGGGCTGGGGTTAGGGGGGTTGGTAGGGGACCTGGGGTTTGGGGGGGTTGGTAGGGGACCTGGGGTTTGGGGGGGTTGGTAGGGGACCTGGGGTTTGGGGGGGGGGGGGGGGGGGGGGGGGGGGGGTTGGTAGGGGACCTGCATCCTTGAGATCTATCTACACCTTGATTGGAGTCCAGCTTTGTTAAATTCAATTGATTGGAAATCATTTGGAAAGGCACACACCTGTCTTTTGAAGGTCCCACAGCTGACAGTGCATGTCAGAGCAATAACCAAGCCATGATGTCGAAGGTGTTGTCCGTAGAGCTTAGAGACAGTATTGTGTCGCGGCACAGGTCTCGGTCAAAGGGTACTAAAATATGTACACAGCATTGAACGTTCCCAGGTTCCAAACCTGGAAGAGATTTAGAACCACCAAGATTCTTCCTAGAGCTGGGCGCCCGGCCAAACTGAGTAATCGGGCCTTGGTCAGGGAGGTGATCAAGAACCCAATGGTCACTCTGACGGAAGTCACTCCTTTGTAAAAGGCTTGAATGCCAAACGTCACGTCTGGAGGAAACCTGGCACCATCCCTACGGTGAAGCATGGTGGTGGCAGCATCCCTACGGTGAAGCATGTTGGTGGCAGCATCATGCTGTGGGGATGTTTTTCAGCGGCAGGGACTGGGAGACTAGTCAGGATCGAGGGAAAGATGAACAGAGCAAGCACTGATAGATCCTTGATGAAAACCTGCTCCAGAGCGCTCAGGACCTCAGACTCTGGTCAAGGTTCACCTTTCAACAGGACAACGACCCTAAGCACACATCAGGACAACGGAGGAGTGGCTTCGGGACAAGTCTCTGAATGTCCTTGAGTTGCCCATCCGAAGCTTGAACCCAATCTAACATGTCTGGAGAGACCTGAAAATAGCTGTGCAGCAACGCTCCCCATCCAACCTGACAGAGCTTGAGAGGATCTGCAGAGAAGAATGGGAGAAACTCTCTAAATACAGGTGTACATAATACCCAAGAAGACTTGAGGCTGTAATCGCTGCCAAAGGTGCTTCAACAAAGTACTGAGTAAAGGGTCTGAATACTTACGTAAATGTGGTATTTCCAGGTTTTTTCTAAAAACCTGTTTCTGCTTTGTCATCAAAGTGTATCGTGTTTAGATTGATAAGGGGGGGGTGCAATTAAATAAATTATAGAATAAGGATCTAACGTAATAAAATGTGGAAAAAAGTCAAGGGGTCTGAATATTTTCTGAATGCACCGTATATATCCTTCTCCCTATGGCCCACTGATACACACACACACACACAATCAGTGTACATAGACAGACGCTCTGTCTCTCTCTCTCTCTCTCTCTCTCTTGGCTCAGTCTCACATCCCAGATCCTCACCCAAATTTAAATGGGAGGAGCCAAGATTAGGGACTCAAAAAAAGGAGAGAGAGAGACAGAGAGATACAGAGAGAGAGAGAGACAGAGAGATACAGAGAGAGAGACAGAGAGATACAGAGAGAGAGAGAGACAGAGAGATACAAAGAGAGAGAGATACAGAGAGAGAGAGACAGAGAGAGAGAGTGACAGAGAGAGAGAGAGAGAGACAGAGAGAGAGAGAGTGACAGAGAGAGAGAGAGAGAGAGAGAGAAGTAACAGTAGTTGTCAAGATCTTCTAGCCTACACAGTCCAGAACAGGAGAGAGGAGAGGTACTAAGAGACCGCAAACCCCTGACACCAACCTGACCCACACAACCAACGTACAGGTGAGTTTAAGACACGTGGGTGTGCCCACAAATAATCGAGAACTATAGCCTAAATTGTTGTATAATTAATTTGTTAAAACGATGTGCAAAGTTTTTGTTATATAAAGTGTAATGTTCTTTTCTTGAGACGCTTGATGTTTCTTTTCTCGATAGATTCGTTTTATTTTTGCTTTCTTCTGTGGCGTAAACCAAACATATTTAAAGGTTTGAATGTTTGTGAATTCTTATTGTTCTTTCACACAATATCTTACCATGAAAGGACACATTTTTCACATTTGTGTTTTTTCATCAGAAATGATTGCTTATGGGTACCTTCCAGTGTGTGTAAGATATTACTGTTTCCAGATTTTGAATTCATAGTTGTCCTTAATAATCAAATAAAAATTGCAAAACGCTATATATCTATTGTTAAGCTGGAATGTTCACTTCCTCCATATTTGGCTGTGATATGTGGTTGTCTCACCTAGCTATCTGGAGATGAATGTCCTGACTATGACTGGTCCACCCAGCTATCTGGAGATGAATGTACTGACTATGACTGGTCCACCTAGCTATCTGGAGATGAATGTACTGACTATGACTGCTCCACCTAGCTATCTGGAGATGAATGTACTGACTATGACTATTCCACCTAGCTATCTGGAGATGAATGTACTGACTATGCCTGGTCCACCTAGCTATCTGGAGATGAATGTACTGACTACGACTGGTCCACCTAGCTATCTGGAGATGAATGTACTGACTACGACTGGTCCACCTAGCTATCTGGAGATGAATGTACTGACTATGACTGGTCCACCTAGCTATCTGGAGATGAATGTACTGACTATGACTGGTCCACCTAGCTATCTGAAGATAAATGTACTGACTATGACTGGTCCACCTAGCTATCTGGAGATGAATGTACTGACTACGACTGGTCCACCTAGCTATCTGGAGATGAATGTACTGACTATGACTGGTCCACCTAGCTATCTGGAGATGAATGTACTGACTATGACTGGTCCACCTAGCTATCTGGAGATGAATGTACTGACTATGACTGGTCCACCTAGCTATCTGAAGATGAATGTACTGACTATGACTGGTCCACCTAGCTATCTGGAGATGAATGTCCTGACTATGACTGGTCCACCTAGCTATCTGGAGATGAATGTACTGACTATGACTGGTCCACCTAGCTATCTGGAGATGAATGTACTGACTATGACTGGTCCACCTAGCTATCTGGAGATGAATGTACTGACTATGACTGGTCCACCTAGCTATCTGAAGATTAATGTACTGACTATGACTGGTCCACCTAGCTATCTGGAGATGAATGTACTGACTATGACTGGTCCACCTAGCTATCTGGAGATGAATGTACTGACTATGACTGGTCCACCTAGCTATCTGGAGATGAATGTACTGACTATGACTGGTCCACCTAGCTATCTGGAGATGAATGTACTGACTATGACTGGTCCACCTAGCTATCTGGAGATGAATGTACTGACTATGACTGGTCCACCTAGCTATCTGGAGATGAATGTCCTGACTATGACTGGTCCACCTAGCTATCTGGAGATGAATGTACTGACTATGACTGGTCCACCTAGCTATCTGGAGATGAATGTACTGACTATGACTGGTCCACCTAGCTATCTGGAGATGAATGGACTAACTATGACTGGTCCACCTAGCTATCTGAAGATGAATGGACTAACTATGACTGGTCCACCTAGCTATCTGGAGATGAATGTCCTGACTATGACTGGTCCACCTAGCTATCTGGAGATGAATGGACTAACTATGACTGGTCCACCTAGCTATCTGGAGATGAATGGACTAACTATGACTGGTCCACCTAGCTATCTGGAGATGAATGTCCTGACTATGACTGGTCCACCTAGCTATCTGGAGATGAATGTACTGACTATGACTGGTCCACCTAGCTATCTGGAGATGAATGTACTGACTATGACTGGTCCACCTAGCTATCTGAAGATGAATGTACTGACTATGACTGGTCCACCTAGCTATCTGAAGATGAATGTACTGACTATGACTGGTCCACCTAGCTATCTGGAGATTAATGTACTGACTATGACTGGTCCACCTAGCTATCTGCAGATGAATGTACTAACTGTAAGTCACTCTGGATAAGAGGATCTACTAAACAAATAAATACAGATCTCATATTACAGTATTGAATTATTATTGTTATTTATATTATTATTAGTATTATTATTATTATTATTATTATTATTTATGTTATTATTATTTATATTAATATTATTTATATTGTTATTATTATTATTATTACTATTTATATTATTATTTATATTATTATTATTTATATTGTTATTTATATTATTATTATTTATGTTATTATGATTTATATTATTATGATTTATATTATTATGATTTATATTATTATTATTTATATTATTATTAGTAGTAGTATTATCAGTATTATTATTTATATTGTTATTATTTATATTATTATTATTTATATTATTATTATTTATATTGTTATTTATATTGTTATTATTTATATTATTATGATTTATATTATTATGATTTATATTATTATGATTTATATTATTATTATTTATATTATTATTAGTAGTAGTATTATCAGTATTATTATTTATATTATTATTATTTATATTATTATTTATATTATTATTATTTATGTTATTATTTATATTATTATTATTTATATTATTACTATTTATATTATTACTATTTATATTATTATTTATATTATTATTATTTATGTTATTATTATTATTATTATTTATATTTTTATTATTTATATTATTATTTATATTATTATTATTTATATTATTATGATTACTATTTATATTATTATTATTTATATTATTATTTATATTATTATTCATATTATTATTTATATTATTATTATTACTATTTATATTATTATTATTTATATTATTATTTATATTATTATTCATATTATTATTTATATTATTATTCATATTATTATTTATATTATTATTTATATTATTATTCATATTATTATTTATATTATTATTATTTATATTATTATTATTTATGTTATTATTTATATTATTATTATTTATATTATTATTATTTATATTATTACTATTTATATTATTATTATTTATGTTATTATTATTATTATTTATATTATTATTATTTATATTATTATTATTTATATTATTATTATTTATATTATTATTATTACTATTTATATTATTATTATTGTAATGTATATTGTTATTATTTATGTTATTATTATTTATATTATTGTTATTTATATTATTATTTATATTATTATTATTTATATTATTATTATTACTATTATTATTATTACTATTATTATTATTTATATTATTATTATTACTATTATTATTATTTATATTATTATTATTTATATTATTATTAGTAGTAGTATTATTGTTTATATTATTATTATTTATATTATTATGATTTATATTATTATTATTTATATTATCATTAGTAGTAGTATTATTATTTATATTATTGTTATTTATATTATTATTTATATTATTATTATTTATATTATTATTATTACTATTATTATTATTTATATTATTGTTATTTATATTATTATTTATATTATTATTATTTATATTATTATTATTACTATTATTATTATTTATATTATTATTTATATTATTATTTATATTGTTATTATTTATATTATTATTATTTATATTATTATTATTTATATTATTATTAGTAGTAGTATTATTATTTATATTATTATTTATATTATTATTATTTATATTATTATTAGTAGTAGTATTATCAGTATTATTATTTATATTGTTATTATTTATATTATTATTATTTATATTATTATTATTTATATTATTATTAGTAGTAGTATTATTATTTATATTATTATTTATATTATTATTATTTATGTTGTTATTATTATTACTGATGACACAAATGTGCCATTTGCGAAGTTGTTTATTAAAAATGTAGTTATTTGTTACGTTTGACTGTGGAAAACCTATCAGTACTAGGTATTTATCAGATAGTGAGGTGGATATGTATCATTTGGCTTTAAAAAAACATGATTAATTGTCTCTCTGAAATGAAACCATCATGTGATAGATTTTAAACCAATACCAATGTCTGTCATTGAACCACACCATGTCATGAATAGATAGTGAAAACAATACAAGCTAATTTACCAGCATGTCTGAAAATGGATATATATAATTTTGTTAATAAAGTTTTCATGTTTGAAATGGAATAGATAGATTATTCTATGTTGTAATAATCTATTTCTACAGTCTTAAAGGTCAAAGATGGTGTAATATGGTGAAGATGTCTCCCAACTTGGACCAGGTATGCTGTGTGTGTAACTTTAACTCCCTCTTGTCCCACAAGCAGCTATAAAAGCAGCTCTAAATGTAATCTTCTTCATCATCTCTCATTCCACCTCGTTCCCCAGGTGATCAGATGTACCCAGGTGAACTGTACCTGTCAGTGTTTCAGACCAGCCAAGACCAACCTCAGGATATGTGACCACTGTAGACATGGCTGGGTAGCTCATGGTGAGCGTACACACACACACACACACACACACACACACAGACACATGGATATAGACACACATACATACACACACACACACACACACACACACACACACACACACACACACATGGATAAAGACACACACACACGGATAGAGACACACACACACACACATGGACACACACACACACACACACACACACACACACATGGATAGAGACACACAGATAGAGACACACACACACACACATGGATAGAAACACACGGATAGAGACACATACACACACACATGGATACACATGGATAGAGACACACACACACACACATGGATAGAGACACAGTTAGATAGAGACACTAGTTAAATATTGGTTATTTAAATAAAGGTAAAATAAAATAAAATCTGAGAGTGGTTACGTTTCTCCAGGACCCATCCCTCAGCTTTCTACCAAAACAGAGTTTTGTTATTGTTTCATCTGTGGATTCCTGTCCTTGAAGATCAAATGGTTTTACATTCATTGGAATGACTGGGAAAGTCTGCCAGACTTTGGGTTTTTAAATGTAAAGATATAATTTAATCGTATTATGATATGTAGTAGAAAGGATTAGAAGAAGCCTAATAACCAAACGGCAGAGTGAAATGCAACATCAACATACGGCCAGCTATATAAACTCTAACACGGATTCATCCTCCAATAGAGGTCTATCAATTTGGTGACATTAATTTGAAGTCTTTTAATCTAATGCCTCTTAAAGGGGGAAGTAATCTAAAAGTAACTGAATGTAATCAGATTACAATACTGAGATTGGGGTAATCCAATCACACACACACACACACACACACACACACTGACACACACACACACTGACACACACACACACCCTCACACTCACACACACACTGACACACACTGACACACACACACACACACACACACACACCTTAAGGTTGATGCATGGAATCTGTCAGACTGTTAGAGACCTGGGATCAACATATGGAAAGAGACAGAAAGAGAAATAGAAAGAGGCAGTGAACGCAGCTGCTTGATCCTCTGACATCTGTTAGAGAGGGAGGAGGAGGGAGGGAGAGGGGGAGGGAGGGAGGGAGGAGGGGAGTATGGAGGGAGGGGGAGAGAGAGAAAGACAGAGGGAGGGAGGAAGGGAGGGAGAGAAAGACAGAGGGTGGAGGGGAAGAGGGAGAGGGAGGGGGAGAGGGAGGGGGAGGGAGAGAAAGACGGAGGAGGGAGGGAGGGGGAGGGGGAGAGGGAGGGGGAGAGGGAGGGGGAGGGGAGCATGGAGGGAGGGGGAGAGAGAGAAAGACAGAGGGTGGAGGGGGAGAGGGAGAGGGGGAGGGGAGCGAGGGAGAGAGGGGGAGAGGGAGAGGGAGGGGAGCATGGAGGTAGGGGGAGAGGGAGAGAGAGAGGGAGGGGGAGAGAGAGAGGGAGGGAGAGGGGGAGGGGAGCATGGAGGGAGGGAGGGAGAGAGGGAGGGGGAGGGGAGCATGGAGGGAGGCGGAGAGAGAGAAAGACAGAGGGTGGAGGAGGGAGAGGCAGGGGGAGAGGGAGGGAGAGAGAGGGAGAGGGAGGGAAAGGGAGGGAAAGAGAGGGGGGGACGGGGAAAGTAGTATGGAGGAGGTAGGGGGAGAGGGAGAGAGAGAGGGAGGGGGAGAGGGAGGGGGAGAGAGAGAAAGACAGAGGGTGGAGGAGGGGGAGGGGGGTGGAGGGAGAGAGGGAGGGGGAGAGGGAGGGGAGCATGAAGGGAGTGGGAGAGAGAGAAAGACAGAGGGTGGAGGAGGGAGGGAGGGGGAGGGAGGGAGAGAGGGGGAGAGGGAGAGGGATGGATAGGCAGGGGGAGAGGGGGGAGGGGGATGGGAGCATGGAGGGAGGGAGGGAGGGAGGGAGGGGGAGAGGGAGCATGGAGGAGGGAGCATGGAGGAGGTAGGGGGAGAGGGAGGGGGAGAGGGAGCATGGAGGATAGAGGGAGGGGGAGATGGAGCGTGGAGGAGGTAGGGGGAGAGGGAGGGGGATATGGAGCATGGAGGAGGTAGGGGGAGAGGGAGCATGGAGGAGGTAGGGGGAGGGGGAGAGGGAGCATGGAGGAGGTAGGGGGAGAGGGAGGGAGAAGGAGGGGGAGGGGAGGAGAGCATGGAGGAGGGAGAGAGAGAGAGGGTGGAGGAGGGAGGGAGGGAGGGAGAGAGAGAGAAAGACAGAGGGAGGGAGGGAGTGGAACATGTAGGAGGGAGGGAGGGAGGGAGGGAGGGAGGGAGGGAGGGAGGGAGTGGAGCATGGAGGAGGGAGGGAGTTGAGCATGGAGGAGGGAGGGAGGGAGACAAAGGGTGGAAGAGATCAAACTTCCACATCTCAACAACACCAATAAACACAACAACACTAATAACCACAACAGCACTAATAAACACAGCAACACTAATAAACTCAACAGCACTAATAAACACAACAGCACTAACAAACCTCCACATCTCATCAACACTAATAAACACAACAACACTAATAAACACAACAACACTAATAAACACAACAACACTTATAAACACAACAACACTAATAAACACAACAGCACTAACAAACCACCTCATCTCAACAACACTAATAAACACAACAACACTATAAACCTCCACATCTCATCAACACTAATAAACACAACAACACTAATAAACACAACAACACTAATAAACACAACAACACTAATAAACAAGCATTTCGCTACACTCGCATTAACATCTGCTAACCATGTGTATGTGACAAATAAAATTTGATTTGATTTGAAACACAGCAACACTAATAAACTCAACAACACTAATAAACACAACAACACTAATAAACCACCACATATCAACAACACTAATAAACACAGCAACACTAATAAACATAACAACACTAATAAACTCAACAACACTAATAGACACAACAACACTAATAGACACAACAACACTAATAAACACAACAACACTAATAAACACAGCAACACTAATGATCTCAACAACACTAATAAACACAACAACACTAATAAACACAGCAACACTAATAAACACAGCAACACTAATGATCTCAACAACACTAATAAACACAACAACACTAATAAACTCAACAACACTAATAAACTCAACAACACTAATGATCTCAACAACACTAATAAACACAACAACACTAATAAACTCAACAACACTAATGATCTCAACAACACTAATAGACACAACAACACTAATAAACACAACAACACTAATAAACTCAACAACACTAATGATATCAACAACACTAATAAACACAGCAACACTAATAAACACAGCAACACTAATGATATCAACAACACTAATAAACACAACAACACTAATAAACACAGCAACACTAATAAACACAGCAACACTAATGATATCAACAACACTAATAAACACAACAACACTAATAAACACAGCAACACTAATGATATCAACAACACTAATAAACACAACAACACTAATGATCTCAACAACACTAATAAACTCAACAACACTAATAAACACAGCAACACTAATGATATCAACAACACTAATAAACACAACAACACTAATGATCTCAACAACACTA
>NC_048573.1:3881448-4021448 GCF_013265735.2 Oncorhynchus mykiss | reverse complement strand
GGGATCAGGTATGGTAACTCTTAATAACAGTAATAATAACAACAACAACAATATGAATAATAACAACACTAAATAACGATATTTATAACAATAAGAATAATTACTATAATAATAATGCTAACAAGAATAATAGCTACACTAATAATAATAACACTAAATATTCAATAATAATAACTATGATAACTATAATAATACCTACAATCATCATAATAATAACTATAATAATAGTAACTACAATAATAATAACTAGTACAATAATAACTATAACAATAATAATAACAATAACAACAACAATAATAACTGCAATAATAATAACTACAACAATAACAACAACAATAATAACTGCAATAATAATAACTACAATAATAATAACTACAATAATAATAACTACAATAATAATAACTACAATAACTATAACTATAACAATACTAATAACTACAATAATAATAACTGTAACAATAATAATAACTACAATAATAATAACCAGAATAATAATAACTATACAATAATAGTAACTACAATAATAATAACAATAATAATAACTATAACAATAATAATAACTATAACAATAATAATAACTATAACAATAATATAACTACAATAATAATAACTATAACAATAATAATAACTATAACAATAATAATAACTATAACAATAATATAACTACAATAATATAACTACAATAATAATAACTATAACAATAATAATAACTATAACAATAATATAACTACAATAATATAACTACAATAATAATAACTACAACAATAATAATAACTATAACAATAATAATAACTATAACAATAACATAACTACAATAATAATAACTATAACAATAATAATAACTACAACAATAATAATAACTACAACAATAATAATAACTATAACAATAATAATAACTATAATAATAACTACAATAATAATACCTACAATCACAATAATAATAACTATAATAATAACTACAATAATAATAACTACAACAATAATAATAACTATAATAATAATAAGGGCGACAATAATAATAACTATAATAGCTATGATAATAATAACACTATTAATAATATCAATAATAATAATAACAACAATAATAATAACAATAATAATACAATTATTAATATATTTATTTTTAATATTAACACTAAATAATAATAATAACTAACGTAATAATAATAACTAAGTAATAACAATAATAACTATATTAATAACAATAACATGAATGTGAATATAAACCATATCAATTATACACATGAATAAGCCCTTACATTTAGGTAAATTAACAGATGCTCGTTGACTTAGTCAGTATATCATTAGTAATCCATTATGCATGATTACACATGTTTAGAAATTGATGTACTCAGTAAGCCATTATACATGCTTATACACTACCGGTGAAAAGTTGTAGAACACCCACTCATTCAAGGGTTTTTTCTTTATTTTTACTATTTTCTACATTGTAGACTAATAGTGAAGACATCAAAACTATGAAATAACACATATGGAATCATGTAGTAACCAAAAAAGTGTTAAACAAATCAAAATATATTTTATATTTGAGATTCTTCAAATAGCCTCCCTTTGCCTTGATGACAGCTTTGCACATTCTTGGCATTCTCTCAACCAGCTTTATGAGGTAGTTACCTGGAATGCATTTCAATTAACAAGTGTGCCTTCTTAAAAGTTAATTTGTGGAATTTCTTTTTTTCTTAAGGCGTTTGAGCCAATCAGTTGTGTTGTGACGAGGTAGGGTTGGTAAACAGAATACAGACCTATTTGGTAAAAGACCAAGTCCATATTTTGTCAAGAACAGCTCAAATAAGCAAAGTGAAACGACAGTCCATCATTACATTAAGACATGAAGGTCAGTCAATCCGGAAAATTTAAAAAACGTTGAAAGTTTCTTCAAGTGAAGTCGCAAAAAGCATCAAGCACTATGATGAAACTGGCTCTCATGAGGACCGCCACAGGAAAGGAAGACCCAGAGTTAGCTCTGCTGAGGATAAGTTCATTAGAGTTACCATCCTCAGAAATTGCAGCCCAAATAAATGCTTCACAGAATTCAAGTAACAGACACATCTCAACATCAACTGTTCAGAAGAGACTGTGTGAATCAGGCCTTCATGGTCGAATTGCTGCAAAGAAACCACTACTAAAGGACACCAATAAGAAGAAGAGACTTGCTTGGGCCAAAAAACACCAGCAATGAACATTAGACCGGTTGAAATTTGTCCTTGAGTCCAAATTAGAGATTTTTGGTTCCAACCGCCGTGTCTTTGTGAGATGCGGTGTGGGTGAACGGATGATCTGTGTGGTTCCCACCGTGAAGCATGGAGGAGGAGGTGTGATGCTGCTTTGCTGGTGACACTCTGTGATTTATTTAGAATTCAAGGCACACTTAACCAGCATGGCTACCACAGCATTCTGCAGCAATACACCATCCCATCTGGTTTGCGCTTAGTGGGACAATCAATTGTTTTTCAACAGGACAATGACCCAACACACCTTCAGGCTGTTTAAGGGCTATTTGACCAAGAAGGAGAGTGATGGAGTGCTGCATCAGATGACCTGGCCTCCACAATCCCCCAACCTCAACCCAATTGAGATGCTTTGGGATGAGTTGGACCTCAGAGTGAAGGAAAAACAGCCAACAAATGCTCAGCATATGTGGAAACTCCTTCAAGACTGTTGGAAAAGCATTCCAGGTGAAGCTGGTTGAGAGAATGCCAAGAGTGTGCAAATGTCATCAAGACAAAGGGTGGCTATTTCAAGAATCTCAAATATAAAATATATTTTGATTTCTTTAACACTTTTTTGGTTACTACATGATTCGATATGTGTTATTTCATAGTTTTGATGTCTTCACTATTATTCTACAATGTAGAAAATAGTAAACAATTAAGAAAAACCCTTGAATGAGTAGGTGTGTTCAAACTATTGACTGGTAGTGTACATGTTTAGAAATTGATACCAAATATGATAATAAATTAGTATAAAATGATTATACTTTATAAATCATTACACATGTATCTACAGGGCCTTCAGAAAGTATTCATACCCCTTGACATATTCCACATTTAGCCTGAATTCAAAATTGATTAAATTGTTTTTTCTCTCACTCCTCTACACACAATACCCCATAATGCAAAAGTGAAAACATATTTTAAGACATTTTTGCAAATGTATTGAAAATGAAATACAGAAATAGCAAATTTTCGTAAGCATTCACACCCCTGAGTCAATACGTGTTAGTGTAACGGTTTTCTTTCGTTGAAGGAGAGGAGGACCAAAATGCAGCGTGGTTGGAGTTCAACATGTTTAATAAGGACAATAAACGTGAACACTACAAAATACAAAACAACAAATGTGAAAACAGAAACAGTCCTATCTGGTGCAATGACACAAAGACAGAAGACAAACCACCCACAAAAACACAGTGAAACCCAGGCTACCTAAGTATGATTCTCAATCGGAGACAACTAACGACACCTGCCTCTGATTGAGAACCATACTAGGCCGAACACAGAAAAACAACCCAGACACACAACATAGAATGCCCACTCAGCTCACGTCCTGACCAACACTAAAACAAGGAAAACACAAAAGAACTATGGTCAGAACGTGACAGTTAGAATCACGTTTAGTGGTGACTACAGCTGTGAGTCTTTCTGGGTAAGTCTCGAACAGCTTTCCACACCTGGATTGGACAATTTTTGTCTATTATAAAAAGTCTTCAAGCTCTGTCAAGTTGTTGGCTAGACAGCTATTTACAAGTCTTGCCATAGATTTTCAAGCCAATTTAAGTCAAAACTTGAATTACTCTTTTCACTCTGTCATTTAGGTTAGTATTTTGGAGTAACTACAATGTTGTTGATCCATCCTCAGGTTTCTCCTATTACAGCCATTGAACTCTGTAACTGTTTTAAAGTCGCCATTGGCCTCATGGTGAAATCCCTGAGCGGTTTCCTTCCTCTCCAGCAACTAAGTTAGGAAGGAAGCCTGTATCTTTGTAGTGACTGGGTGTATTGATACACCATCCAAAGCATAATTAATATCTTCACCGTGCTCAAAGGGATATTCAATGTCTGCTTTTTATTCCCCCATCTACCAATAGGGGCCCTTTCTTTGCGAGGCCTTGGAAAAACAACCTGGTCTTTGAGGTTGAATCTGTGTTTGACATTGACTGCTCAACTGAGAGACTTTACAGATAATTGTACGTGTGGGGTACAGAGATGAGGTTGTCCTTCAAAAATCATGTTAAACACTATTTTTTGTGACTTGTTACATTTTACTCCAGAACTTATTTAGTCTTGCCATAACAAAAGGGTTGAATACTTAATGACTCAAGACATTTCAGCTTTTTTTCATTGTTAATTATTTTCAAAAAACGTTCCATAACCAAAATGAAATGTAGACAATATGGGCGTAGATCAAAAAACACAAAATCTCCATTTTTAAAATTCATGCTGTAACACAATAAAATGCAGAATAAGTTAAGGGGTGTAAAAACATCCTAAATTATCTTCTGTGTTCTAACAGCTCACAACTATTTATGTATTGCAGGTTCTATACATTCTAAACAGTCTGGGATGGACCCTTCAAGACTACTGTAGAGGATACATACTGCAGGTAGGGGGATAGAGGATACATACTACAGGTAGGGGGGATAGAGGATACATACTACAGGTAGGGGGGATAGAGGATACATACTACAGGTAGGGGGATAGAGGATACATACTACAGGTAGGGGGGATAGAGGATACATACTACAGGTAGGGGGGATAGAGGATACATACTACAGGTAGGGGGATAGAGGATACATACTACAGGTAGGGGGATAGAGGATACATACTACAGGTAGGGGGATAGAGGATACATACTGCAGGTAGGGGGATAGAGGATACATACTACAGGTAGGGGGATAGAGGATACATACTACAGGTAGGGGGGATAGAGGATACATACTACAGGTAGGGGGGATAGAGGATACATACTACAGGTAGGGGGATAGAGGATACATACTGCAGGTAGGGGGATAGAGGATACACACTACAGGTAGAGGGATAGAGGATACATACTACAGGTAGGGGGATAGAGGATACATACTACAGGTAGGGGGATAGAGGATACATACTGCAGGTAGGGGGATAGAGGATACACACTACAGGTAGGGGATAGAGGATACATACTACAGGTAGGGGGGATAGAGGATACATACTACAGGTAGGGGGATAGAGGATACATACTACAGGTAGGGGGGATAGAGGATAGAGGATACATACTACAGGTAGGGGGGATAGAGGATACATACTACAGGTAGGGGGGATAGAGGATACATACTACAGGTAGGGGGGATAGAGGATACATACTACAGGTAGGGGGGATAGAGGATACATACTACAGGTAGGGGGATAGAGGATACATACTGCAGGTAGGGCGGATAGAGGATACATACTACAGGTAGGGGGATAGAGGATACATACTGCAGGTAGGGGGGATAGAGGATACATACTACAGGTAGGGGGATAGAGGATACATACTGCAGGTAGGGGGATAGAGGATACACACTACAGGTAGAGGGATAGAGGATACATACTACAGGTAGGGGGATAGAGGATACATACTGCAGGTAGGGGGGATAGAGGATACATACTACATGTAGGGGGATAGAGGATACATACTGCAGGTAGGGGGATAGAGGATACACACTACAGGTAGAGGGATAGAGGATACATACTACAGGTAGGGGGATAGAGGATACATACTAAAGGTAGGGGGATAGAGGATACATACTACAGGTAGGGGATAGAGGATACATACTAAAGGTAGGGGGACAGAGGATACATACTACAGGTAGGGGGATAGAGGATACATACTACAGGTAGGGGGATAGAGGATAGAGGATACATACAACAGGTAGGGGGATAGAGGAGACATACTACAGGTAGGGGGATAGAGGATACATACTACAGGTAAGGGGATAGAGGATACATACTACAGGTAGGGGGATAGAGGATACATACTACAGGTAGGGGGATAGAGGATACATACTACAGGTAGGGGATAGAGGATACATACTGCAGGTAGGGGGATAGAGGATACACACTACAGGTAGGGGATAGAGGATACATACTACAGGTAGGGGGATAGAGGATACATACTACAGGTAGGGGGATAGAGGATACATACTACAGGTAGGGGGATAGAGGATACATACTACAGGTAGGGGGGATAGAGGATACATACTACAGGTAGGGGGGATAGAGGATACATACTACAGGTAGGGGGATAGAGGATACATACTACAGGTAAGGGGATAGAGGATACATACTACAGGTAGGGGGATAGAGGATACATACTACAGGTAGGGGGATAGAGGATACATACTACAGGTAGGGGGGATAGAGGATACATACTACAGGTAGGGGGATAGAGGATACATACTACAGGTAAGGGGATAGAGGATACATACTACAGGTAGGGGGGATAGAGGATACATACTACAGGTAGGGGGGATAGAGGATACATACTACAGGTAGGGGGGATAGAGGATACATACTACAGGTAGGGGGATAGAGGATACATACTACAGGTAAGGGGATAGAGGATACATACTACAGGTAGGGGGATAGAGGATACATACTACAGGTAGGGGGATAGAGGATACATACTACAGGTAGGGGATAGAGGATACATACTACAGGTAGGGGGATAGAGGATACATACTACAGGTAGGGGATAGAGGATACATACTACAGGTAGGGGGGATAGAGGATACATACTACTCTGTAGTGAATACTCTAGCATGGCGGTGCCGTAGACCACTGCACCACGCAGGAGGCCCCACACTGTGATATTTCACCCAGTAGATATGGGAGTTTATCAAAATTGGGTTTGTTTTCAAATTCTTTGTGGGTCTGTGTAATCTGAGGGAAATATGTGTCTCTAATATGGTCACACATTGGGCAGGAGGTTAGGTAGTGCAGCTCAGTTTCCACCTCATTTTGTGGGCAATGAGCACATAGCCTGTCTGCTCTAGAGAACCAGGTCTGTCTATAGTGGCATTTCTCAATAGCAAGGCTATTCTCACTGAGTCTGTACTGTCTTCCCCCCTCCTCTCTCCCCCTCTAGAACTCTTCCGGCAGCGTATTGGAGCATTGGACAGTGGTCTGTCATAAGGAAGAGATTGTGACTCTACAACAGTTCCTGAGGTTCGGAGAAACGCGGACAATCGTAGAGCTCATGACCTTTCAGGACTCACTGGGAAATGACCTCTCTGATCCCTCCTCTTCCCGGACGGTCTCCAACATCCAAGCGTTCATTGAGAGCAACAGGCAGGGCGGGCATTTTGAGATGGGCAGTCCTGTGAGTGTTCACCATTTCGAGAAAGGTAGCCCTGCTAGCATCCACCATTTTGAGAAGGGCAGCCCTGCTAGCATCCACCATTTTGAGAAGGGCAGCCGTGCTAGCATCCACCATTTTGAGAAGGGCAGCCCTGCTAGCATCCACCACTTTGAGAAAGGCATTCCGGCGACTGGGCACCATTTTGAGAAGGGCAGTCCTGCCAATCTCCCCCATTTTGATAATTTTCCTGCCAGTCTCTCTATGCTCCTCCCATTCCAGTTCCATAGCCCCTCCCCCTTGCAGGGTTTGGCCCCTCCCACCAGGCTGGGTGGACTACGGAGGCCCGGGAGGGTCAAACAGAGCGAAGGACCACAGCACCAGTCAGAAAGCAGCGTGTCTGAGTCTGGGTCTCCATATGGTAACCTGGTGAGTCCGGTACCGGCTGCCGTTAACGGTCTAGGAGGAGAAATAGGAAACGGAACTGGGACCAAGACGATGGAACCTAAACCTGAACACAACGAGTCACCGACGAGGTCGTCGTCAGGGCAGCCACACCGTGACCACGACCAGCAGCAGCCGGTCGGTAACCATGACGATCAACGCCTCCACCGTTGTCGACTCAGTTACCTAGTAACCAACCCTGAGCTACAGAAGAAGAACTTCGACAGCAACAACACCTCCTCCCTCTCTTCCTCCTCCTCCCTCTCTTCCTCCTCTCCATCCTCCTCCTCCTCTCTTTCTATGCTGGCCCAGAGCCTGTTCCGTGTAGTGTCCCGCCCCTCCTCATCCTCCTCCCTCCGTAACGACAGGCTCTTCCCTGATGTGTCCTCTCCCCCCTGCTCCTCCTCCCTCCCCAAGGGCTGGCTCTTCCCTGACGTGTCCTCTCCCCCCTGCTCCTCCTCCCTCCCTAAGGGCTGGCTCTTCCCAGAGGTCTCGCCCTCCCTCCGTAAGGGCAGGGTTTGCTGTGGTGCCTGCGACAAGAGCTTCTATGACAAAGGAACCTTGAAGATCCACTACAACGCGGTACACCTGAAGATAAAGCACAGGTGCACTGTGGACGGGTGTGGTATGGTGTTTAGCTCACTGAGGAGCCGCAACAGACACAGCGCTAACCCCAATCCCAGATTACACATGGATACACTTAGACACTCACCAACACCACACAGGGAGACCGCAAACACACACACACGACACACACACACCTGGAGTCAACACACACACACCTGGAGTCAACACACACACACCTATGACAAACTCCATAAACAACAGAGGTGCCACAACACAGCCGCAGCCGTACCCCTAAACCACACCCAGCATCCACAACAGCAACGACAACACACCCCTCTGACTCACCTTTCAAACCCCACCCCAGCCCTCCACGCAGAGCCAGACAAACCCTCCAGCCCAGACCCCCACAGGGGGCCCATCTTCCCCAGGACAGGGCATCCCTCAGTGGGCATCACTGCTCCTCTGTCCTCCTTCCAGACCCAGCTATTGGTTTCTACTCTGGGAGAAGTCCAACCACTGTCTCAGTTCTACCGTGCTACACGACAGACCTCCCCTCTTCCCTCTTCCTTGTCTCTGTTGGACCAATTGGCTTCTTCCTCCGGGTCAGTGGGAGGGGCCAAGGTTCTCGGATCATCCAATCAAGGAGGTTGGTGTACTTCAGCTGATCCCGCCCCCAAGAAGAAACCCCGGAAGTCTAGCATGCCTCTTAAGATGGAGAAGAAAGTAACTGTCTCAACGGAGGAGTGCAGACGACAGGGGGAGGAAGAGGAGAGAGAGGAAGAGGAGGGAGAAGGTAATAGGACTGAGGCTGTTTAAACAGGTCGCTAGGCAACGAGGGACTCCAACTTCACAAACTGTTCTGGAACAGAGACGCCATAAGGGAGGAAGACGGAGTGGATGAGAGACAGAACATGAGAGAATGAGGAGGAGGAGGATGGATGAGAGACAGAACATGAGAGAGGACAGCAGGAGGAGGAGGATGGATGAGAGACAGAACATGAGAGAGGAGAGGAGGCGGAGATGGATGGATGAGAGACAGAACATGAGAGAGGACATGAGGAAGAGGAGGAGGAGGAGGATGGATGAGAGACAGAACATGAGAGGAGGAGGGGACTGATCCCTCCTTCTTCATTTGTTTAATGATCACATGTTCACTTGAAGACAGTCAGGTCTATACAGTGTCCCAAATGGAACCTTGTTCCCTATATAGTGCACTACTTTAGACCCTATTACCTATACAGTGCCTTGCGAAAGTATTCGGCCCCCTTGAACTTTGCGACCTTTTGCCACATTTCAGGCTTCCAACATAAAGATATAAAACTGTATTTTTTTGTGAAGAATCAACAACAAGTGGGACACAGTCATGAAGTGGAACGACATTTATTGGATATTTCAAACTTTTTTAACAAATCAAAAACTGAAAAATTGGGCGTGCAAAATTATTCAGCCCCTTTACTTTCAGTGCAGCAAACTCTCTCCAGAAGTTCAGTGAGGATCTCTGAATGATCCAATGTTGACCTAAATGACTAATGATGATAAATACAATCCACCTGTGTGTATTCAAGTCTACGTATAAATGCACCTGCACTGTGATAGTCTCAGAGGTCCGTTAAAAGCGCAGAGAGCATCATGAAGAACAAGGAACACACCAGGCAGGTCCGAGATACTGTTGTGAAGAAGTTTAAAGCCGGATTTGGATACAAAAAGATTTCCCAAGCTTTAAACATCCCAAGGAGCACTGTGCAAGCGATAATATTGAAATGGAAGGAGTATCAGACCACTGCAAATCTACCAAGACCTGGCCGTCCCTCTAAACTTTCAGCTCATACAAGGAGAAGACTGATCAGAGATGCAGCCAAGAGGCCCATGATCACTCTGGATGAACTGCAGAGATCTACAGCTGAGGTGGGAGACTCTGTCCATAGGACAACAATCAGTCGTATATTGCACAAATCTGGCCTTTATGGAAGAGTGGCAAGAAGAAAGCCATTTCTTAAAGATATCCATAAAAAGTGTAGTTTAAAGTTTGCCACACGCCACCTGGGAGACACACCAAACATGTGGAAGAAGGTGCTCTGGTCAGATGAAACCAAAATTGAACTTTTTGGCAACAATGCAAAACGTTATGTTTGGCATAAAAGCAACACAGCTCATCACCCTGAACACACCATCCCCACTGTCAAACATGGTGGTGGCAGCATCATGGTTTGGGCCTGCTTTTCTTCAGTAGGGATAGGGAAGATGGTTAAAATTGTTGGGAAGATGGATGGAGCCAAATACAGGACCATTCTGGAAGAAAACCTGATGGAGTCTGCAAAAGACCTGAGACTGGGACGGAGATTTGTCTTCCAACAAGACAATGATCCAAAACATAAAGCAAAATCTACAATGGAATGGTTCAATAATAAACATATCCAGGTGTTAGAATGGCCAAGTCAAAGTCCAGACCTGAATCCAATCGAGAATCTGTGGAAAGAACTGAAAACTGCTGTTCACAAATGCTCTCCATCCAACCTCACTGAGCTCGAGCTGCTTTGCAAGGAGGAATGGGAAAAAAATTCAGTCTCTCGATGTGCAAAACTGATAGAGACATACCCCAAGCGACTTACAGCTGTAATCGCAGCAAAAGGTGGCGCTACAAAGTATTAACTTAAGGGGGCTGAATAATTTTGCACGCCCAATTTTTCAGTTTTTGATTTGTTAAAAACGTTTGAAATATCCAATAAATGTCGTTCCACTTCATGATTGTGTCCCACTTGTTGTTGATTCTTCACAAAAAAATACAGTTTTATATCTTTATGTTTGAAGCCTGAAATGTGGCAAAAGGTCGCAAAGTTCAAGGGGGCCGAATACTTTCGCAAGGCACTGTATAGTGCACTACTTTAGACCCTATTCCCTATATAGTGCACTACTTTAGACCATATTCCCTATATAGTGCACTACTTTAGACCAGAGCCCTATTCCCTATATAGTACACTACTATAGACCCTATTCCCTATATAGTACACTACTTTAAACCCTATTCCCTATATAGTGCACTACTTTAGACCCTATTCCCTATATAGTACACTAGTGTTGACCAGGACCCACTATTGTACTAGTTACTTAGAGATGGATACCATATGTCAGGGAGGGGCAACTTTGATGGGGTGGGGAACACAACAAAAATCAGAATTCATCATGAGGGGTTGCTTGCGGGTCTTCGTACCCACATCCTTATCCCCCAACCCTGGTCTGTTCGATAATAATCAATAGTGTTGCATGGTGAAGGGGGACCTGATCCTAGATCAGATATTCTACTCTGAGACTCTTTGTGAATAAGGGCCAAGATCTTCTACTCTGAGACACATTGTGAATAAAGGCCAAGATCTTCAACTCTGAGACTCTTTGTGAATACGGGCCAAGATCTTCTACTCTGAGACACATTGTGAATAAAGGCCAAGATCTTCAACTCTGAGACTCTTTGTGAATAAGGGCCAAGATCTTCTACTCTGAGACACTTTGTGAATAAAGGCCAAGATCTTCAACTCTGAGACTCTTTGTGAGTAAGGGCCAAGATCTTCTACTCTGAGACTCTTTGTGAATACGGGCCAAGATCTTCTACTCTGAGACACATTGTGAATAAAGGCCAAGATCTTCAACTCTGAGACTCTTTGTGAATAAGGGCCAAGATCTTCTACTCTGAGACTCTTTGTGAATAAGGGCCAAGATCTTCTACTCTGAGACACTTTGTGAATTAGGGCCAAGATGTTCAGTGAATGTACTGGCAGTTCATAAGCACTGAATGCAATCAAATATCAAACGGGAAGAAAAAATTGTCATCAAATTAAAAACCAGGCATATTCGTTTATTTAAGTGTCAAGCCTGATCTAACAGGGGAATCTGACTGCAATGGTATCAAGGTTATTATCGTTCATAATGCTAGCTAGTGAGCTGAAGGTTAGAGGAAGTATACACTTCATAATGCTAGCTAGTGAGCTGAAGGTTAGAGGAAGTATACACTTCATAATGCTAGCTAGTGAGCTGAAGGTTGGAGGAAGTATACACTTCATAATGCTAGCTAGTGAGTTGAAGGTTGGAGGAAGTACACACTTCATAATGCTAGTTCAAATCTGTACAAAAAATACCTTCCCGAAGTGAAATTCTAGCGCTTATTTCCGACTTTGGAACTTGTATCTCCGAGTTTCTGACAGAATCCAAACTCACCACAAAATGACATAATTCGCAGTAGGAGACAAACAGTGGTATAAAGTACTTAGACAGTTCCCTGTCATACCTGTAAATGATGTCTGAGTGATGGAGTGTTCCCCTGGTTATCTGTAAATTATGTCTGAGTGTTGGAGTGTTCCCCTGGCTATCTGTAAATGATGTCTGAGTGTTGGAGTGTTCCCTGGTTATCTGTAAATGATGTCTGAGTGATGGAGTGTTCCCTGTCTATCTGTAAATGATGTCTGAGTGATGGAGTGTTCCCCTGGTTATCTGCAAATGATGTCTGAGTGTTGGAGTTTTCCCCTGGCTATCTGTAAATGATGTCTGTGTTGGAGTGTTCCCCTGGCTATCTGTTAATGATGTCTGAGTGATGGAGTGTTCCCTGGCTATCTGTAAATGATGTCTGAGTGTTGGAGTGTTCCCCTGGCTATCTGTAAATGATGTCTGAGTGTTGGAGTGTTCCCCTGGCTATCTGTAATGATGTCTGAGTGATGGAGTGTTCCCTGGCTATCTGTAAATGATGTCTGTTGGAGTGTGCCCCTAGCTATCTGTAATGATGTCTGAGTGTTGGAGTGTGCCCCTAGCTATCTGTAAATGATGTCTGAGTGTTCCCCTGGCTATCTGTAAATGATGTCTGAGTGTTGGAGTGTTCCCCTGGATATCTGTAAATGATGTCTGAGTGTTCCCCTGGATATCTGTAAATTATGTCTGAGTGTTGGAGTGTTCCCCTGGATATCTGTAAATGATGTCTGAGTGTTGGAGTGTTCCCCTGGCTATCTGTAATGATGTCTGAGTGATGGAGTGTTCCCCTGGTTATCTGTAATGATGTCTGAGTGTTGGAGTGTTCCCCTGGCTATCTGTAATGATGTCTGAGTGACGGAGTGTTCCCCTGGTTATCTGTAATGATGTCTGAGTGTTGGAGTGTTCCCTTGGCTATCTGTAATGATGTCTGAGTGATGGAGTGTTCCCCTGGTTATCTGTAATGATGTCTGAGTGTTCCCCTGGCTATCTGTAATGATGTCTGAGTGTTGGAGTGTTCCCTTGGCTATCTGTAATGATGTCTGAGTGATGGAGTGTTCCCCTGGTTATCTGTAATGATGTCTGAGTGTTCCCCTGGCTATCTGTAATGATGTCTGAGTGATGGAGTGTCCCCCTGGTTATCTGTAAATGATGTCTGAGTGATGGAGTGTACCCCTGGCTATCTGTAAATGATGTCTGAGTGATGGAGTGTACCCCTGGTTATCTGTAATGATGTCTGAGTGTTGGAGTGTTCCCCTGGCTATCTGTAATGATGTCTGAGTGATGGAGTGTTCCCCTGGTTATCTGTAATGATGTCTGAGTGTTCCCCTGGCTATCTGTAATGATGTCTGAGTGATGGAGTGTCCCCCTGGTTATCTGTAAATTATGTCTGAGTGATGGAGTGTCCCCCTGGTTATCTGTAAATGATGTCTGAGTGATGGAGTGTACCCCTGGCTATCCGTAATAAAACAATTTAAAAATGGTGCCGTCTGGTTTGCTTCATGTAAGGAATATGAAATGATGTATACTTCTACGTTTGATACTTAGGTAAATTTTATCAATTACATTTAATTTAATTATCAATTACATTTAATTTAATTATCAATTACATTTTATTTAATTATCAATTACATTTAATTTTGATGCTTTAAGTATATTTTAAACCAAATACTTTAAAGACTTTATTCTCAAGTAATATTTCACTGGGTGACTTTCACTTTTACTTGAGTCATTTTCTATTAAGGTACCTTTACTTTTACTACAGTATGAGGGGTACTTTTTTACAACCACTGTAGCCAAACAGAGGGCCCAGCTCATTAGATCTCTAATCAACAACGTAGCTGTGCAGTTTCATCAACTAGTCAACAACGTAGCTGTGCAGTTTCATCAACTAGTCAACAACGTAGCTGCGCAGTTTCATCAACTAGTCAACAACGTAGCTGTGCAGTTTTATCAACTAGTCAACAACGTAGCTGTGCAGTTTTATCAACTAATCAACAACGTAGCTGTGCAGTTTTATCAACTAGTCAACAACGTAGCTGTGCAGTTTTATCAACTAGTCAACAACGTAGCTGTGCAGTTTTATCAACTAATCAACAACGTAGCTGTGCAGTTTCATCAACTAGTCAACAACGTAGCTGTGCAGTTTCATCAACTAGTCAACAACGTAGCTGTGCAGTTTCATCAACTAGTCAACAACGTAGCTGTGCAGTTTCATCAACTAGTCAACAACGTAGCTGTGCAGTTTCATCAACTAGTCAACAACGTAGCTGTGCAGTTTCATCAACTAGTCAACAACGTAGCTGTGCAGTTTCATCAACTAGTCAACAACGTAGCTGTGCAGTTTCATCAACTAGTCAACAACGTAGCTGTGCAGTTTTATCAACTAGTCAACAACGTAGCTGTGCAGTTTTATCAACTAGTCAACAACGTAGCTGTGCAGTTTTATCAACTAGTCAACAACGTAGCTGTGCAGTTTTATCAACTAATCCACAACGTAGCTGTACAGTTCTATCAACTAATCAACAACGTAGTTATACAGTTTTATCAGCTAATCAACAACGTAGCTGTGCAGTTCTATCAACTAATCAACAACGTAGCTGTACAGTTCTATCAACTGTATTTCTACAATTAAATTCCAGGAGGAGAAAGGAAAACCAGTGTGCTAATCTACTACAGACTCTCTGAGTTGTCTGTAATATAATAATAGCTGTAGACGAGGCTACAGCTGAAATATCAACTTCTCTTCATTCATTCTAATACATACTATTTTACTGGTGTTGCTTACCTCTCCACGCTACTCCTCTCCTCCTTTCTGTCAACTATAGCAGACCACTATTCTGTCATTGAATACCAGCAGTAGCAAACGTGTCGGTCTGTTTTTAGGACTGTATGACCACCAGGTGGCAGTATTTGCTCAGCGACTGAGAACCACTGTGTTTTAGTTTGGTTGGAGTGAACGACAGCACAGTCACCATTAACCCTGAACCTGACCCTGACCCCTAGACCTCATGAGGATATCTGAGACGATTTGACAGGTGTAAGAAATGTGTGTTAGCAATTTGAGAACATTATTAATCGATCTGACGGTGGTGGTGGTGGTGATGATGATGATGATGATGATGATGATGATGGTGATTTACATCAATTGTTTTGAAAATGTAGAAAATAATGACGATAACCAAACGTGTTACAAAAAGTGAAAAAACTGTTTAAAGTTTATTTTACCAAAGATGTTATTTACTTCACACTACAGAGTTTAATAGTTGGATCCAGCTGGTGTTTTGTTTTGTATAAATGACCACTGAACAAAAGGTAACATTTCAGATGGTGCCTTTATTTAAAACAATCTCATATGCTTTAGAGAGCCTTTCCAACGTCGTCTCTTCCAAAATGTGGACATCACAACTTTCTGGAACACAGGAAGGGAAATGTAAACCAGCAAGGGGCATCGTTCTGGCAGCGAGAAGCTGGGAACGAGAGAAACATAGAGAGGTAGGTATTATCTTTGTTTTATACATTTATAGCTAAAAAAGGAACAAATTCCCTTTAAGATGTATTTTCCTAGTATCCAAATGTTTGATGTATATTGAGCTGGAGACTAGTCTGGTGACAGGATTGTACCTCCATAGTTCATCTCCATGCAATGCTTCTGGCTGTTCGTGTTGTCCTTAATAACACCATGGTTATAGTTAGAGGGTTGACCCGGGCCCCAGTTCTGGTAGTTAAACCTGGACCCGTCGCTCCACAGCCAGAGACCCTCCTACAGAGCACACAGGACGATGCATCACTAGCAGACAGTAAACACTATATATACACACTGTAGTTACTGTCTTTAAAGAGGCAAACCACTGTTTGGGTAAAAAGCTGAGGGATGGGCCTGGAGAAATGTAACCACTCATATTCCTAGACAGAGTTATGGATACCAGGACTGACCATCTATGTGATAAGCATGATGTAACCATGGCAGTGTTTGTAATATTAGACAACAAGCTTTGAAAATAACTGGTATGTGGCTTCACTAGGGTAGGGGGCACTATTTTCACCTCCGGATTAAAAGCGTGCCCAAAGTAAACTGCCTGCTACTCAGGCCCAGAAGAAGAAGGATATGCATATAATTGGTATATTTGGATGGGAAAACACTCTAAAGTTTCCAGAACTGTTAAAATAATGTCTGTGAGTATAACAGAACTGATTTGGCAGGTGAAACCCTGAGAAAAATCAGGAAGTGTTTTAAAAAAAATTTTTTTAATGTTTGTAGTTTTCTATTGAATGCCATTACAGTATACATTGACTTAGGACTCAAATTGCACTTCCTATGGCTTCCACTAGATGTCAACAGTCTTTAGAAATGGTTTCAGGCTTGTATTCTGAAAAATTAGGGAGTAAGACCACTCTGAATGAGTGGACCCTGCAGTGTCCCAGAGCTTTTTCCTGCGAGCGACTGAGAGCACGCCTTTCATGTTTTCCTTTTATATTGATGAAGCTTTTGTCCGGTTGAAATATTATTGATTATTATGACTAAAAACAACCTGAGGATTGATTATAAACATCGTTTGACATGTTTCTACGAAACTTTACTGATACTTTTTTGGACTTTTCGTGCCTGTTGTGCTTTTGAGCCTGTGGATTACTGAACAACACGCACAAACAAAACAGAGGTTTTTGGATATAAAGATATAACTTTATCGAACAAAACTAACGTTTATTGAGTAAATGGGAGTCTTGTGAGTGCAACCAAATGAAGAGGAAGATTCTCAGATAATCGCCGTAAAGCCTTTTTCCAATCTGGATTAACAAAATGTTCATCTTTAAGCCGATGTATAACACAGGTATGTTTTATGAATTTTTATTATGAGTATTTCTGTTTTTGAATTTGGCGATCTGCAATTTCACTGGATGTTGGCCAGGTGGGATGCTACCACCTGAGGTTGAACGTGAGGTTAACTTCAATAGGGTAGAGGGCAGCATTCAGAATTTGTGGGTTAATGTTCTGTAGTCAATGCATCCTATATGTTAAGCATCCCACAGACCCTAGGTTAACTTCAATAGGGTAGAGGGCAGCATTCAGAATTTGTGGGTTAAGGTTCTGTGGTCAATGCATCCTATATGTTTCCAGGAGTGCTGAACAGACGGTGCTTCTGACCTTGATGGCGTCGTTGGCTCCTATCCAGGTACGCTGGACTTTCCTGGTACTCTTCCTGATGACAGACTGAAGGAAACGATACTGGGGAAGGCTGTGCACTGATGCCAGGTTACCTCCCAAGTGCAAACATTTCCTCTGGAGAGAGACAGAGGGGAGAAAGAGAGAAAGAGAAAGAGAGAGAGAGAGAGAGAGAGAGGGGAGAGAAGAAGTGAGAGAGAGACAGAGAGAGAGAGAGAGAGTGAGGGGTCGGGAGAGAGGGGAGTTTAGTCATGATATAGTTTCTCAACCCTGTTGAACACAGATTAAACCTACAGAGTCAACTGCAACCCTGTATGACCCCCAGACAGGGATGGAAATAGCATCCCCTCTAGTCAACTATAGTGCTTTTCAGACCAGGCTTCTAGAAAATGGTTCCAACTAGCATAAGATGCAGGTAACATCATGCACACAGATAATCTCAATTATGTACAGCAGACATCCAGGTACCTCTGCCTCTGGCCATGTGGTCATGAAGGGGAAGTAGTGATAGCAGTGTGTTGCGTATCTGGGCCAGCCGTATGGGCAGACTCTGCGATGCCACTCTGTAAAGGGGAGAGAGATCATATTAAATTACATTATGAAATGGTTTGTTCCCACCAGACAATCTGATCCGTCAACAGTGCGTTCCAGCTGTGACGTTACTGAGCAACACACCGCGGCTAACCGTGTGTTGTGGAAAAATAACCGATTCACTTTGAAATGTAACTTTTCGGGCAACATGACCAAATTCACATAGAAATGTGTGTCATAGATCTGTAATTCTCATTGAAAGCCAGTCTAAGAAGTGGTAGGTCTCTTCTAAATTTCGTTTTTCTTTTACTTTCGGTTTTGTATGCCAACTTCAAACAGATTATTTTATACACTATACACTTCCTCGTTTTGTCACATAAACTGACATTTTACTGTCAGTTTACGTTCTCGATAATGTTTCACTTTTCGGAGGAATGTGTTCCTCCGACTCAGAATAATCTGTCGGAGGAGGAATGTGTTCCTCCGACTCAGAATAATCTGTCGGAGGAGGAATGTGTTCCTCCGACTCAGAATAATCTGTCGGAGGAGGGATGTGTTCCTCTGAATCAGACCGATCTTTCGGAGGAGGAATGTGTTCCTCCGACTCAGAATAATCTGTTGGAGGAGGAATGTGTTCCTCCGACTCAGAATAATCTGTCGGAGGAGGAATGTGTTCCTCCGAAGGAGAACTGTTTTCCTCTGAGTCGTACGGATCTTTCGGAGGAGGAATGATTTCCTCAGAGTCACAGTGATTATGCCGATCCCCTACAACAAAAAGAGAGACACAGAGAGAGGGAATATTGAGACACGTGCTTGTTAAAAGTCTTGGGGATTTATTTAATCAGCATTACAGATTCCATGCTAGAAATGTAAAGGTAATTTCAGATTGAGCAGTATGCATGCAGCGTTTACCGTGAATCCTGTCTCTGCTAAAGAGGAAACATTACCTTTAAATTTCAGTCGCGCTGTAAAGCTGAACGATGTGGATTGAATCCTAGATCAGATTCAGAACTATGAATCCACAACAGATCTATATAGAATTATATTTTAGCAAATCTGACGGGAGCCCCAACCAGGAGCTCGGGGTCCGGTGACTGTCGAGCCAAAACCTAGGTCACTGGGTGTTGGGTTAAGGTCGCGACAATAACATCAAATTGCATCTGATGAGTGTGAACAGGTCAACAAAACCTTCGGTCAGAATACCTCTGCTACCCCTTGCATCTCCCAGAGCAAAGACAGCGCTGAGAAGCAGAAGAGTGGTCAACATCGCCATGGGGATTGTCTCCTGGGGGGGGGACAAAGAGAAGGACAGAAATAAAGAGAGAGAGGGACAGAGAGAGAGGGGCAGAGAGAGAGAGAGAGAGACAGAGAGAGAGAGAGAGAGAGAGAGAGAGACAGATTTATGCTTATTTATTTTCCCTTGTGTTCTTCAACCATTTGTACATTGTTAAAACACTGTATATATATGTATAATATGACATTTGTAATGTCTTTATTGTTTTGAAATTTCTGTATGTGTAATGTTTACTGTTAATTTTTATTGTTTATTTCACTTTTGTATATTATCTACCTCACTTGCTTTGGCAATGTTAACACAAGGTTTCCCATGCCAATAAAGCCCCTTGAATTGAAAAAAAAAATGGAATTGAATTGAGAGAGAGAGAGAGAGACAGACAGACAGACAGACAACATCAAGACACGTTCAGTGAGAAAACTCGGTCCTGGGGACCCCAATCTGTGAGTACATATTCATGTGTACTAGGCTAATCTACTGTAATTAGTATTCCTTGAATTCCTTAGCACAGCAGTTCCTAAACTCGGTCCAAAACGTTCACCCATTTGTGTCCCTAGTACCAAGTTTCCCTATGTAGTGCATTACTTTTGACCAGAGCTACATATAACCAGGGCCCTTGTCTAAAGTAGTGCTCTACAAAGGGAAAATGGTTCTATTTGGGATGCACTCAAGTACAGTATTAGATGAACAGATGTTGAAATCTCACCTTCTGAAGTCTTCAGTTGTAGCTTCACTTCTTTAGAGATCTTCAAAGGTCTTCACTGGGTCTCTCTCCCTCTCTGTCTCAGTCTGAGTTGACTTCTAGTCTCTCTCTCTCTCTGTTCTGCCTGTGAGTTGAGTTCTAGTCTCCCTCTCTCTCTGTCTGTCCTGCCTGTGAGTTGACTTCTAGTCTCCCTCTCTCTCTGTCTGTCCTGCCTGTGAGTTGACTTCTAGTCTCTCTCTCTCTCTCTCTCTCTGTCCTGCCTGTGAGTTGAGTTCTAGTCTCTCTCTCTCTGTCTGTCCTGCCTGTGAGTTGACTTCTAGTCTCCCTCTCTCTCTCTGTCCTGCCTGTGAGTTGACTTCTAGTCCCTCTCTCTCTCTGTCTGTCCTGCCTGTGAGTTGACTTTAGTCTCTCTCTCTCTCTCTCTCTCGCTCTCTCTCTCTCTGTCTGTCCTGCCTGTGAGTTGAGTTCTTCCTCTCCCTCCTCTCCTTTTTAAGGACCCATCCAGTCAGACCCCTCCCTCTATTTTTCTATCTCTCTCTATTATCCTTTAAGTTGAAATGGAATTTAAATTTAAACTTCCTGAATTGACTTTGTACCGGGAATATTTAAAATTAATAAAGTGCATAATCATTTTAGAGATTAAAACAATATTCATCATATTTAATCGTAATACACACGATTTCCACTGTTCTGTTTGTGACATTTGGGTTGATTTCCACTCTTCTGTTTGGGACATTTGGGTTGATTTCCACTCTTCTGTTTGGGACATTTGGGTTGAAGGTCACTAGAATTGAATCAGAATGTTATGGGTTAAATTCCAATCCGTTGATAGTGATTGACGCCAGACTGGAGGAACAAGGTCTTGTAAATGGAAAATATGTCCACAACTTTCCTGATAATTTGGTCAATATATCCGAAACTCAACTGAAAAACCAACACTCTGTATTACTTAAAACCTTTGGTCTAATGCTAACAGTTCAGAAAGTTACCTTTAACTCAATTTAAATGTCATAACCCACAAATCTATTTGTGTGCCCTTCACCTGTGGCCCATCTGTCATTCAGCATGATCACCTGTATCCCATCTGTTATTCAATATGATCACCTGTATCCCATCTGTCATTCAGCATGATCACCTGTATCCCATCTGTCATTCAGCATGATCAAATGTAGCCCATCTGTCATTCATCATGATCACCTATAGCCCATCTGTTATTCAATATGATCAAATGTAGCCCATCTGTCATTCATCATGATCACCTGTATCCCATCTGTCATTCATCATGATCACCTGTTACCCATCTGTTATTCATCATCATCACCTGTTACCCATCTGTTATTCAGCATGATCACCTGTATCCAATCTGTTATTCAGCATGATCACCTGTATCCCACCTGTTATTCATCATGATCACCTGTTACCCATCTGTTATTCAGCATGATCACCTGTATCCCATCTGTTATTCAGCATGATCACCTGTATCCCACCTGTTATTCAGCATGATCACCTGTAGTCCATCTGTTATTCATCATGATCACCTGTTACCCATCTGTTATTCAGCATGATCACCTGTAGTCCATCTGTTATTCATCATGATCATGTATACAATATATCCAAGTTGATTCTATTCAAGGACACTGGGTTGTGAATAAGGGCCCAGAAGTTCTACTCTGAGACACTTTGTCAAAAAGGGCCCAGATTTTCTGTGAGTTTATTATGCAGTTCATAAGTACTGAATACAAGCAAACAGAAAACATTCCTATTACAACAGACATGTTCAATAATTTCAAGCCTGAAGAGGGGAATCAAACTGCTGGGGGATCAAGGACCTCATTGTTTTGGTTCTGTGGTCTCCATTCCCTTGGAGCACAGGACCCGACGTTCCAGCCTTGATGACGACCTGATGACAACAAAACTATCACATCAAACATTCTGAAACAATTGGGATTGTTTACTCATCGTAACCTAGATAGAGTTAAAGAGGACAAACACAACATCTTTATTAATGTGACACAATAACACTACTAATGCAACTACACATACAGCCCCATACTACTAATAAAACCACACATACAGCCCAATGCTACTAATACAACTACACATACTACTAATACAACTACACATACTACTAATACAACTACACATACAGCCCTATACTACGAATACAACTACACATACTACTAATACAACTACACATACAGCCCCATACTACTAATACAACTACACATACAGCCCTATACTACTAATACAACTACACATACTACTAATACAACTACACATACAGCCCCATACTACTAATACAACTACACATACAGCCCTATACTACTAATACAACTACATACACAACTAATACAACTACACATACAGCCCTATACTACTAATACATACAGCCCAATACTACTAATACAACTACATACACAACTAATACAACTACACATACAGCCCTATACTACTAATACAACTACATACACAACTAATACAACTACACATACAGCCCTATACTACTAATACAACTACACATACAGCCCCATACTACTAATACAACTACATATACAACTAATACAACTATACATACAGCCCCATCCTACTAATACAACTACACATACAGCCCTATACTACTAATACAACTACACACACAGCCCCACACTACTAATACAACTACACATACTACTAATACAACTACACATACAGCCCTATACTACTAATACAACTACATACACAACTAATACAACTATACATACAGCACCAATCCTACTAATACAACTACACATACAGCCCTATACTACTAATACAACTACACACACAGCCCCACACTACTAATACAACTACACATACTACTAATACAACTACACATACAGCCCCATACTACTAATACAACTACACACACAGCCCCACACTACTAATACAACTACACATACTACTAATACAACTACACATACAGCCCCATACTACTAATACAACTACACACACAGCCCTATACTACTAATACAACTACACATACAGCCCTATACTACTAATACAACTACACACGCAGCCCTATACTACTAATACAACTACACATACAGCCCTATACTACTAATACAACTACACACACAGCCCCATACTACTAATACAACTACACATACTACTAATACAACTACATATACTACTAATACAACTACACACACAGCCCCATAATACTAATACAACTACACACACAGCCCCATACTACATATACAACTACAAACACAACCCTATACTACTAATACAACTACATATACTACTAATACAACTACACACACAGCCCCATACTACTAATACAACTACATATACTACTAATACAACTACACATACAGCCCCATACTACTAATACAACTACACACACAGCCCCATACTACTAATACAACTACACATACAGCCCCATACAACTAATTCAACTACACACACAGCCCCATACTACTAATACAACTACACATACAGCCCTATACTACTAATACAACTACACATACAGCCCCATACTACATATACAACTACACACACAACCCTATACTACTAATACAACTACATATACTACTAATACAACTACACATACAGCCCCATACTACTAATACAACTACACATACAGCCCCATACAACTAATTAAACTACACATACAGACCCACACTACTAATACAACTACACATACAGCCCCATACTACTAATACAACTACAAATACTACTAATACAACTACACATACAGCCCCATACTACTAATACAACTACACACAGCCCTATATTACAAATACAACTACACACACAGCCCTATAATACTAATAGACAACATACACAAGCAAATACTACTGATACAACTACAAACATAGCCATATACAACTAAACCAACTACATTCACAACCAAATACTATTGGAACAACTACAAACACAGCCCCATGCTACGAAGACAACTACACATACAGCCCTACAACTAATTCAACTACACATAAAGCCCTAAGCTACTAATACAACTGCACACACAACCCTATACTACGAATACAACTACTCAAACAGCCCTACTACAAATACAACTACACATACAGCTTTAATCTACTAATACAACTACACACACAGTCCTACACTACTAGCACAAGTACACATAATGCCCCATTCTACTAACACAACTACACAGGAAGCACTGTACTATTAATACAACTACACATACAGCCCTATAAAACTAATACAAAAACAAACACAACTACACATACAGCCCTAAACTACTAATATAACAACACACACAGCCCCATACTACTAATACAACTACACACACAGCCCCATACAACTAATACAACTACACACACAGCCCTATACTACTAATACAACTACACATACAGCCCAACAACTAATCCATCTACACACACAGTCCTAGACTACTAATATCACTACACAAACATCCCTATACAACTAATACAACTACACACACAGTCCTAGACTACCAATATCACTACACAAACACCCCTATACAACTAATACAACTACACATACAGTCCTAGACTAATAGTACACATACACATATCGCCCTATTCTACTAACACAACTACACTAAAAGCACTATACTATCAATACAACTACACACACAGCCCCATACTATTAACACAACTACACATACAGCCATATACTACCAATACAACTACACACACATCCCTACTACAAATGCAACTACAAACACAGCCAATTAATAATAACACAACTACACACACAGCCCTATACTACCAATACAACTACACATACAGCCCTACTACTAATACAACTACACATACAGCCCCATACTAATAACACAACTACACACACAGCCCCATACTAATAACACAACTACACATGCAGCCATACTACTAATACAACTACACACACAGCCCCATACTACTACTACAACTACACATACAGCCCCATACTACTAATACAACTACACACACAGACCCATACTACCAATACAACTACACCTACAGCCCTATACTACTAATACAACTACACACACAGCCCCATACTAATAACACAACTACACATACAGCCCTATACTAATAATACAACTACATACACAGCCAAATACTACCAATACAACTACACACACATCCCTACTACAAATGCAACTACAAACACAGCCAATTACTAATAACACAACTACACACACAGACCCATAGTACCAATACAACTACACCTACAGCCCTATACTACTAATACAACTACACACACAGCCCCATACTACTAATACAACTACACATACAGCCCCATACTACTAATACAACTACACACACAGACCCATACTACCAATACAACTACACCTACAGCCCTATACTACTAATACAACTACACACACAGCCCCACACTAATAACACAACTACACATTCAGCCCTATACTAATAATACAACTACATACACAGCCATATACTACCAATACAACTACACACACATCCCTATTACAAATGCAACTACAAACACAGCCAATTACTAATAATACAAATTCTCACACAGCCCTATACTACCAATACAACTACACATACAGCCCTACTACTAATACAACTACACATACAGCCCCATACTAATAACACAACTACACACACAGCCCCATACTAATAACACAACTACACATGCAGCCATACTACTAATACAACTACACACACAGCCCCATACTACTAATACAACTACACATACAGCCCCATACTACTAATACAACTACACACACAGACCCATACTACCAATACAACTACACACACAGCCCCATACTACTAATACAACTACACATACAGCCCTAATACTACTAACACAACTACACATACTACTAATACAACTACACATACAGCCCTATACTACTAATACAACTACACATACTACTAATACAACTACACATACAGCCCCATGCTACTAATACAACTACACATACAGCCCTATACTACTAATTCAACTACACACACAGCCCTATACTACCAATACAACTACACATACAGCCCCACTACTAATACAACTACACATACAGCCCCATACTACTAATACAACTACACACACAGCCCTATACTACTAATACAACTACACATACAGCCCTAAATTACTAATACAACTACACACACAGCCCCATACTACTAATACAACTACACACACAAATCAAATCAAATCAAAATCAAATGTATTTATATAGCCCTTCGTACATCAGCTGATATCTCAAAGTGCTCTACAGAAACCCAGCCTAAAACCCCAAACAGCAAACAATGCAGGTGTAGAAGCACGGTGGCTAGGAAAAACTCCCTAGAAAGGCCAAAACCTAGGAAGAAACCTAGAGAGGAACCAGGCTATGTGGGGTGGCCAGTTCTCTTCTGGCTGTGCCGTGTGGAGATTATAACAGAACATGGCCAAGATGTTCAAATGTTCATAAATGACCAGCATGGTCGAATAATAATAAGGCAGAATAGTTGAAACTGGAGCAGCAGCACAGTCAGGTGGACTGGGGACAGCAAGGAGTCATCATGTCAGGTATTCCTGGGGCATGGTCCTAAGGCTCAGGTCCTCCGAGAGAGAGAAAGAGAGAAGGAGAGAATTAGAGAACGCACACTTAGATTCACACAGGACACCGAATAGGACAGGAGAAGTACTCCAGATATAACAAACCTACCCTAGCCCCCCGACACATAAACTACTGCAGCATAAATACTGGAGGCTGAGACAGGAGGGGTCAGGAGACACTGTGGCCCACTCCGAGGACACCCCCGGACAGGGCCAAACAGGAAGGATATAACCCCACCCACTTTGCCAAAGCACAGCCCCCACACCACTATAGGGATATCTTCAACCACCAACTTACCATCCTGAGACAAGGCTGAGAGTCACTCAACCCACTCAGGTGACGCACCCCCTCCAGGGACGGCATGAGAGAGCCCCAGTAAAGCCAGAGACTCAGCCCTATAGTACTAATACAACTACACATACAGCCCTAAATTACTAATACAACTACACACACAGCCCCATACTGCTAATACAACTACACACACAGCCCCATACTACTAATACAACTACACACACAGCCCCATACTGCTAATACAACTACACACACAGCCCCATACTACTAATACAACTACACACACAGCCCCATACTACTAATACAACTACACACACAGCCCTATACTACTAATACAACTACATATACTACTAATACAACTACACACACAGCCCCATACTACTAATACAACTACATATACTACTAATACAACTACACACACAGCCCTATACTACTAATACAACTACACATACAGCCCTAAATTACTAATACAACTACACACACAGCCCCATACTGCTAATACAACTACACACACAGCCCCATACTACTAATACAACTACACACACAGCCCTATACTACTAATACAACTACACATACAGCCCTAAATTAATAATACAACTACACACACAGCCCCATACTGCTAATACAACTACACACACAGCCCTATACTACTAATACAACTACACATAGAGCCCCATACTACTAATACAACTACACACACAGCCCCATACTACTAATACAACTACACACACAGCCCCATACTACTAATACAACTACACACACAGCCCCATAGAACTAATTCAACTACACACACAGCCCTATACTACTAATACAACTACACACACAGCCCCATACTACTAATACAACTACACACACAGCCCCATACTACTAATACAACTACACACACAGCCCTATACTACTAATACAACGACACACACAGCCCTATACAACTAATACAACTACACACACAGCCCTATTTCTAATACAACAACACACACAGCCCTATACTAATAACACAACTACACACACAGCCCCATACTACTAATACAACTACACATACAGCCCTATACTACTAATACAACTACACATACAGCCCCATACTACTAATACAACTACACATACAGCCCTATACTACTAATACAACTACATACACTACTAATACAACTACACATACTACTAATACAACTAAAAATATAGCCCTATACTACTAATACAACGACACACACAGCCCCATACTACTAATACAACTACACATACAGCCCTATACTACTAAGACAACTACACATACAGCCCTATACTACTAATACAACTACACATACTACTAATACAACTACACATACAGCCCTATACTACTAATACAACTACACATACAGCCCTAAATTACTAATACAACTACACACACAGCCCCATACTGCTAATACAACTACACACACAGCCACATACTACTAATACAACTACACACACAGCCCCATACTACTAATACAACTACACACACAGCCCTATACTACTAATACAACTACATATACTACTAATACAACTACACATACAGCCCTATACTACTAATACAGCGACACACACAGCCCCATACTACTAATACAACTACACATACAGCCCTATACTACTAATACAACTACACATACAGCCCTATACTACTAATACAACTACACATACTACTAATACAACTACACATACAGCCCTATACTACTAAGACAACTACACATACAGCCCTATACTACTAATACAACTACACATACTACTAATACAACTACACATACAGCCCTATACTACTAATACAACTACACATACAGCCCTAAATTACTAATACAACTACACACACAGCCCCATACTGCTAATACCACTACACACACAGCCCCATACTACTAATACAACTACACACACAGCCCCATACTACTAATACAACTACATATACTACTAATACAACTACACACACAGCCCTAAATTACTAATACAACTACACACACAGCCCCATACTACAAATACAACTACACACACAGCCCTATACTACTAATACAACGACACACACAGCCCCATACTACTAATACAACTACACATACAGCCCTATACTACTAATACAACTACACACACAGCCCTATACTACCAATACAACTACACATACTACTAATACAACTACACATACAGCCCTATACTACCAATACAACTACACACACAGCCCTATACTACCAATACAACTACACATACAGCCCCATACTACTAATACAACGACACACACAGCCCTACTACTAATACAACTACACACACAGCCCTATTTCTAATACAACTACACATACAGCCTTATAATAATAACACAACTACTCAAACAGTCCTACTACTAATATCAAATCAAAAATCAAATGTATTTATATAGCCCTTCGTACATCATTTGATATTTCAAAGTGCTGTACAGAAACCCAGCCTAAAACCCCAAACAATGCAGGTGTAGAAGCACAGTGGCTAGGAAAACCTCCCTAGAAAGGCCAAAACCTAGGAAGAAACCTAGAGAGGAACCAGGCTATGAGGGGTGGTCAGTCCTCTTCTGGCTGTGCCGGGTGGAGATTATAACAGAACATGGCCAAGATGTTCAAATGTTCATAAATGACCAGCATGGTCAAATAATAATTATCACAGTAGTTGTCGAGGGTGCAGCAAGTCAGCACCTCAGGAGTTAATGTCAGTTGGCTTTTCATAGCCGATCATTCAGAGTATCTCTACCGCTCCTGCTGTCTCTAGAGAGTTGAAAACAGCAGGTCTGGGACAGGTAGCACGTCCGGTGAACAGGTCAGGGTTCCATAGCCGCAGGCAGAACAGTTTAAACTGGAGCAGCAGCACGACCAGGTGGACTGGGGACAGCAAGGAGTCATCATGCTAGGTAGTCCTGAGGCATGGTCCTAGGGCTCAGGTCCTCCGAGAGAGAGAAAGAAAGAGAGAAAGAGATAATTAGAGAGAGCATACTTAAATTAACGCAGGACACCGGATAAGACAGGAGAAGTACTCCAGATATAACAAACTGACCCTAGCCCCCCGACACATAAACTACTGCAGCATAAATACTGGAGGCTGAGACAGGAGGGGTCAGGAGACACTGTGGCCCCATCCGATGATACCCCCGGACAGGGCCGAACAGGAAGGTTATAACCCCACCCACTTTGCCAAAGCACAGCCCCCACAACACTAGAGGGACATCTTCAACCACCAACTTACCATCCTGAAATAATGCCGAGTTTCGCCCACAAAGAGGGGGGGGGCACCAACCCAGTAATACAACTACGCACACAGCCCTACTACTAATACAACTACACATTCAGACCTACTACAAATATAACTACATATAAAGCTATATACTAATAACACAACTACACATACTACTGTTGCTACTAATTGTACATTAACAACATAGTAATACAGTTTTATCAACTAATCAACTACTCAACTAATCAACTACTCAACTAATCAACACTTCCTTTCAAAAACAATTGTCTTCTTGATCCCGTTAGCGGGATCATTTCCGTCAACATCCGCTGAATTGCAGCGGTCCAAATTTAAATTAAATTACTAAAAATATTTCATTTTCATGAAATCACAAGTGCAATATCGCAAAACACAGCTTAGCTTGTTGTTAATCTGACGTGTCAGATTTCAATAAAGCTTTTCGGCGAAAGCATTCCAAGCGTTTATGTAAGGACATCTCTCTCAGTAGACAAAATATTACAAACAGCTAGCAGCCAAGTAGATTGGTCACGAAAGTCAGAAAATCAATAAAATGAATCGCTTACCTTTGATGATCTTCGGATGTTTGCACTCACGAGACTCCCAGTTACACAATAAATGTTCCTTTTGTTACATAAAGATTATTTTTAAATCCAAAAAAAATCAATTTGGTTGGCGCGTTATGTTCAGAAATCCACAGGCTCGAGCAGGTCATGACAGGCAGACGGAAATTCCAAATAGTATCCGTAAAGTTCGTAGAAACATGTCAAACGTTTTTATAATCAATCCTCAGGTTGTTTTTACAATAAACAATTGATAATATTTCAACCGGACTGTAGCTTTTTCAATAGGAGAGAAAAGGTACGAGATACAATCTGCTCGCGCATGCAAAACTCTGAGGGCACCCAGCCATCCACTGAGGCGATGTGATCTTTCTCGCTCATTTTTCAGAATAAAAGCCTGAAACTATGTCTAAAGACTGTTCAGACCATGTGGAAGCCATAGGGAAAGGAATATGGTTGATATCCCTTTAAATGGAGGGAAGGCATGCAATGGAACAGGGAGCTTTCAAAATAGAAGGCACTTCCTCTTTGGATTTTTCTCAGGTTTTCACCTGCAATATCAGTTCTGTTATACTTACAGACAATATTTTGACCGTTTTGGAAACTGTAGAGTGTTTTCTATCCCAATCTGACATTATATGCATATTCTAGTTTCTGGGCCTGAGAAATAGGCAGTTTCATTTGGGTTCATCCAAACATCAAAATACTGCCCCCTACACTCAACAGGTTAAAATAACATCAAATTGATCAGAAATACAGTGTAGACATTGTTAGTGTTGTAAATGACTATTGTAGCTGGAAACAGCTGATTTTTTTATGGAATATCTACATAGGAGTAGAGAGGCCCATTATCAGCAACCATCACTCCTGTGTTCCAATGGCACGTTGTGTTAGCTAATCCAAGTTTATCATTTTGAAAGGCTAATTGATCAATTGAAAACCCTTTTGCAATTATGTTAGCACACCTGGCCTTCTTTAGACTAGTTGAGTATCTGGAGCATCAGCATTTGTGAGTTCAATTATAGGCTCAAAATAACCAGAAACAAAGACCTTTCTTCTGAAACTCGTCGGTCTATTCTTGTTCTGAGAAATGAAGGCTATTCCATGTGAGAAATTGACAAGAAACTTAAGATCTCGTACAATGCTGTGTACTACTCCCATCACAGAACAGCGCAAATTGGCTCTAACCAGAATAGAAAGAGGAGTGGGAGGCCCCGGTGCACAACTGATCAAGAAGACAAGTAACATTAGAGTGTCTAGTTTGAGAAACAGACACCTCACAAGTCCTCAACCAGCTTCATTAAATAGTACCTGCAAAAACACCAGTCTCAAAGTCAACAGTGAAGAGGCGACCCCGAGATGCTGGCAGTCATTTACAACATTAATCTACACTGTATTTCTGATCAGTGTGATGTTTTTTATTGCAATTCTATCAACTGTATTTCTACAATTAAATTCCAGGAGGAGAAAGGAAAACCAGTGTGCTAATCTACTACAGACTCTCTGAGTTGGCTGTAATATAATAATAGCTGTAGACGAGGCTCCAGCTGAAATATCAACTTCTCTTCATTCATTCTAATACATACTATTTTACTGGTGTTGCTTACCTCTCCACGCTACTCCTCTCCTCCTTTCTGTCAACTATAGCAGACCACTATTCTGTCATTGAATACCAGCAACAGTAGTGTGTGTGTGTGTGTGTGTGTGTGTGTGTTTGTGTGAGTGTTTTTAGGACTGATGAATGACCACCAGGTGGCAGTATTTGCTCATAGAACCACTAATGTTCAGTACATTAAACCATTAACCCTGACCCTATTCTAAATCTAACTTACATCCTATAGGATATCTGACACGATTTTACAGGTGTACAAAATGTGTGTAAGAAATTTGAAAAACGTCATGAATCAATATTCTTTCAGCCCCTCATTGACCTTTAAACATGAAGAAGGTAGTGATGATGATGATGATGATGATGATGATGATGATGATGATGATGATGATGATTAACATCAATTGGTCATCTCTGATTTGACTTTGAAAATGTAGAAAATAATGACGATAACCAAACGTGTTAAAAAGTGAGAAGCTGTTTAAAGTTTATTTTACCAAAGATGTTATTTAATTCACACTACAGAGTTTAATAGTTGGATCCAGCTGGTGTTTTGTTTTTTATAAGTGACCACTGAACAAAAGGTAACATTGCAGATGGTGCCTTTATTTAAAACAATCTCATCTTTAGAGAGCTTCTCCAACGTCGTCTCTCCCAAAATGTGGACATCACAACTTTCTGCAACACAGGAAGGGAAATGTAAACCAGCAAGGGGCATCGTTCTGGCAGCGAGAAGCTGGGAACGAGAGAAACACAGAGAGGTAGGTGTTATTTTAGTTTTATAAATATGTAGCTAAGGAACAAATTCCCTTTAAGATGTATTTTACTAATATCCAAATGTTTGATGTATATTGAGCAGGAGACTAGTCTGGTGACAGGATTGTACCTCCATAGTTCATCTCCATGCAATGCTCCCGGCCGTTCGTGTTATCCTTAATAACACCATGGTTATAGTTAGAGGGTTGACCCGGGCCCCAGTTCTGGTAGTTAAACCTGGACCCGTCGCTCCACAGCCAGAGACCCTCCTACAGAGCACACAGGACGATGCATCACTAGCAGACAGTAAACACTATATATACACACTGTAGTTACTGTCTTTAAAGAGGCAATCTGGGAATTGGGTAAAAAGCTGAGGGATGGGTCAGGAGAAATGTAACCACTCAGATTCCTAGACAGAGTTATGGATACCAGGACTGACCATCTATGAGATAAGCATGATGTAACCATGGCTTGAAACTAGACAGTGTTTGTAATATTAGGTAACAAGCTTTGAAAACAAACGGATCTGTGGGTTAAACCAGGCCTTTATAGGTTCTATTCATAAAGAATCAATGCATCCTATATGTTAAGCATCCCACAGACCCTAGGTTAACTTCAATAGGGTAGAGGGCAGCATTCAGAATTTGTGGGTTAAGGTTCTGTAGTCAATGCATCCTATATGTTTTCAGGAGTGTTGAACAGACGGTGCTTCTGACCTTGATGGCGTCGTTGGCTCCTATCCAGGTACGCTGGACTTTCCTGGTACTCTTCCTGATGACAGACTGAAGGAAACGATACTGGGGAAGGCTGTGCACTGACGCCAGGTTACCTCCCAAGTGCAAACATTTCCTCTGGAGAGAGACAGAGGGGAGAAAGAGAGAAAGAGAGAGAGAGAGAGAGAGAGAGAGAGAGAGAGAGAGAGAGAGAGGGGGGAGAGAAGAAGTGAGAGAGAGACAGAGAGAGAGAGAGACAGAGAGAGAGAGAGAGTGAGGGGTCGGCAGAGAGGGGAGTTTAGTCATGATATAGTTTCTCAACCCTGTTGAACACAGACTAAACCTACAGAGTCAACTGCAACCCTGTATGACCCCCAGACAGGGATGGAAATAGCATCCCCTCTAGCCAACTATAGTGCTTTTCAGACCAGGCTTCTAGAAAATGGTTCCAACTAGCATAATATGCAGGTCAATTATTGTTTTTCCATTATCCCATGGCACATTTTGGATCCTGGCTAGTAGAAATTGCTGTCTACTAACCCGGCTGGCCAGTGTCCAAAATCCTTCAATTCCATCACTGCTACCAGATTCTAACCTGCTGATCTCTCATTAAACCACCAATACTTAACATCATGCACACAGATCATCTCAATTATGTACAGCAGACATCCAGGTACCTCTGCCTCTGGCCATGTGGTCATGAAGGGGACGTAGTGATAGCAGTGTGTCTTATATCTGTGCCAGCCGTTTGGGCAGACTCTGTGATGCCACTCTGTAAGGGGGAGAGAGATCATAGAGAGATCATATTAAATTACATTATGAAATGGTTTGTTCCCACCAGACAATCTGATCCGTCAACAGTGCGTTCCAGCTGTGACGTTGCTGAGCAACACACCGCGGCTAACCGTGTGTTGTGGAAAAATAACCGATTCACTTTGAAATGTACCTTTTCGGGCAACATGACCAAATTCACATAGAAATGTGTGTCATAGATCTGTAATTCTCATTGAAAGCCAGTCTAAGAAGCGGTAGATCTATGTGCGCTATCCGTTATAACATTTTGTGTTTGTGTCTTTTACTTTTGGTTTTGTACACTTCAAACAGCTAAACAATATTTTATATATAATATTTTAATATTTGTGGTTATTGAAAATATATTTCATAGCAGTTTAGATTAGTACAATGATTCTCTACACGCTTGTTTTCTAACATAAACTGTCATTTCACCGCAGTTTGCAGATCAGGTTGTTTATACATAATATGTTTCTCACCTTTCCGGGGAGGAATGTTTTCTTCTGAATCAGACCGATCTTTCGGAGGATGAATGTGTTCCTTTGAATCAGACCGATCTTTCGGAGGATGAATGTGTTCCTTTGAATCAGACCGATCTTTCGGAGGATGAAAGTGTTCCTTTGAATCAGACCAATCTTTCGGAGGAGGAATGTGTTCCTCCGAAGGAGAACTGTTTTCCTCTGAGTCGTACGGATCTTTCGGAGGAGGAATGATTTCCTCCGAGTCACAGTGATTATGCCGATCCCCTACAACAAAAAGAGAGACACAGAGAGAGGGAATATTGAGACACGTGCTTGTTAAAAGTCTTGGGGATTTATTCAATCAGCATTACAGATTCCATGATAGAAATTAAAAGGTACAGGTCAACAAAACCTTCGGTCAGAATACCTCTGCTACGCCTTGCATCTCCCAGAGCAAAGACAGCGCTGAGAAGCAGAAGAGTGGTCAACATCGCCATGGTGATTGTCTCCTGAGAGAGAGAGAGAGAGAGAGAGAGAGAGAGACAGACAGAAACAAAGAGAGAGAGAGAGAGAGAGAGAGACAGAAACAAAGAGAGAGAGAGAGACATAGAGAGAGAGAGACAAAGAGAGAGAGACAGAGACAGAGAGAGGGACAAAGAGAGAAGCCGTCAAGACAAATTCAGTGAGTACTTCAGAGTGTAGGGGAGTGCAGTGTTTCAAAGACCTCTCAAAGTACATCCAGCCATTCTACCTGGAACCAAAAGGGTTCTACCTGGAACCAAAAAGGTTCTACCTGGAACCATCCAGCCATTCTACCTGGAACCAAAAGGGTTCTACCTGGAACCATCCAGCCATTCTACCTGGAACCAAAAGGGTTCTACCTGGAACCAAAAAGGTTCTACCTGGAACCATCCAGCCATTCTACCTGGAACCAAAAGGGTTCTACCTGGAACCATCCAGCCATTCTACCTGGAACCAAAAGGGTTCTACCTGGAACCAAAAGGGTTCTACCTGGAACCAAAAGGGTTCTACCTGGAACCAAAAATGGATCTTCAAAGGGTTGTCCTATGGGGAAGAAGAACCCTTTTGGAACCTCCCGCCGTTCCACAGATGTATTCCAGTGCGATCAGAGCAGATTCAACTAATGAACGGCTTGGTGATTTACTTGACAAGGCAGCGTTTTCCAAACTCGGTCCTGGGGACCCCAATCTGTGAGTACATATTCATGTGTACTAGGCTAATCTACTGTAATTAGTATTCCTTGAATTCCTTAGCACAGCAGTTCCTAAACTCGGTCCAAAACGTTCACCCATTTGTGTCCCTAGTACCGAGTTTCCCTATGTAGTGCACTACTTTTGACCAGAGCTACATATAACCAGGGCCCTTGTCTAAAGTAGTGCTCTACAAAGGAAAAACATGGTTATATTTGAGGTGCACTCAAGTACAGTATTAGATGAACAGATGTTGAAATCTCACCTTCTGAAGTCTTTAGTTGTAGCTTCACTTCTTCAGAGATCTTCAAAGGTTTTCACTATTTTCTCTCTCTCTGTCCTGCCTGTAAGTTGACTTCTAGTCTCTCTCTCTCTGTCTGTCCTGCCTGTGAGTTGACTTCTAGTCTCTCTCTCTCTCTCTGTCTGTCCTGCCTGTGAGTTGACTTCTAGTCTTTCTCTCTCTCTCTCTCTCTGTCTGTCCTGCCTGTGAGTTGAGTTCTAGTCTCTCTCTCTCTCTCTCTCTCTCTCTGTCCTGCCTGTGAGTTGAGTTCTAGTCTCTCTCTCTGTCTGTCCTGCCTGTGAGTTGACTTCTAGTCTCTCTCTCTCTGTCTGTCCTGCCTGTGAGTTGAGTTCTAGTCTCTCTCTCTCTCTGTCCTGCCTGTGAGTTGAGTTCTTCCTCTCCCTCCTCTCCTTTTTAAGGACCCATCCAGTCAGACCCCTCCCTCTATTTTTCTATCTCTCTCTATTATCCTTTAAGTTGAAATGGAATTTAAATTTAAACTTCCTGAATTTACTTTGTACCGGGAATATTTAAAATTAATAAAGTGCATAATCATTTTAGAGATTAAAACAATATTCATCATATTTAATCGTAATACCCACGATTTCCACTGTTCTGTTTGTGACATTTGGGTTGATGGTCACTAGAATTGAATCAGAATGTTATGGGTTAAACTCCAATCCGTTGATAGTGATTGACGCCAGACTGGAGGAACAAGGACAGAGGACCCTGATATCTACTGTAGTCTCTGAACACTGTGATTCTGTAGCGGCAAATGAAGTCACAGAGGTTCAGAGAAACAAGCTTGTTTGGGCCCTACTGCCTGATGTTTAGAGAAACAAGCTTGTTTGGGCCCTACTGCCTCAGGTTTAGAGAAACAAGCTTGTTTGAGCCCTACTGACCCAGGTTTAGAGAAACATCCCTCCTCTATAATTCTATAGCCTACAAGATACCAGATATTGTAAGGTTAATAACACTACCAAAGTTGTCTTTGAAGTCTAAACATGGAGCCCAATATAACAAGTAGGAATTATCACTCACTTTGACAACTTGTGGTCACACAGTAGATAGCATCTGTCACTTCCCAATAGAAACTTATTCTATGGAACAACATCATTTTCTATATAATGTAATATAATTCTTCCTCGTGCGTTATGAATTGACCATGCTGCAGTATTTTATTTGTCCCAAGTTAGCTCACAGATTTGATCGTTTTCTAAAGGAAAGTTTCACCCATTTTGAATGTTATCGTTTTTGTGCATCTCTGAGCGATGTTCTCTCTTTCCCAGGGGGTCATTTGATGTTTTCCTTTTGTAGTTGCAGCCTGGTCTCAGTGACTAGACGTAACATACAGTAAATAGTACACTAGGCCCAAAACCAAAGGAGAGTGGTTAGTTGTAGTGCATGGTTGGGGCGTATAACGCGAATGTCTAACAACCCAACTGTTGCTTGTTCAAATCTCATCATGGACAATTTTAGCTAATTAGCTACTAAACCTAACCCTTTGTTTCTACTTTACAACTAATTAGCATGTTAGCTAACCCTTCCCCCAACCCTAACCTTAATGTTAGCTAACCCTTCCCCCAACCCTAACCTTAATGTTAGCTAACCCTTCCCCCAACCCTAACCTTAATGTTAGCTAGTGTGGTTTTCCACTTTAATTTTGAGTGTGACTCCAAATCCAGACCTCCATGGGTTGATACATTTGATTTCCATTGATAATTTTTGTGTGATTTTGTCGTCAGCACATTCAACTATGTAAAGAAAAAAGTATTTAATAAGAATATTTCATTCATTCAGATCTAGGATGTGTTATTTTAGTGTTCCCTTTATATTTTTTGAGCAGTGTATATATTCTGAGGGCTACAACCTATCTATCTGTCTGTCGTAACTGATACTGCAGTTGAACAAACTTTGGCCCCTTTTTGTTTTGTGATGATGTTTTGGGTCATCTTTATAGTTGCTGTCACAATCTTAGTTCCTGAAAAGATACCACTACTTGACTGACTCCTGCACAGCTTAGCCAATGTTTGTAGTGACGATGAATAAAGGACATGTCATCGCTAATTAGACTGCTTGTTTGTGTTACACCTCTGGGCTCCCTAAAGTTTCAGGCGGCCGAGCAACTATGAATACCGGTGAAAAGAGTCTGACACTGGGGCGGGATCGTTTTGTATCGCCCGGCGCCATAGTTTTGCCATATATGCTAATATCTTGGCGAGAGTAAATAGTTGCATGTAACTCAGCAGCTAAGAAGAACATTAAATCGTTATTACGTTTGCAATACTGACCACAAAGTTTGTACGAACATGTCGACAAAAGTATTTTGTGTAAAACATGGAAATAGGTGCATTGTAGCCTCATGAAGAAAAAAACGACAGGAAGTCGCGTTTGTGCAACTCCTTGATCACACCTACCGCTTCATTGCGCAATATGGTACACAGTATGTGCTCAACAAAAGTTCAACATTCACCTGCCAATATTTATTTAAAGCCGTCTATGAATAACGTTTGGTGCATAATGACTCGATCACAACGGCGGCGTCAGGTCATTGCGTTTCTGCACACCTCAAATACATTAATTTCCAATGGAAGCTGCGTTGCTTTATGTGTGTTGCTTAAATGGGATTTATGTGTAGACGGTTTGACAGAAATGGTCGCAGAAGGTGAATGTTGAACTTTTGTTGCTGACATATCCAGATGATGCTGCGTGGCATTTTGTGCGATAATGCTGTAGACTTTTTTGCGACGTGTAAATTTGATAAACCCAACCTATGCACCACACAGAACACACTGCACCTGCCTCTTCAAGGCAAACGACAGCGTTCCATAGAGTACCACAGTATGAGTCATAATACCCATAAGACCTAGCGGTCGAACAGGGAAATAATTAATATAATTTTATAATTATAATTAATATAATTTTATAATTATAATTTTTATAATTTTTCCACCATACATTTTTCGCCATAGGGGATTTTAGAAACACTTAAAATAAAGGCTGTTTCATTATTTTATGTAAAAAAAATAATTCACCTTTATTTATTCATGTAGGCTTACATAACATTTTGATAACCATGTAAATCCCTCTTTGACAAGGTGACTTTATGCTAATTATGCTAATTAGCTGCTAATGAGGCTATCATAAATAACTACAAATACCATGATGATCTGGACGAGACTGCTGAATCGAGGCAAAGGTAAGAATCTCTGGATTGACTATCTAATGTTTGCTAAATGTAGTGATTAATAAATTGGCAAGTTATTTAAAAAAAAAAGAATTTCCAAGCGGCCTCCCGCTAACCAGGCCAGACTATGACCAGGTGTGTCAGGGTTGTTTTCCACAAGCTTATTGTTTTTTTTTACCCCGTTTTGTCCCTTGGCTTATATTTGCAACTCCTCAATGGTCTCCGGAAGAGGCGAAGGTAAATAAGGGCCCAGATCACATACTCTGAGACTCTTTGTGAATAAGGGCCAAGATCTTCTACTCTGAGACTCTTTGTGAATAAGGGCCCAGATCTTCTACTCTGAGACTCTTTGTGAATAAGGGCCCAGATCTTCTACTCTGAGACTCTTCGTGAATAAGGACCAAGATGTTCAGTGAGTGTATTGCAGTTCATAAGTACTGAATGCAATCAAAAGTCATATTACACCAGACATGTTCAATCATTTCAATGTCAAGCCTGAAGAGGGGTATCTAACTGCAATGGGATCAAGGACCTCATTGTTTTGGTTCTGAGGTCTCCATTCCCTTGGAGCACAGGACCCGATGTTCCAGCCTTGAGGACGACCTGATGACAACAAAACTATCACATCAAACTTTCTGAAACAATTGGGATTGTTTACTCATCGTAACCTAGATAGAGTTAAAGAGGACAAACACAACATCGTTATTAAGGTGACACAATAACACTACTAATACAACTACAAACACAGCCCCATGCTACTAATACAACTACACACACAGCCCGATGCTACTAATACAACTACATATACTACTAATACAACTACACATACAGCCCCATGCTACTAATACAACTACACATTCTACTAATACAACTACACACACAGCCCCATACTACTAATACAACTACACACACAGCCCGATGCTACTAATACAACTACATATACTACTAATACAACTACACATACAGCCCCATGCTACTAATACAACTACACATTCTACTAATACAACTACACACACAGCCCTAAATTACTAATACAACTACACACACAGCCCCATACTACTAATACAACTACACACACAGCCCCATACTACTAATACAACTACATATACTACTAATACAACTACACACACAGCCCTAAATTACTAATACAACTACACACACAGCCCCATACTACTAATACAACTACACATACTACTAATACAACTACACACACAGCCCTAAAGTACTAATACAACTACACATACAGCCCTAAATTACTAATACAACTACACACACAGCCCTATACTACTAATACAACTATACACAAAACCCTATACTACTAATATATGTTAGCTGTTGATAAAACTCTGTCACAGGGAGACTGGGGAAAATGTACTGTAGAACTTGATGTAGAACTTGATTTATTTGGGTCACAAAGGTGGGTCATTGCCTAATAATAAACCAGGTGATGAGAGTAATATTTAGTTAAGGGAAATAAATAGTACATATAAATGTTATATAGCAGATGAGTAGCTTTTGAAACTCCTTCCTCGGCCTGACGTGTTGCCCCTAGTTGAAGAAGGCTAAGGGCGCGACGGGGGTAGAGACTCTTCAGGAGAACGGACGGGTCACGTTGTGTTTAGGTAGGCAGAGCTGGGTTAGGGTTAGAGTTTCAGCGGAATCGGGAGGGAAGCGGTACTCGCCACACATGTACCACAAACGTCCTTTACAGTAAACATGAAGCAGTTGACTGCAACGTTTACATAGCTTCTTCTGATATGTCTGACTGAAATGACTCAAACATTCACGACTGTGCGCTTTTGATAGTAGCTTACCCTTCATGTGTTTTAAACTGTTCATTTTAGGTTGTTAAATGTACTGAATAATTGTTCTGAGAATTGTGCCCATTCTTCCAATTCCCTGGACATCAGCGGGCTGCCATGTAGCCCAAAATGGCTCTGTATATAGCGCACTACTTATACCTGGGGCCTATAGGTTTCAGTGAAAAGTGGTGCACTATGTAGGGATTAGGGAGCCATGTAGGGATTAGGGAGCCATGTCTTTATTTAATTTGTTCTAGGTTCATTTTGTTTTGAATGTCATAAGGAAGTGTGATTAGAATGTTCTCGTCACGTACCGTTCTCTCTAGATAAAGATGGAAAGCTGCCGACTGCAATGTAAACAGATTCTTCTGGCATCACTACTGTGCGTTGATAAAATACCCCAATCAAACGAGTAGTCTAAGCTACCGCAGTGGCTTGAGTTGGCTGCAATAGATCGCTTTTCGGTCAACTATACCAAAAAACTAGTCTGTCATTAAATGTGACTCCCGAGTAGCGCAGCGGTCTAAGGCACTTCATTCAGCTCAGTGCTAGAGGCGTCACTACAGACACTCCAGGCTGTATTGCAACCGGCCGTGATTGGGAGTCCCATAAGGCGGCACGCAATTGTTCCAGTATCGTCCGAGTTTGGCCGGTATAGGCAGTCATTGTAAATAAGAATTAGTTCTTTATTTTATTTCACCTTTATTTAACCAGGTAGGCTTGTTGAGAACAAGTTCTCATTTGCAACTGCGACCTGGCCAAGATAAAGCATTGCAGTGTGAACAGACAACACAGAGTTACACAGGGAGTAAACTCTTAATTAACTGACTTGCCTAGTTAAAGAAAGGTTCAATTTAAACCAGTAGAAGCAACAGTGTGTGTAGGACTAATGAATGACCACAAGGTGGCAGTACATGCTCACCAAACCAAACTGTTCTAGTGTAACAGTACTGCTTCATTGCCCAACCTGGGCTCAAACCAGGGATCCTTTGAACTCATCAGCAACTATCACCCACAAAGAATTACCTGTCTATCGCTCCCCATGTGGAGTAAAGGAAACAACTAGGTCTCAGAGCGAGTGACGTCACCGATTGAATGCTACTAGCACACCGCTAACTGGCTAGTCATTTCACACCGCTAACTGGCTAGTCATTTCACACCGCTAACTGGCTAGTCATTTCACACCGCTAACTAGCTAGTAATTTCACACCGCTAACTGGCTAGTCATTTCACACCGCTAACTGGCTAGTCATTTCACACCGCTAACTGGCTAGTCATTTCACACCGCTAACTGGCTAGTCATTTCACACCGCTAACTGGCTAGTCATTTCACACCGCTAACTGGCTAGTCATTTCACACCGCTAACTAGCTAGTTATTTCACACCGCTAACTGGCTAGTCATTTCACACCGCTAACTGGCTAGTCATTTCACACCGCTAACTGGCTAGTCATTTCACACCGCTAACTGGCTAGTCAACAAATTGGATGCAGTCTATCACAGTGCAATCCGTTTTGTCACCAAAGCCCCATATACTACCCACCATTGCGACCTGTACGCTCTCGTTGGCTGGCCCTCGCTTCATACTCGTCGCCAAACCCACTGGCTCCATGTCATCTGCAAGACCCTGCTAGGTAAAGTCCCCCCTTATCTCAGCTCGCTGGTCACCATAGCATCTCCCACCTGTAGCACACGCTCCAGCAGGTATATCTCTCTAGTCACCCCCAAAACCAATTCTTTCTTTGGCCGCCTCTCTTTCCAGTTCTCTGCTGCCAATGACTGGAATGAACTACAAAAATCTCTGAAACTGGAAACACTTATCTCCCTCACTAGCTTTAAGCACCAACTGTCAGAGCAGCTCACAGATTACTGCACCTGTACATAGCCCACCTATAATTTAGCCCAAACAACTACCTCTTTCTCAACTGTATTTAATTTATTTATTTATTTTGCTCCTTTGCACCCCATTATTTTTATTTCTACTTTGCACATTCTCCCATTGCAAAACTACCATTCCAGTGTTTTACTTGCTATATTGTATTTACCTTGCCACCATGGCCTTTTTTGCCTTTACCTCCCTTCTCACCTCATTTGCTCACATTGTATATAGACTTGTTTATACTGTATTATTGACTGTATGTTTGTTTTACTCCATGTGTAACTCTGTGTCGTTGTATCTGCCGAACTGCTTTGCTTTATCTTGGCCAGGTCGCAATTGTTAATGAGAACTTGTTCTCAACTTGCCTACCTGGTTAAATAAAGGTGAAATAAATAAAACATTTCACACTGCTAACTAGCTAGTGTTAAGCTCAGAGAGATGCAAGGGGAAGCTGGTCTCTAAAAAGCTGTTCCTATAGCAGGGTCTCTAAGGAGCTGTTCCTATAGCAGGGTCTCTAAGGAGCTGTTCCTCTTGCAAGGTCTCTAAGGAGCTGTTCCTATAGCAGGGTCTCTAGTCTCTAAGGAGCTGTTCCTATTGTAGGGTCTCTAAGGAGCTGTTCCTATTGTAGGGTCTCTAAGGAGCTGTTCCTATTGCAAGGTCTCTAAGGAGCTGTTCCTATAGCAGGGTCTCTAAAGAGCTGTTCCTATAGCAGGGTCTCTAAGGAGCTGTTCCTATAGCAGGGTCTCTAAGGAGCTGTTCCTATAGCAGGGTCTCTAGTCTCTAAGGAGCTGTTCCTATAGCAGGGTCTCTAAGGAGCTGTTCCTATAGCAGGGTCTCTAGTCTCTAAGGAGCTGTTCCTATAGCAGGGTCTCTAAGGAGTTGTTCCTATAGCAGGGTCTCTAGTCTCTAAGGAGCTGTTCCTACAGCAGGGTCTCTAAGGAGCTGTTCCTATAGCAGGGTCTCTAAGGAGCTGTTCATATAGCAGGGTCTCTAGTCTCTAAGGAGCTGTTCCTATAGCAGGGTCTCTAGTCTCTAAGGAGCTGTTCCTATAGCAGGGTCTCTAAGGAGCTGTTCCTATAGCAGGGTCTCTAAGGAGCTGTTCCTATAGCAGGGTCTCTAAGGAGCTGTTCATATTGTAGAGTCTCTAAGGAGCTGTTCCTATAGCAGGGTCTCTAGTCTCTAAGGAGCTGTTCCTATAGCAGGGTCTCTAGTCTCTAAGGAGCTGTTCCTATTGCAGGGTCTCTAAGGAGCTGTTCCTATAGCAGGGTCTCTAAGGAGCTGCTCCTATAGCAGGGTTTCTAAGGAGCTGCTCCTATAGCAGGGTCTCTAAGGCGCTGTTCCTATTGTAGGGTCTCTAGTCTCTAAGGAGCTGTTCCTATAGCAGGGTCTCTAAGGAACTGTTCCTATAGCAGGGTCTCTAAGGAGCTGTTCCTATAGCAGGGTCTCTAGTCTCTAAGGAGCTGTTCCTATTGTAGGGTCTCTAAGGAGCTGTTCCTATAGCAGGGTCTCTAAGGAGCTGTTCCTATTGTAGGGTCTCTAAGGAGCTGTTCCTATAGCAGGGTCTCTAGTCTCTAAGGAGCTGTTCCTATTGTAGGGTCTCTAAGGAGCTGTTCCTATAGCAGGGTCTATAAGGAACTGTTCCTATAGCAGGGTTTCTAAGGAGCTGTTCCTATAGCAGGGTCTCTAAGGAACTGTTCCTATAGCAGGGTCTCTAGTCTCTAAGGAGCTGTTCCTATAGCAGGGTCTCGAAGGAGCTGTTCCTATTGTAGGGTCTCTAGTCTCTAAGGAGCTGTTCCCATAGCATTGTCTCTAAGGGGAAGCTGTTCCCATAGCATTGTCTCTAAGGGGAATCTGTTCCCATAGCATTGTCTCTAAGGGGAAACTGTTCCCATAGCATTGTCTCTAAGGGGAAACTGTTCCCATAGCATTGTCTCTAAGGGGAAACTGTTCCCATAGCATTGTCTCTAAGGGGAAACTGTTCCCATAGCATTGTCTCTAATGGGAAGCTGTTCCCATAGCATTGTCTCTGATGGGAAGCTGTTCCTATAGCAGGGTCTCTAAGGAGCTGTTCCCATAGCATTGTCTCTAATGGGAAGCTGTTCCCATAGCATTGTCTCTGATGGGAAGCCGTTCCTATAGCAGGGTCTCTAATGGGAAGCTGTTCCCATAGCATTGTCTCTGATGGGAAGCCGTTCCTATAGCAGGGTCTCTAAGGAGCTGTTCCTATAGCAGGGTCTCTAAGGAGCTGTTCCTATTGTAGGGTCTCTAAGGAGCTGTTCCTATTGTAGGGTCTCTAAGGAGCTGTTCCTATTGTAGGGTCTCTAAGGAGCTGTTCCTATTGTAGGGTCTCTAAGGAGCTGTTCCTATAGCAGGGTCTCTAAGGAGCTGTTCCTATAGCAGGGTCTCTAAGGAGCTGTTCCTATTGTAGGGTCTCTAAGGAGCTGTTCCTATTGTAGGGTCTCTAAGGAGCTGTTCCTATTGTAGGGTCTCTAAGGAGCTGTTCCTATTGTAGGGTCTCTAAGGAGCTGTTCCTATAGCAGGGTCTCTAAGGAGCTGTTCCTATTGTAGGGTCTCTAAGGAGCTGGTCCCATAGCATTGGTCTCTAAGGAGCTGTTCCTATAGCAGGGTCTCTAGTCTCTAAGGAGCTGTTCCTATAGCAGGGTCTCTAGTCTCTAAGGAGCTGTTCCTATAGCAGGGTCTCTAAGGAGCTGTTCCTATAGCAGGGTCTCTAGTCTCTAAGGAGCTGTTCCTATAGCAGGGTCTCTAAGGAGCTGTTCCTATAGCAGGGTCTCTAGTCTCTAAGGAGCTGTTCCTATAGCAGGGTCTCTAAGGAGCTGTTCCTATAGCAGGGTCTCTAGTCTCTAAGGAGCTGTTCCTATAGCAGGGTCTCTAAGGAGCTGTTCCTATAGCAGGGTCTCTAAGGAGCTGTTCATATAGCAGGGTCTCTAGTCTCTAAGGAGCTGTTCCTATAGCAGGGTCTCTAGTCTCTAAGGAGCTGTTCCTATAGCAGGGTCTCTAAGGAGCTGTTCCTATAGCAGGGTCTCTAGTCTCTAAGGAGCTGTTCCTATAGCAGGGTCTCTAAGGAGCTGTTCCTATAGCAGGGTCTCTAAGGAGCTGTTCCTATAGCAGGGTCTCTAAGGAGCTGTTCCTATAGCAGGGTCTCTAAGGAGCTGTTCCTATAGCAGTGTCTCTGATGGGAAGCTGTTCCTATAGCAGGGTCTCTAAGGAGCTGTTCCTATAGCAGGGTCTCTAAGGAGCTGTTCCTATAGCAGGGTCTCTAAGGAGCTGTTCCTATAGCAGGGTCTCTGATGGGAAGCTGTTCCTATAGCAGGGTCTCTAAGGAGCTGTTCCTATAGCAGGGTCTCTGATGGGAAGCTGTTCCTATAGCAGGGTCTCTAAGGAGCTGTTCCTATAGCAGGGTCTCTAAGGAGCTGTTCCTATAGCAGGGTCTCTAGTCTCTAAGGAGCTGTTCCTATAGCAGGGTCTCTAAGGAGCTGTTCCTATAGCAGGGTCTCTAGTCTCTAAGGAGCTGTTCCTATAGCAGGGTCTCTAAGGAGCTGTTCCTATAGCAGGGTCTCTAGTCTCTAAGGAGCTGTTCCCATAGCAGGGTCTCTAAGGAGCTGTTCCTATAGCAGGGTCTCTAAGGAGCTGTTCCTATAGCAGGGTCTCTGATGGGAAGCTGTTCCTATAGCAGGGTCTCTAAGGAGCTGTTCCTATAGCAGGGTCTCTAAGGAACTGTTCCTATAGCAGGGTCTCTAGTCTCTAAGGAGCTGTTCCTATAGCAGGGTCTCGAAGGAGCTGTTCCTATTGTAGGGTCTCTAGTCTCTAAGGAGCTGTTCCCATAGCATTGTCTCTAAGGGGAAGCTGTTCCCATAGCATTGTCTCTAAGGGGAATCTGTTCCCATAGCATTGTCTCTAAGGGGAAACTGTTCCCATAGCATTGTCTCTAAGGGGAAACTGTTCCCATAGCATTGTCTCTAAGGGGAAACTGTTCCCATAGCATTGTCTCTAAGGGGAAACTGTTCCCATAGCATTGTCTCTAATGGGAAGCTGTTCCCATAGCATTGTCTCTGATGGGAAGCTGTTCCTATAGCAGGGTCTTTAAGGAGCTGTTCCCATAGCATTGTCTCTAATGGGAAGCTGTTCCCATAGCATTGTCTCTGATGGGAAGCCGTTCCTATAGCAGGGTCTCTAATGGGAAGCTGTTCCCATAGCATTGTCTCTGATGGGAAGCCGTTCCTATAGCAGGGTCTCTAAGGAGCTGTTCCTATAGCAGGGTCTCTAAGGAGCTGTTCCTATTGTAGGGTCTCTAAGGAGCTGTTCCTATTGTAGGGTCTCTAAGGAGCTGTTCCTATTGTAGGGTCTCTAAGGAGCTGTTCCTATTGTAGGGTCTCTAAGGAGCTGTTCCTATAGCAGGGTCTCTAAGGAGCTGTTCCTATAGCAGGGTCTCTAAGGAGCTGTTCCTATTGTAGGGTCTCTAAGGAGCTGTTCCTATTGTAGGGTCTCTAAGGAGCTGTTCCTATTGTAGGGTCTCTAAGGAGCTGTTCCTATTGTAGGGTCTCTAAGGAGCTGTTCCTATAGCAGGGTCTCTAAGGAGCTGTTCCTATTGTAGGGTCTCTAAGGAGCTGGTCCCATAGCATTGGTCTCTAAGGAGCTGTTCCTATAGCAGGGTCTCTAGTCTCTAAGGAGCTGTTCCTATAGCAGGGTCTCTAGTCTCTAAGGAGCTGTTCCTATAGCAGGGTCTCTAAGGAGCTGTTCCTATAGCAGGGTCTCTAGTCTCTAAGGAGCTGTTCCTATAGCAGGGTCTCTAAGGAGCTGTTCCTATAGCAGGGTCTCTAGTCTCTAAGGAGCTGTTCCTATAGCAGGGTCTCTAAGGAGCTGTTCCTATAGCAGGGTCTCTAGTCTCTAAGGAGCTGTTCCTATAGCAGGGTCTCTAAGGAGCTGTTCCTATAGCAGGGTCTCTAAGGAGCTGTTCATATAGCAGGGTCTCTAGTCTCTAAGGAGCTGTTCCTATAGCAGGGTATCTAGTCTCTAAGGAGCTGTTCCTATAGCAGGGTCTCTAAGGAGCTGTTCCTATAGCAGGGTCTCTAAGGAGCTGTTCCTATAGCAGGGTCTCTAAGGAGCTGTTCCTATAGCAGGGTCTCTAAGGAGCTGTTCCTATAGCAGGGTCTCTGATGGGAAGCTGTTCCTATAGCAGGGTCTCTAAGGAGCTGTTCCTATAGCAGGGTCTCTAAGGAGCTGTTCCTATAGCAGGGTCTCTAAGGAGCTGTTCCTATAGCAGGGTCTCTGATGGGAAGCTGTTCCTATAGCAGGGTCTCTAAGGAGCTGTTCCTATAGCAGGGTCTCTGATGGGAAGCTGTTCCTATAGCAGGGTCTCTAAGGAGCTGTTCCTATAGCAGGGTCTCTAAGGAGCTGTTCCTATAGCAGGGTCTCTAGTCTCTAAGGAGCTGTTCCTATAGCAGGGTCTCTAAGGAGCTGTTCCTATAGCAGGATCTCTAGTCTCTAAGGAGCTGTTCCTATAGCAGGGTCTCTAAGGAGCTGTTCCTATAGCAGGGTCTCTAGTCTCTAAGTAGCTGTTCCCATAGCAGGGTCTCTAAGGAGCTGTTCCTATAGCAGGGTCTCTAAGGAGCTGTTCATATAGCAGGGTCTCTAGTCTCTAAGGAGCTGTTCCTATAGCAGGGTCTCTAAGGAGCTGTTCCTATAGCAGGGTCTCTAAGGAGCTGTTCCTATTGTAGGGTCTCTAAGGAGCTGTTCCTATTGTAGGGTCTCTAAGGAGCTGTTCCTATAGCAGGGTCTCTGATGGGAAGCTGGTCCTATAGCATTGTCTCTGATGGGAAGCTGGTCCTATAGCATTGTCTCTGATGGGAAGCTGTTCCTATAGCAGGGTCTCTAAGGAGCTGTTCCCATAGCAGGGTCTCTAAGGAGCTGTTCATATAGCAGGGTCTCTAGTCTCTAAGGAGCTGTTCCTATAGCAGGGTCTCTAAGGAGCTGTTCCTATAGCAGGGTCTCTAGTCTCTAAGGAGCTGTTCCTATAGCAGGGTCTCTAAGGAGCTGTTCCTATAGCAGGGTCTCTAGTCTCTAAGGAGCTGTTCCTATAGCAGGGTCTCTAAGGAGCTGTTCCTATAGCAGGGTCTCTAGTCTCTAAGGAGCTGTTCCTATAGCAGGGTCTCTAAGGAGCTGTTCCTATAGCAGGGTCTCTAAGGAGCTGTTCCTATAGCAGGGTCTCTGATGGGAAGCTGTTCCTATAGCAGGGTCTCTGATGGGAAGCTGTTCCTATAGCAGGGTCTCTGATGGGAAGCTGTTCCTATAGCAGGGTCTCTGATGGGAAGCTGGTCCCATAGCAGGGTCTCTAAGGAGCTGGTCCTATAGCAGGGTCTCTAAGGAGCTGTTCCTATAGCAGGGTCTCTAAGGAGCTGTTCCTATAGCAGGGTCTCTAAGGAGCTGTTCCTATAGCAGGGTCTCTAAGGAGCTGTTCCTATAGCAGGGTCTCTAAGGAGCTGTTCCTATTGTAGGGTCTCTAAGGAGCTGTTCCTATTGTAGGGTCTCTAAGGAGCTGTTCCTATAGCAGGGTCTCTGATGGGAAGCTGGTCCTATAGCATTGTCTCTGATGGGAAGCTGGTCCTATAGCATTGTCTCTGATGGGATGCTGTTCCTATAGCAGGGTCTCTAAGGAGCTGTTCATATAGCAGGGTCTCTAGTCTCTAAGGAGCTGTTCCTATAGCAGGGTCTCTAAGGAGCTGTTCCTATAGCAGGGTCTCTAAGGAGCTGTTCCTATTGTAGGGTCTCTAAGGAGCTGTTCCTATTGTAGGGTCTCTAAGGAGCTGTTCCTATAGCAGGGTCTCTGATGGGAAGCTGGTCCTATAGCATTGTCTCTGATGGGAAGCTGGTCCTATAGCATTGTCTCTGATGGGAAGCTGTTCCTATAGCAGGGTCTCTAAGGAGCTGTTCCTATAGCAGGGTCTCTAAGGAGCTGTTCCTATAGCAGGGTCTCTAGTCTCTAAGGAGCTGTTCCTATAGCAGGGTCTCTAAGGAGCTGTTCCTATAGCAGGGTCTCTAGTCTCTAAGGAGCTGTTCCCATAGCAGGGTCTCTAAGGAGCTGTTCCTATAGCAGGGTCTCTAAGGAGCTGTTCCTATAGCAGGGTCTCTAGTCTCTAAGGAGCTGTTCCTATAGCAGGGTCTCTAAGGAGCTGTTCCTATAGCAGGGTCTCTAGTCTCTAAGGAGCTGTTCCTATAGCAGGGTCTCTAAGGAGCTGTTCCTATAGCAGGGTCTCTAAGGAGCTGTTCCTATAGCAGGGTCTCTAAGGAGCTGTTCCTATAGCAAGGTCTCTAAGGAGCTGTTCCTATAGCAGGGTCTCTAAGGAGCTGTTCCTATAGCAGGGTCTCTAAGGAGCTGTTCATATAGCAGGGTCTCTAGTCTCTAAGGAGCTGTTCCTATAGCAGGGTCTCTAAGGAGCTGTTCCTATAGCAGGGTCTATAAGGGGAAACTGTTCCTATTGCAGGGTCTCTAAGGAGCTGTTCCTATAGCAGGGTCTCTAAGGAGCTGTTCCTATAGCAGGGTCTCTAAGGAGCTGTTCCTATAGCAGGGTCTCTAAGGAGCTGTTCCTATAGCAGGGTCTCTAAGGAGCTGTTCCTATAGCAGGGTCTCTACGGAGCTGTTCCTATAGCAGGGTCTCTAGTCTCTAAGGAGCTGTTCCCATAGCAGGGTCTCTAAGGAGCTGTTCCTATAGCAGGGTCTCTAAGGAGCTGTTCCTATAGCAGGGTCTCTAGTCTCTAAGGAGCTGTTCCTATAGCAGGGTCTCTAAGGAGCTGTTCCTATAGCAGGGTCTCTAAGGAGCTGTTCCTATAGCAGGGTCTCTAGTCTCTAAGGAGCTGTTCCTATAGCAGGGTCTCTAAGGAGCTGTTCCTATAGCAGGGTCTCTAAGGAGCTGTTCCTATAGCAGGGTCTCTAAGGAGCTGTTCCTATAGCAGGGTCTCTAAGGAGCTGTTCCTATAGCAGGGTCTCTAAGGAGCTGTTCCTATAGCAGGGTCTCTAAGGAGCTGTTCATATAGCAGGGTCTCTAGTCTCTAAGGAGCTGTTCCTATAGCAGGGTCTCTAAGGAGCTGTTCCTATAGCAGGGTCTATAAGGGGAAACTGTTCCTATTGCAGGGTCTCTAAGGAGCTGTTCCTATAGCAGGGTCTCTAAGGAGCTGTTCCTATAGCAGGGTCTCTAAGGAGCTGTTCCTATAGCAGGGTCTCTAAGGAGCTGTTCCTATAGCAGGGTCTCTAAGGAGCTGTTCCTATAGCAGGGTCTCTACGGAGCTGTTCCTATAGCAGGGTCTCTAAGGAGCTGTTCCTATAGCAGGGTCTCTAAGGAGCTGTTCATATAGCAGGGTCTCTAGTCTCTAAGGAGCTGTTCCTATAGCAGGGTCTCTAAGGAGCTGTTCCTATAGCAGGGTCTCTAAGGGGAAACTGTTCCTATTGCAGGGTCTCTAGTCTCTAAGGAACTGTTCCTATAGCAGGGTCTCTGATGGGAAGCTGTTCCTATAGCAGGGTCTCTAATTCCTGGTGTCCTTTGTCTGCATATTTTTTCTATTTCCTTTCGACAACCAGGTGAAAGGAGTCCCTAACTAATCAATGACCTTAATTGATCAATCAAGTATAAGGGAGGAGCGAAAACCCTCAGAAACTCGGCCCTCCAGAAACTAAGTGTGCCACCCCTAAAGGATTTATCCCACTGTAAAGTGTTCAACTTCTTACTTAGACACCCGCAGACCAAAAAACGAGCATCTCAACGGCCGTTTAAAAAAAAAACTTTATTAAAACAGGAAGTCCCATTGAAGTCAGAAGTGCTAGCCTGGTCCCAGATCAGTTTTGGGGTAAATACCTTTCAGATTAATATCTGTACAATTTATTGACAGTATTCTGCTAATAACCTATCTAGGTTGGGAGATTAGTTGTTTACAGGAAGAATAACAACATGTATTTATTGAAACGTGGTGACACATGTAACGGATGTGAAACGGCTAGCTTAGTTAGCGGTGCGCGCTAAATAGCGTTTCAATCGGTGACGTCACTTGCTCTGAGCCCTTGAAGTAGTAGTTTCCCTTTGCTCTGCAAGGACCGGGGCTTTTGTGGAGCGATGGGTAACGATGCTTCGTGGGTGACTGTTGTTGATGTGTGCAGAGGGTTCCTGGTTCGCGCCCGGGTATGGGCGAGGGGACGGTCTAGAGTTATGCTGTTACATGGTCCTATGATAGGTGATCGAGCAACTCTGGGGCCTAGTTTTTCTAACGTGATCTATCTGGATTTCGCCCGATCAGATACATAGAAATGGAATGACTTCTACAGATGCACAATCGAGAGCATCCTGGCGGGCTGTATCACAGCCTGGTACGGCAACTGCTCCGCCCTCAACCGTAAGGCTCTCCAGAGGGTAGTGAGGTCTGCACAACGCATCATCGGGGGCAAACTACCTGCCCTCCAGGACACCTACACCACCCGATGTCACAGGAAGGCCATAAAGATCATCAAGGACATCAACCACCCGAGCCACTGCCTGTTCACCCCGCTATCATCCAGAAGGCGAGGTCAGTACAGGTGCATCAAAGCTGGGACCGAGAGACTGAAAAACAGCTTCTATCTCAAGGCCATCAGACTGTTAAACAGCCACCACTAACATTGAGTGGCTGCTGCCAACACACTGACACTGACTCAACTCCAGCCACTTTAATAATGGGAATTGATGGGAAATGATGTAAATATATCACTAGCCACTTTAAACAATGCTACCTTATATAATGTTACTTACCCTACATTATTCATCTCATATGCATACGTATATACTGTACTCTATATCATCGACTGTATCCTTATGTAATACATGTATCACTAGCCACTTTATCTATGCCACTTTGTTTACATACTCATCTCATATGTATATACTGTACTCGATACCATCTACTGTATCTTGCCTATGCTGCTCTGTACCATCACTCATTCATATATCCTTATGTACATATTCTTTATCCCCTTACACTGTGTACAAGACAGTAGTTTTGGAATTGTTAGTTAGATTACTTGTTGGTTATTACTGCATTGTCGGAACTAGAAGCACAAGCATTTCGCTACACTCGCATTAACATCTGCTAACCATGTGTATGTGACAAATAAAATTTGATTTGATTTGATTTGAATAGATCGGAAGTCCCCATTCAGTTCAATGATTTGTCCGTTCTATTCATGTAATCCTATTTGAGAGACGAAATCCAGATACTTTTAGATCAACTGGGCCCTGGTGAACCTTTGGGTTCACATTGATGATGATTTAAATAATAAAAAAGAAGAAGAAATGTTGTCTCAGATTATTCAGGAAAAAAAACGTCCCTTGACGCTTCTCCTACATTGTGGCTACGCACAGATCCCCACTAGATAGCACAGCCACAAAGTCAACATTTGGCGATAGTAATAATTCTAGAAAACAAAACTTAGTTTTTTAAAATCTTAATTTAAGTTTAGGATTAGACATAAAGTTGTCAGTGTGGTTAAGGTTCGATTTAAAATCCGATTTTTAGAAGATCAATTCTAGAAATAGTCGGTTTGTTAATGACTTTGTGGCTGTGTTGACTAGTTACGACCTTGCGCACAGCAAGGTAGAAATACTTCCGGGATTTGAATGTAGTTTTGATACTTTGTTTTACATTTCCGGTTTTCAGAAAAGTTCCAATTGTACTTTTGTCCCAAAGTCTCTAATAGTTTCCTGGCGCAGTTTTACATTGATCTAGAGATTAAATCCAAAGAAAACGGACGAAGAAATACATCTGAAAGAAATAGAAGGTAAAACTTTGCAAACTTTTCTGGTCGTTGTTTACGTTTTTTTCGCCAGGAGACATTCATAACTAACAACGAGTAAGTAGCCTACAAGTTGTACTTTAAACAGGCCTAACTTATACTTCTAATCACGGAAACAGCGGATGTTGTATAGAGAAATGGATTGCGAATGATTTCTAATTGATATGACTATCTGTCCGTCGTGTGACTAGTAGTCAGATGAGAGGAAGACAACGAAACCTCTCACTGCCCTGGCCAACTTGTTGTATAATATGAATGGCCAGTAACTATGTGTGTTGTGAATGTTTATTGGGGGGCTATTTGCAATGGGCCAAGCTTATTATACTAGAATTATAGACATTTTATCCGGTTGTTATAAAAAATTATTTACGAGACAACTATTGTGTGTTTGTAGTGTTGGTGATAACCGCAGGTGGCAGTGTATGCTAACCAAACCAGCTGAAGGGGAGAGGGGAGAGTAGGAAGGCTCAGTCAGAGAGGAGGAGGAGAGTAAAGCTCAGTCAGAGAGGAGGAGGAGAGTAAAAGCTCAGTCAGAGAGGAGGAGGAGGAGGAGGAGAGTAAAGCTCAGTCAGAGAGGAGGAGGAGGAGAGTAAAGCTCAGTCAGAGAGGAGGAGGAGGAGAGTAAAGCTCAGTCAGAGAGGAGGAGGAGGAGGAGGAGAGTAAAGCTCAGTCAGAGGGGAGGAGGAGAGTAAAGCTCAGTCAGAGAGGAGGAGGAGAGTAAAGCTCAATCAGAGGGGAGGAGGAGAGTAAAGCTCAGTCAGAGAGGAGGAGGAGGAGAGTAAAGCTCAGTCAGAGAGGAGGAGGAGGAGGAGAGTACAGCTCAGTCAGAGGAGGAGAGTAAAGCTCAGTCAGAGGGGAGGAGGAGAGTAAAGCTCAGTCAGAGAGGAGGAGGAGGAGAGTAAAGCTCAGTCAGAGAGGAGGAGGAGGAGGAGAGTACAGCTCAGTCAGAGGAGGAGAGTAAAGCTCAGTCAGAGAGGAGGAGAGTAAAGCTCAGTCAGAGAGGAGGAGAGTAAAGCTCAGTCAGAGGAGGAGAGTAAAGCTCAGTCAGAGAGGAGGGGAGTAAAGCTCAGTCAGAGAGGAGGAGAGTAAAGCTCAGTCAGAGAGGAGGAGGAGGAGAGTAAAGCTCAGTCAGAGAGGAGGAGGAGGAGGAGGAGAGTAAAGCTCAGTCAGAGAGGAGGAGGAGGAGGAGGAGGAGAGTACAGCTCAGTCAGAGAGGAGGAGGAGGAGGAGAGTACAGCTCAGTCAGAGAGGAGGAGGAGAGTACAGCTCAGTCAGAGAGGAGGAGGAGAGTAAAGCTCAGTCAGAGAGGAGGAGGAGGAGCAGGAGCGTACAGCTCAGTCAGAGAGGAGGAGGAGGAGAGTAAAGCTCAGTCAGAGAGGAGGAGGAGGAGAGGATTAAAGCTCAGTCAGAGAGGAGGAGGAGGAGGAGGAGGAGGAGAGGATTAAAGCTCAGTCAGAGAGGAGGGGCACGGCAGTCAAAAGGGAAGTGTTCAGCTCGAAATGAAAGGAAGTAGAATCTAATATTTATATTTCCATGTTTCAACTTCTCCGGGTTTGACTGTCTGTAAAAATGTGTATTCTGTACAAAGAAAGGTAGGATGATGGTGGAGGTGGAGAACCAGAGAGGGGAGACCCTCATACCCAGCGAGGGAGAGGGGTCTGGTGGACAGGAGGCCATCCACATGGTAAGAACTACCAGGTATCCAGGACACTACTGAGTGTTGATGATAATATGTTTGGGACAAGAAGAGAACATATATATAAAAACAGCATTCTGTGATTTGAAAAACAACAAAACCCGGACTCTCTCTGTGGTCTCCTCTGGATATTCTTCCAGAATCAATTTGGGTAAATAGAAAAATATTTAAAAGTGACCATTGGAGAGGTTTCCAGATCCCTGAGTCTACTTTAACAGTATGAACAATGCGTTATGTTAAATATAGTATGTAATATACAATAGTAATATTATTATAACACTGTATCATGTCAAGGATATCGGATGGGTAACGTCACTGGTTCGTTCAGCCTGTCTACTGTTCTGATCAGTGTATTTATGAGATAAGAGTACCATTGTCCAGCTGACTAAGTGATTTGTCCAGTGACGTGTCAGGTAAAGGGTGTGGCACAATGATGTCATCAACAGGTGACTCACCTGTGGCACGGAAGTAGCAAACGCACACACACACACACACACCTCCCCGTCTCTCTGTCTGCTAAACCTCCCCGTCTCTCTGTCTGCTAACCTCCCCGTCTCTCTGTCTGCTAACCTCCCCGTCTCTCTGTCTGCTAACCTCCCCGTCTCTCTGTCTGCTAACCTCCCCGTCTCTCTGTCTGCTAACCTCCCCGTCTCTCTGTCTGCTAACCTCCCAGTCTCTCTGTCTGCTAACCTCTCCGTCTCTCTGTCTGCTAACCTCTCCGTCTCTCTGTCTGCTAACCTCCCTGTCTCTCTGTCTGCTAACCTCCCCGTCTCTCTGTCTGCTAACCTCCCCGTCTCTCTGTCTGCTAACCTCCCCGTCTCTCTGTCTGCTAACCTCCCAGTCTCTCTGTCTGCTAACCTCCCTGTCTCTCTGTCTGCTAACCTCCCTGTCTCTCTGTCTGCTAACCTCCCCGTCTCTCTGTCTGCTAACCTCTCCGTCTCTCTGTCTGCTAACCTCTCCGTCTCTCTGTCTGCTAACCTCCCTGTCTCTCTGTCTGCTAACCTCCCCGTCTCTCTGTCTGCTAACCTCCCTGTCTCTCTGTCTGCTAACCTCCCCGTCTCTCTGTCTGCTAACCTCCCCGTCTCTCTGTCTGCTAACCTCTCCGTCTCTCTGTCTGCTAACCTCCCTGTCTCTCTGTCTGCTAACCTCCCCGTCTCTCTGTCTGCTAACCTCCCTGTCTCTCTGTCTACTAACCTCCCCGTCTCTCTGTCTGCTAACCTCCCCGTCTCTCTGTCTACTAACCTCCCCGTCTCTCTGTCTACTAACCTCCCCGTCTCTCTGTCTACTCTCTCTCTGTTTTGTCTTTCTTCTTTTTGCTTACACACACACACACACACACACACACATACACACACATACACACAGCAGTGTTTGTCCAAGGTGACGTTACTGTGTGCAGCAGGTAGAGGTGACTCAGTGTGTCCGGACTGCAAGGTGACTCAGCACAGGTGTTCTATTCTTTCATTCTGTCTGTTTTCACTTCCTACCAGAAGGAGTCCGTTGTCGAGGACAACACAGAACCCGATGAGGGTAAGGCAGCAATAAAATCAATGAATCACCCTCTCACCCCTGACCTCTCACCCCAGACCCTATAGCAGTGGTCCCAAACTAGTGGCCCGTGGGCCGAATTTGGCACTTTTTAATTTGGACCCCCAGGTTTTCTAAGCAAAAAGAATTACAATAATACTTTTATTTTTGCAACAATGCAGAAAATAGAGAAATAATAGAAAAGTAAGACGCGTAATAATGAATCCACAAAGAGTAACGATGTAACTTGGCTATATAAAATATACTATACTACTACTACACTATACTACTACTACTAATACTAATATACTATACTACTACTACTACTAATACTACTATACTACTACTACTAATAGTACTATACTACTAATACTACTATACTACTACTACTAATACTAATATACTACTACTACTACTACTACTAATATACTATACTACTACTACTAATACTAATATACTATACTACTACTAATATACTATACTACTACTAATACTAATACTAATATACTATACTACTACTACTACAAATATACTATACTACTACTACTAATATACTATACTACTACTACTACTAATATACTATACTACTACTAATACTAATATACTACTACTACTACTATACTATACTACTACTACTACTACTAATACTACAAATATACTATACTACTACTACTACTACTAATATACTATACTACTACTACTACTACTACTAATATACTATACTACTACTACTACTAATACAAATATACTATACTACTAATACTAATATGCTATACTACTACTACTACTACTACTACTAATATACTATACTACTACTACTACTAATATACTATACTACTACTACTAATACTAATACTAATATAATATACTACTACTAATACTAATATACTATACTAATACTAATATACTATACTACTACTATTACTAATACTAATATACTATACTACTACTATTACTAATACTAATATACTATACTACTACTACTACTACTACTACTAATATACTATACTACTACTACTACTAATACTAATATACTATACTACTACCACTAATACTACTATACTACTACTACTTATATTACTATACTACTACTATTACTAATACACTATACTACTACTAATACACTATACTACTACTATTACTAATACTAATATACTATACTACTACTACTACTAATATACTATACTACTACTATTACTAATACTAATCTACTACTACTACTACTACTAATATACTATACTACTAATACTAATATACTATACTACTACTATTACTAATACTAATATACTATACTACTACTACTACTACTAATATACTATACTACTACTACTACTAATACTAATATACTATACTACTACTATTACTAATACTAATATACTATACTACTACTACTACCAATATGCTATACTACTACTACTAATACTACTATACTACTATTACTAATACTAATATACTATACTACTACTACTACTAATATACTATACTACTACTACTACTAATATACTATACTACTACTATTACTAATATTAATATACTATACTACTACTATTACTAATACTGATATACTATACTACTACTAATACTAATACTAATATACTATACTACTACTACTACTAATACTAATATACTATACTACTACTACTACTACTACTAATATACTATACTACTACTAATATACTATACTCTATACAACAGCAAATCAGCTCCAAGTGATTTTTAATTTTGGTCATCTGTTCAAAACTCTTCCCACGCATTCCAGAGATATGTGATGGTAAACAAATGTACGTTTTTAAATGATGTTTTCGTCTAATATTATATCTGTTTGGGTCTCTACCATCTAGGTCCACGGAAGCCAACCACAGGACCAGTGGTTGTCACGGGAAACCAGAAAATGCCCGCCATTGAGAAACTGGACCAGGTTCGCAAATGGAGCATCACTACTTATAAGGTGAGAGAGGGGGAGGGAGGGGGGGGAGGGAGGGGGAGGGGAGAGAGAGAGAGAGGGGAGGGAGGGGGGAGAGGGATGGAGAGATGAGGGGGAGAGAGGAGGGAGAGGGATGGAGAGATGAGGGAGGAGGGAGAGGGATGGAGAGATGAGGGGGAGGGAGGAGGGAGAGGGATGGAGAGATGAGGGGGAGGGAGGAGGGAGAGGGATGGAGAGATGAGGGGGAGAGAGGAGGGAGAGGGATGGAGGGAGGAGGGAGAGGGATGGAGAGATGAGGGGAAGAGATGAGGGGGAGGGGGAGGGAGGAGGGAGAGGGATGGAGAGATGAGTGGGAGAGATGAGGGGGAGGGATGGAGAGATGAGGGAGGAGGGAGAGAGATGGAGGGGAAACTCCTTTCTCTGCTTGTCTTGCATGTTACATCTCTCTCTTCCTCTCTTCCCTCCCTCTCCATTCCTTACTCCCCCTTCTGCCCTTCCCTCATCTCCACCCTCCCCCTCCTCCCCAGTGTACTAAGCAGGTTCTGTCAGAGAAGATGGGTCGTGGATCCCGTACGGTCGACCCAGAACTCGAGGCCCGCATCGACATTCTCCGTGATGACCGCCGTCGTTATGATCACGTGACCTGCCTGGCCCAGACACTCGCCACGCAGCTCGCCCAGGTCACACAGACGCAAAGGACTCTGGGCGATGCCTTCACCGAGCTCAGCCTCAAAACGCCGCCACTACACGTGAGAGATTTTAATACATTTTATTTTGAAAGACCAGTCCTCTAGTCTGGGTTCCAGTCCTCTAGTCTGGGTTCCAGTCCTCTAGTCTGGGTTCCAGTCCTCTAGTCTGGGTTCCAGTCCTCTAGTCTGGGTTCCAGTCCTCTAGTCTGGGTTCCAGTCCTCTAGTCTGGGTTCCAGTCCTCTAGTCTGGGTTCCAGTCCTCTAGTCTGGGTTCCAGTCCTCTAGCCTGGGTTCCAGTCCTCTAGTCTGGGTTCCAGTCCTCTAGTCTGGGTACCAGTCCTCTAGTCTGGGTTCCAGTCCTCTAGTCTGGGTTCCAGTCCTCTAGTCTGGGTTCCAGTCCTCTAGTCTGGGTTCCAGTCCTCTAGTCTGGGTTCCAGTCCTCTAGTCTGGGTACCAGTCCTCTAGTCTGGGTACCAGTCCTCTAGTCTGGGTTCCAGTCCTCTAGTCTGGGTTCCAGTCCTCTAGTCTGGGTACCAGTCCTCTAGTCTGGGTTCCAGTCCTCTAGTCTGGGTTCCAGTCCTCTAGTCTGGGTTCCAGTCCTCTAGTCTGGGTTCCAGTCCTCTAGTCTGGGTTCCAGTCCTCTAGTCTGGGTTCCAGTCCTCTAGTCTGGGTTCCAGTCCTCTAGTCTGGGTTCCAGTCCTCTAGTCTGGGTTCCAGTCCTCTAGTCTGGGTTCCAGTCCTCTAGTCTGGGTTCCAGTCCTCTAGTCTGGGTTCCAGTCCTCTAGTCTGGGTTCCAGTCCTCTAGTCTGGGTTCCAGTCCTCTAGCCTGGGTTCCAGTCCTCTAGTCTGGGTTCCAGTCCTCTAGTCTGGGTTCCAGTCCTCTAGTCTGGGTTCCAGTCCTCTAGCCTGGGTTCCAGTCCTCTAGCCTGGGTTCCAGTCCTCTAGTCTGGGTTCCAGTCCTCTAGTCTGGGTTCCAGTCCTCTAGTCTGGGTTCCAGTCCTCTAGTCTGGGTTCCAGTCCTCTAGTCTGGGTTCCAGTCCTCTAGTCTGGGTTCCAGTCCTCTAGTCTGGGTACCAGTCTTCTAGTCTGGGTTCCAGTCCTCTAGTCTGGGTTCCAGTCCTCTAGTCTGGGTACCAGTCCTCTAGTCTGGGTTCCAGTCCTCTAGTCTGGGTACCAGTCCTCTAGTCTGGGTTCCAGTCCTCTAGTCTGGGTTCCAGTCCTCTAGTCTGGGTACCAGTCCTCTAGTCTGGGTTCCAGTCCTCTAGTCTGGGTACCAGTCCTCTAGTCTGGGTTCCAGTCCTCTAGTCTGGGTTCCAGTCCTCTAGTCTGGGTACCAGTCCTCTAGTCTGGGTACCAGTCCTCTAGTCTGGGTTCCAGTCCTCTAGTCTGGGTTCCAGTCCTCTAGTCTGGGTTCCAGTCCTCTAGTCTGGGTACCAGTCCTCTAGTCTGGGTTCCAGTCCTCTAGTCTGGGTTCCAGTCCTCTAGTCTGGGTTCCAGTCCTCTAGTCTGGGTACCAGTCCTCTAGTCTGGGTTCCAGTCCTCTAGTCTGGGTACCAGTCCTCTAGTCTGGGTTCCAGTCCTCTAGTCTGGGTTCCAGTCCTCTAGTCTGGGTTCCAGTCCTCTAGTCTGGGTTCCAGTCCTCTAGTCTGGGTTCCAGTCCTCTAGTCTGGGTTCCAGTCCTCTAGTCTGGGTTCCAGTCCTCTAGTCTGGGTTCCAGTCCTCTAGTCTGGGTTCCAGTCCTCTAGTCTGGGTTCCAGTCCTCTAGTCTGGGTTCCAGTCCTCTAGTCTGGGTTCCAGTCCTCTAGTCTGGGTTCCAGTCCTCTAGTCTGGGTTCCAGTCCTCTAGTCTGGGTTCCAGTCCTCTAGTCTGGGTACCAGTCCTCTAGTCTGGGTACCAGTCCTCTAGTCTGGGTTCCAGTCCTCTAGTCTGGGTTCCAGTCCTCTAGTCTGGGTACCAGTCCTCTAGTCTGGGTACCAGTCCTCTAGTCTGGGTACCAGTCCTCTAGTCTGGGTTCCAGTCCTCTAGTCTGGGTTCCAGTCCTCTAGTCTGGGTTCCAGTCCTCTAGTCTGGGTACCAGTCCTCTAGTCTGGGTTCCAGTCCTCTAGTCTGGGTTCCAGTCCTCTAGTCTGGGTTCCAGTCCTCTAGTCTGGGTACCAGTCCTCTAGTCTGGGTACCAGTCCTCTAGTCTGGGTTCCAGTCCTCTAGTCTGGGTTCCAGTCCTCTAGTCTGGGTACCAGTCCTCTAGTCTGGGTACCAGTCCTCTAGTCTGGGTACCAGTCCTCTAGTCTGGGTACCAGTCCTCTAGTCTGGGTACCAGTCCTCTAGTCTGGGTTCCAGTCCTCTAGTCTGGGTTCCAGTCCTCTAGTCTGGGTACCAGTCCTCTAGTCTGGGTACCAGTCCTCTAGTCTGGGTTCCAGTCCTCTAGTCTGGGTACCAGTCCTCTAGTCTGGGTACCAGTCCTCTAGTCTGGGTTCCAGTCCTCTAGTCTGGGTTCCAGTCCTCTAGTCTGGGTTCCAGTCCTCTAGTCTGGGTTCCAGTCCTCTAGTCTGGGTTCCAGTCCTCTAGTCTGGGTTCCAGTCCTCTAGTCTGGGTTCCAGTCCTCTAGTCTGGGTACCAGTCCTCTAGTCTGGGTACCAGTCCTCTAGTCTGGGTTCCAGTCCTCTAGTCTGGGTACCAGTCCTCTAGTCTGGGTACCAGTCCTCTAGTCTGGGTTCCAGTCCTCTAGTCTGGGTTCCAGTCCTCTAGTCTGGGTTCCAGTCCTCTAGTCTGGGTTCCAGTCCTCTAGTCTGGGTTCCAGTCCTCTAGTCTGGGTTCCAGTCCTCTAGTCTGGGTTCCAGTCCTCTAGTCTGGGTTCCAGTCCTCTAGTCTGGGTTCCAGTCCTCTAGTCTGGGTTCCAGTCCTCTAGTCTGGGTTCCAGTCCTCTAGTCTGGGTTCCAGTCCTCTAGTCTGGGTTCCAGTCCTCTAGTCTGGGTACCAGTCCTCTAGTCTGGGTTCCAGTCCTCTAGTCTGGGTTCCAGTCCTCTAGTCTGGGTTCCAGTCCTCTAGTCTGGGTTCCAGTCCTCTAGTCTGGGTTCCAGTCCTCTAGTCTGGGTTCCAGTCCTCTAGTCTGGGTTCCAGTCCTCTAGTCTGGGTTCCAGTCCTCTAGTCTGGGTTCCAGTCCTCTAGTCTGGGTTCCAGTCCTCTAGTCTGGGTTCCAGTCCTCTAGTCTGGGTTCCAGTCCTCTAGTCTGGGTTCCAGTCCTCTAGTCTGGGTACCAGTCCTCTAGTCTGGGTTCCAGTCCTCTAGTCTGGGTACCAGTCCTCTAGTCTGGGTTCCAGTCCTCTAGTCTGGGTACCAGTCCTCTAGTCTGGGTACCAGTCCTCTAGTCTGGGTTCCAGTCCTCTAGTCTGGGTACCAGTCCTCTAGTCTGGGTTCCAGTCCTCTAGTCTGGGTACCAGTCCTCTAGTCTGGGTTCCAGTCCTCTAGTCTGGGTTCCAGTCCTCTAGTCTGGGTTCCAGTCCTCTAGTCTGGGTACCAGTCCTCTAGTCTGGGTACCAGTCCTCTAGTCTGGGTTCCAGTCCTCTAGTCTGGGTACCAGTCCTCTAGTCTGGGTACCAGTCCTCTAGTCTGGGTTCCAGTCCTCTAGTCTGGGTACCAGTCCTCTAGTCTGGGTACCAGTCCTCTAGTCTGGGTTCCAGTCCTCTAGTCTGGGTTCCAGTCCTCTAGTCTGGGTTCCAGTCCTCTAGTCTGGGTTCCAGTCCTCTAGTCTGGGTTCCAGTCCTCTAGTCTGGGTTCCAGTCCTCTAGTCTGGGTTCCAGTCCTCTAGTCTGGGTACCAGTCCTCTAGTCTGGGTTCCAGTCCTCTAGTCTGGGTACCAGTCCTCTAGTCTGGGTTCCAGTCCTCTAGTCTGGGTTCCAGTCCTCTAGTCTGGGTTCCAGTCCTCTAGTCTGGGTACCAGTCCTCTAGTCTGGGTTCCAGTCCTCTAGTCTGGGTTCCAGTCCTCTAGTCTGGGTACCAGTCCTCTAGTCTGGGTTCCAGTCCTCTAGTCTGGGTTCCAGTCCTCTAGTCTGGGTTCCAGTCCTCTAGTCTGGGTTCCAGTCCTCTAGTCTGGGTTCCAGTCCTCTAGTCTGGGTTCCAGTCCTCTAGTCTGGGTTCCAGTCCTCTAGTCTGGGTTCCAGTCCTCTAGTCTGGGTTCCAGTCCTCTAGTCTGGGTTCCAGTCCTCTAGTCTGGGTTCCAGTCCTCTAGTCTGGGTACCAGTCCTCTAGTCTGGGTTCCAGTCCTCTAGTCTGGGTTCCAGTCCTCTAGTCTGGGTTCCAGTCCTCTAGTCTGGGTACCAGTCCTCTAGTCTGGGTTCCAGTCCTCTAGTCTGGGTTCCAGTCCTCTAGTCTGGGTTCCAGTCCTCTAGTCTGGGTACCAGTCCTCTAGTCTGGGTTCCAGTCCTCTAGTCTGGGTTCCAGTCCTCTAGTCTGGGTTCCAGTCCTCTAGTCTGGGTTCCAGTCCTCTAGTCTGGGTTCCAGTCCTCTAGTCTGGGTTCCAGTCCTCTAGTCTGGGTTCCAGTCCTCTAGTCTGGGTTCCAGTCCTCTAGTCTGGGTTCCAGTCCTCTAGTCTGGGTTCCAGTCCTCTAGTCTGGGTTCCAGTCCTCTAGTCTGGGTTCCAGTCCTCTAGTCTGGGTTCCAGTCCTCTAGTCTGGGTTCCAGTCCTCTAGTCTGGGTTCCAGTCCTCTAGTCTGGGTTCCAGTCCTCTAGTCTGGGTACCAGTCCTCTAGTCTGGGTTCCAGTCCTCTAGTCTGGGTTCCAGTCCTCTAGTCTGGGTTCCAGTCCTCTAGTCTGGGTTCCAGTCCTCTAGTCTGGGTTCCAGTCCTCTAGTCTGGGTTCCAGTCCTCTAGCCTGGGTTCCAGTCCTCTAGTCTGGGTTCCAGTCCTCTAGTCTGGGTTCCAGTCCTCTAGTCTGGGTTCCAGTCCTCTAGTCTGGGTTCCAGTCCTCTAGTCTGGGTTCCAGTCCTCTAGTCTGGGTTCCAGTCCTCTAGTCTGGGTTCCAGTCCTCTAGTCTGGGTTCCAGTCCTCTAGTCTGGGTTCCAGTCCTCTAGTCTGGGTTCCAGTCCTCTAGTCTGGGTTCCAGTCCTCTAGCCTGGGTTCCAGTCCTCTAGTCTGGGTTCCAGTCCTCTAGTCTGGGTTCCAGTCCTCTAGTCTGGGTTCCAGTCCTCTAGTCTGGGTTCCAGTCCTCTAGTCTGGGTTCCAGTCCTCTAGCCTGGGTTCCAGTCCTCTAGCCTGGGTTCCAGTCCTCTAGCCTGGGTTCCAGTCCTCTAGTCTGGGTTCCAGTCCTCTAGTCTGGGTTCCAGTCCTCTAGTCTGGGTTCCAGTCCTCTAGTCTGGGTTCCAGTCCTCTAGCCTGGGTTCCAGTCCTCTAGCCTGGGTTCCAGTCCTCTAGCCTGGGTTCCAGTCCTCTAGTCTGGGTTCCAGTCCTCTAGTCTGGGTTCCAGTCCTCTAGTCTGGGTTCCAGTCCTCTAGTCTGGGTTCCAGTCCTCTAGCCTGGGTTCCAGTCCTCTAGTCTGGGTTCCAGTCCTCTAGTCTGGGTTCCAGTCCTCTAGTCTGGGTTCCAGTCCTCTAGTCTGGGTTCCAGTCCTCTAGCCTGGGTTCCAGTCCTCTAGTCTGGGTTCCAGTCCTCTAGTCTGGGTTCCAGTCCTCTAGTCTGGGTTCCAGTCCTCTAGTCTGGGTTCCAGTCCTCTAGTCTGGGTTCCAGTCCTCTAGTCTGGGTACCAGTCCTCTAGTCTGGGTTCCAGTCCTCTAGTCTGGGTTCCAGTCCTCTAGTCTGGGTTCCAGTCCTCTAGTCTGGGTTCCAGTCCTCTAGTCTGGGTTCCAGTCCTCTAGTCTGGGTTCCAGTCCTCTAGTCTGGGTTCCAGTCCTCTAGTCTGGGTACCAGTCCTCTAGTCTGGGTTCCAGTCCTCTAGTCTGGGTTCCAGTCCTCTAGTCTGGGTTCCAGTCCTCTAGTCTGGGTTCCAGTCCTCTAGTCTGGGTTCCAGTCCTCTAGTCTGGGTTCCAGTCCTCTAGTCTGGGTTCCAGTCCTCTAGTCTGGGTTCCAGTCCTCTAGTCTGGGTTCCAGTCCTCTAGTCTGGGTTCCAGTCCTCTAGTCTGGGTTCCAGTCCTCTAGTCTGGGTTCCAGTCCTCTAGTCTGGGTTCCAGTCCTCTAGTCTGGGTTCCAGTCCTCTAGTCTGGGTTCCAGTCCTCTAGTCTGGGTACCAGTCCTCTAGTCTGGGTTCCAGTCCTCTAGTCTGGGTTCCAGTCCTCTAGTCTGGGTTCCAGTCCTCTAGTCTGGGTTCCAGTCCTCTAGTCTGGGTTCCAGTCCTCTAGTCTGGGTTCCAGTCCTCTAGTCTGGGTTCCAGTCCTCTAGTCTGGGTTCCAGTCCTCTAGTCTGGGTTCCAGTCCTCTAGTCTGGGTTCCAGTCCTCTAGTCTGGGTACCAGTCTTCTAGTCTGGGTTCCAGTCCTCTAGTCTGGGTACCAGTCCTCTAGTCTGGGTTCCAGTCCTCTAGTCTGGGTACCAGTCTTCTAGTCTGGGTACCAGTCTTCTAGTCTGGGTTCCAGTCCTCTAGTCTGGGTTCCAGTCCTCTAGTCTGGGTTCCAGTCCTCTAGTCTGGGCTCCAGTCCTCTAGCCTGGGCTCCAGTCCTCTAGCCTGGGCGCCAGTCCTCTAGCCTGGGCGCCAGTCCTCTAGCCTGGGCGCCAGGGACAGCAAGGAGTCATCAAGCCAGATGGTTCTCTAGTCTGGGGAGGGAGGGAGGGAGGGAGGGAGGGAGGGAGAGAGAGGGAGGGAGGGAGGGGGGGGGGGGGAGAGAGGGAGAGGGAGGGAGGGGGGGGGGAGGGAGGGAGGGAGGGGGAGGGAGGGAGAGAGGGAGGGAGGGAGGGAGGGGGGGGGGGGGGAGGGAGGGAGGGAGGGAGGGAGGGGGAGGGAGGGAGAGAGGGAGGGAGGGAGGGGGGGGGGGGGAGAGGGAGAGGGAGGGAGGGGGGGGGAGAGAGGGAGAGGGAGGGAGGGGGAGGGAGGGAGAGAGGGAGAGAGAGAGAGAGGGAGAAAAGAGAGGGAGAGAGAGAGAGAGCGAGAGGGAGCGAGAGGGAGGGAGAGGGAGGGAGAGAGAGAGATATTGTAATCTGTACATGTAGATAGATATAGATAGATAGATATAGATCTGTACATGTAGATAGATATAGATATAGATATAGATAGATAGATATAGATCTGTACATGTATATAGATATAGATCTGTACATGTAGATAGGGGTGAAATGACCAGCACCGTCCTCAGACAATTGCTTTTATTGTTGGTTTAATTCTAATTTCTGGATAAGGCTTAAAATACAGACTTGAATGTTTTCAACAGTTTTTGTGTGCAAAATGTCCTCTCAAATCCTCTTGTTCTGGTCTGTATTTCTCAGGTAGAGTTTGGTCTGAACGGGGACACCCAGCGGTTCCTGTCGAAGAGCGGAGAGGTCATGGTCTCGGCTATGAACTCTTTCACCTCCGATATGAACACACTGATTAACAAAACTATAGAAGACACCATGGTTAACGTGAAACACTACGAGACAGCCAGGTAACACACACACACACACACACACACACACACACACACACAGAGAGACCAGGCAACACAACAACCTTTGTGTCATCTCGCTAGGCCAGTGACCATTTTGGCTCGAGGGCCACATCGGGATGTAAAAATTTAACAGAACTAATGTCTTACAGGATAGAGTACGATGCGTACCGTTGTGACCTGGAGGACTTGAACCTGGGACCTCGAGACACCGCCACCCTCCCCAAACTAGAGCAGGCCCAGAGAACCTTCCAGAACCAGAGAGAGAAGTATGAGAAGAGCCGAAACGACCTGTCAGTCAAACTCAAACTACTGGAGGAGAATAAGGTAAGGAGACGAGGTCAAATAGGGGGTGCATTTATGACCAGGGATCACTTCCTACTGAGTCACCCTCAGAGAGTGGGGTCGTGACCTGAGATCACTTCCTACTGAGTCACCCTCAGAGAGTGGGGTCATGGCCAGGGATCACTTCCTACTGAGTCACCCTCAGAGAGTGGGGTCGTGACCTGAGATCACTTCCTACTGAGTCACCCTCAGAGAGTGGGGTCGTGACCAGGGATCACTTCCTACTGAGTCACCCTCAGAGAGTGGGGTCATGGCCAGGGATCACTTCCTACTGAGTCACCCTCAGAGAGTGGGGTCACGGCCAGGGATCACTTCCTACTGAGTCACCCTCAGAGAGTGGGGTCGTGACCAGGGATCACTTCCTACTGAGTCACCCTCAGAGAGTGGGGTCATGGCCAGGGATCACTTCCTACTGAGTCACCCTCAGAGAGTGGGGTCATGGCCAGGGATCACTTCCTACTGAGTCACCCTCAGAGAGTGGGGTCACGGCCAGGGATCACTTCCTACTGAGTCACCCTCAGAGAGTGGGGTCACGGCCAGGGATCAGACATTATTGACTGCCACCCTGGAGGGAGAGGGGGGTGGGGTGGATTTGGATGGAACACACTCATTCACTCCTCTCCCTCCGTCATTTTCCCACTCCCCCCCCCCCTCCTCCTCTCCCCCAGGTAAAGGTTCTCCAGCATCAGTTGGTATTGTTCCATGGTGCTGTAGCCTCCAACAGCACCTCCAACCACCAGCACCTGGAGCTCAGCTTGCAGCAGGCAAGCACCAAGCTACCCATGCCCGGCACGGAGCCTCCTTCCTGGCTAGAGGAGAGCTCATCACCCCAATGACCATCCACCATATCTGGGGGTCCATGAAACTTTCCAGTATCTTAATGCAAGTTGGGGCCTCTCAACTGCCACATCTGTGGGCCAAAACAGAGGGTATTGTCGACACTCCTGTTCTCTTATCCTATAGATCCTATAGGTTCTTCTCTTACCCTATAGGTTCTCCTCTTACCCTATAGGTTCTCCTCTTAACCTATAGGTTCTCCTCTTACCATATAGGTTCTTCTCTTACCCTATATGTCCTATAGGTTCTTCTCTTACCCTATAGAACCTATAGGTTCTCCTCTTACCCCGTAGAACCTCTAGGTTCTCTTCTTACCATATAGGTCCTCCTCTTACCCTATAGGTTCTCCTCTTACCCTATAGGTTCTCCTCTTACCCTATAGAACCTATAGGTTCTTCTCTTACCCTATAGAACCTATAGGTTCTCCTCTTACCCTATAGGACCTCTAGGTTCTCCTCTTACCCTATAGGTTCTCCTCTTACCCTATAGAACCTATAGGTTCTCCTCTTACCCTGTAGGACCTCTAGGTTCTCCTCTTACCCTATAGAACCTATAGGTTCTCCTCTTACCCTATAGAACCTATAGGTTCTCCTCTTACCCTGTAGAACCTCTAGGTTCTCTTCTTACCATATAGGTCCTCCTCTTACCCTATAGGTTCTCCTCTTACCCTATAGAACCTATAGGTTCTCCTCTTACCCTATAGAACCTATAGGTTCTCCTCTTACCCTATAGGTTCTTCTCTTACCCTATAGGTTATTCTCTTACCCTATAGGTCATATAGGTTCTCCTCTTACCCTATAGGACCTCTAGGTTCTCCTCTTACCCTATAGGTCCTCATCTTAGGTTCTCCTCTTACCCTATAGGTTCTCCTCTTACCCTACAGATTATCCTCTTACCCTATAGATCCTATAGGTTCTCATCTTACCCTATAGGTCCTCCTCTTACCCTATAGATCCTATAGGTTCTCCTCTTACCCTATAGGTTCTCCTCTTACCCTATAGGTTCTTCTCTTACCCTATAGGTTATTCTCTTACCCTATAGGTCCTATAGGTTCTCCTCTTACCCTATAGGACCTCTAGGTTCTCCTCTTACCCTATAGGTCCTCATCTTAGGTTCTCCTCTTACCCTATAGAACCTATAGGTTCTCCTCTTACCCTATAGGTTCTCCTCTTACCCTACAGATTATCCTCTTACCCTATAGATCCTATAGGTTCTCATCTTACCCTATAGGTCCTCCTCTTACCCTATAGATCCTATAGGTTCTCCTCTTACCCTATAGGTTCTTCTCTTACCCTATATGTTCTTCTCTTACCCTATAGGTTCTCCTCTTACCCTATAGGACCTCTAGGTTCTCCTCTTACCCTATAGAACCTATAGGTTCTCCTCTTACCCTATAGGACCTCTAGGTTCTCCTCTTACCCTATAGGTTCTCCTCTTACCCTATAGGTTCTCCTCTTACCCTATAGGTTCTTCTCTTACCCTATAGGTTATTCTCTTACCCTATAGGTTCTCCTCTTACCCTATAGGACCTCTAGGTTCTCCTCTTACCCTATAGGTTCTCCTCTTACCCTATAGAACCTATAGGTTATCCTCTTACCCTATAGAACCTATAGGTTATCCTCTTACCCTATAGGTTCTTCTCTTACCCTATATTTCCTATAGGTTCTTCTCTTACCCTATATGTCCTATAGGTTCTTCTCTTACCCTATAGGTCCTATAGGTTCTCCTCTTACCCTATAGGTCCTATAGGTTCATCTCTTACCCTATATGTCCTATAGGTTCTTCTCCTACCCTATAGGTTCGTCTCTTACCCTATAGGTCCTATAGGTTCTCCTCTTACCCTATAGGTCCTCATCTTAGGTTCTCCTCTTACCCTATAGAACCTAGAGGTTCTCCTCTTACCCTATAGGTTCTCCTCTTACCCTACAGATTATCCTCTTACCCTACAGATCCTATAGGTTCTCATCTTACCCTATAGGTCCTCCTCTTACCCTATAGATCCTATAGGTTCTCCTCTTACCCTATAGGTTCTCCTCTTACCCTATAGATTCTCCTCTTACCCTATAGGTTCTCCTCTTACCCTATAGGTTCTTCTCTTACCCTATAGGTTCTTCTCTTACCCTATAGGTTCTCCTCTTACCCTATAGGACCTCTAGGTTCTCCTCTTACCCTATAGGTTCTCCTCTTACCCTATAGAACCTATAGGTTATCCTCTTACCCTATAGAACCTATATTTTCTCCTCTTACCCTATAGGTTCTTCTCTTACCCTATATTTCCTATAGGTTCTTCTCTTACCCTATATGTCCTATAGATTCTTCTCTTACCCTATAGGTCCTATAGGTTCTCCTCTTACCCTATAGGTCCTATAGGTTCTCCTCTTACCCTATAGGACCTCTAGGTTATCCTCTTACCCTATAGGTCCTCATCTTAGGTTCTCCTCTTACCCTATAGAACCTATAGGTTCTCCTCTTACCCTATAGGTCCTCATCTTAGGTTATCCTCTTACCCTATAGAACCTATAGGTTCTCCTCTTACCCTATAGGTTTTCCTCTTACCCTACAGATTATCCTCTTACCCTATAGATCCTATAGGTTCTCCTCTTACCCTATAGGTTCTCCTCTTACCCTATAGATCCAATAGGTTATCCTCTTACCCTATAGGTTCTCCTCTTACCCTATAGGTTCTCCTTCTACCCTTCTCTTCCTGTAATACCTCTCACTCTGTTTCACCTACTTGTATACAGTGTTGTGACCTGACTATAGACTGTTGTTCACTCTGTTTCTGCTACTTGACTATAGACTGTTGTTCACTCTGTTTCTCCTACTTGACTATAGACTGTTGTTCACTCTGTTTCTCCTACTTGACTATAGACTGTTGTTCACTCTGTTTCTTCTACTTGACTATAGACTGTTGTTCACTCTGTTTCTTCTACTTGACTATAGACTGTTGTTCACTCTGTTTCTTCTACTTGACTATAGACTGTTGTTCACTCTGTTTATCCTACTTGTATACAGTGGTGTGACCTGACTATATAGACTGTTGTTCACTCTGTTTCTCCTACTTGACTATAGACTGTTGTTCACTCTGTTTCTCCTATTCACTGCCTGTATAGGAGTTCTGTTTGGCAGTAGCATTGTTACTATCACAGCATTTCTGTTTATTATTATGTATACAGCATGTACAGTTCTCCTGTATTGACTAATGCTGTGTCCAAAATGTCACCCTGTTCACTACGTCGTTCACTACCTTTGGAGCTCTATAAAGGGAGGTGCGTAGCATGTGGGGACGCAGCCTACAACTAAAGGACCAAACTAACGTGCGGTGCTGAGACGTGGAACCAAAGCCAGAGACCGTAGAATGTTCGAGACCGTTAGAACCTTTGACACTCTAGAACCTTCTTGGACTTTTTTTTAAGGATCTTTTAGATTCCTACCAGAATCAACTATACTGAGCAAAAATATTTAAAAAATACGCACAAAACAATTTCAAAGATTTTACCGAGTTGCAATTCATATAAAGGAAATCAGTCGATGTAAATCAATTCATTAGGTCGCTAATCTATGGATTTCACATGACTGTACAGGGGTGCAGCTGTGGAGGGCATAGGCCCACAGAAATACTCCTCAGCACCCCCCCCCCCCCCCCCCCCCCCCCCCCGATCCTGCAGGTGATGAAGCCAGATGTGAGGTCCTGGGTTGTCGTGGTTACATGTGGTCTGCAGTTGTGAGGCGAGGCCGGTTGGATGTACTGCCAAATTATCTAAAACGACATTGGAGGTGGCTTATAGTAGAGAAATGAACATTCAATTATCTGGCAACAACTATGGTGGACATTCCTGCTATCAACATGCCAATTGCACTCTCCTTCAGCTTGAGACATCTGTAGCATTTTTAGAGTGGCCTTTTATTGTCCCCGGCACAAGGTGCACCTATGTACTGATCATGCTGTTTTTAATCAGATTCTTGATTATGCCACACCTGTCAGGTGGATGGATTATCTTGACAAAGGAGAAATACTCACTAACAGGGATGTAAACAAATTTGTGCACAAAATTTGGGAGAAATAAGCTTTTTGTGCGTAAGGAACATTTCGGGGATCTTTTATTTTGGCTCATGAACCATGGGACCAACACTTTTTCCATGTTGCGTTTATATTTTTGTTCGGTGTATTTCCAAACGCATCTTTTGCACTTGTCTATCTACCAAAAAATAACAATTGTGTATAATTGTGTGTTTTTTTAATATAAACACAATTTAATGCCAAATATCGAGATCAACATTTATTCTTCGTGTATAATGTACGTGTTTTTGATTCTTTAAAATAGGAAATTCAAAAAAAAGCACATCTGAGTTATCTTCGTTGCAGGTGCGTGATAACAGTTGAATAAAACGAGACAAAAAGGAGAAACCTGCACACTGCTCTTTAAGCTTTACAAATCGACCTCCCGTCCAATCAGAGGCTGACACATATTACAGAGCAGTGAGCGGGTTTCCCTTTTCACATGGCACTTGCACATCGGAGTGGGCTTGTTGCAGGTGCGTGGGAATCATTTGTGGCGATTTTTAAAGAAAATGACTTGCACACACTGCTCTTGCCAGTGTTACTTTAGATTTGTTAAGCTTTTATGTATTGACCTGTCGGCTTTCCTCAGAGCTTTTGGTGTGTTTTTGAATCTTGCCCATTAAAATGTTTGTGAACAATTTGTTTTATCGTGTCTTTGTCATGTCAGAAAATAGAGTGTTTGAATGTTTAATGTTTATTTACTTATTTACTTTTTATAGTCCCAGTCAGTGTTTGTCCAGTCATGTGATCAGCTCATTAACATAACGTAATATAATATATATATATATATATATATATATATATATATATTGTATTTACATGACTGTTATGTTAACGGGCTATATATATATATTTTTTTTTAGGACAGCATTTATGACATCACTCACTATGACATCATTTTTCCTTCTCAGGGTTCCAGAGGCAGTGTTCTAGAATGTCTCATTGTACTGTGTGTTTACTTAGCATCTGTCAGATGCCTAAACACAGTGACTAGGGGCTATTCTCTCCACAGATCTAAATGGTCTGTTTTTTTCAGCCTCGCTAGTTCCCAACGCTAAGGCTTCAATCCCGTTTCTCCACCCTTCTCCCAAAGTGCACACTTGCGGACTTCCCGTCATGGATTTAACAATGGTGGAAACTCCGTCCAGCCAATGCTTACACTAATCCAATGCTTTTAAATCCATTGTTGGGATTGTGTAAGTGCACACTTTAGGTGAAAGGTGGAGAATGTTGTTTCTATGTCATTTCAATGAAACGTGGAATAGACGTTGAATTGATGTCTGCCCAGTGGGTAAGGTCTGGTTTCAGGCACAGTCTCGGACTGTCCAGCTATTTCCCATTCATTAAAAACTGCTGGGAGATATAGTAATTGGAGAGTTGATTAGCCAATTGAGAACAAAATGTCTTCACTGCTAAACCTGTGTTGACGATCTGCTGTGTGGCCGCGTCGGTGTGTGTCCGTATCTAGGGTCATTTTGACAATCTCTCCGGAGAGCAGGAGGAGCTCTGTCCACTGGGCAGCGAGGACTGACTCACTGTCGGACTAATCTAGGATACTGACAGCTCTATTCTCTACACTGACTTTACCCGGCTAAGTGTTTTCAAGATTACTTAAAGGGTGATCTGTGGTTGAACTAAGTTCATGAGGCATTCATAAGTTATTATTTTAAAACAATCAATGGCTATTTGATTCAAATGCTTGTACCAATTGCAGATTGCCCCTTTACTTGTGACTGATACAGTGGCACACACTGCAGCTAATTACTGGGAGAGAATTCAAAGACCAAGTGCCAAGGGAGGGACAGGCTGAGCTGTTATCTACCCTTAACACACTCCCTTCACACACAGCCTGCCCACAGCATGACGACATGGCACACAGAGGCTGCATCATATTGTAGGCAACCCTTTTCATTCATCTGATATTGCTTTTCCTCTGTACTGTATTCTACAGTCAATATAGGGCTATCAACAATAATCTATTCCACTCTCTCTCTCTCTCTCATCACACCTGAGCGAGCAGCGTTGGGGGTGTCCACGCATGCGCACCACTCTCCCTACGCACTCGCGCTCAACCGGTGTCGGGAGAAGCTCGTGCCCGTTCTACGGGTAGGTCCGTTCTGTGTACACTGGCAAAGGATCCGTTTCTTCTCCTGCTATACCGAACTCCATTCTCCTCGGTTTGACTAGGAATATATCTGCGTGTGCATGCTCCGTTTTTTAACGGTAAGTTTTTAGGGACAATAAACGGTATTTGCATTATTTTTTTGTTGTCGCCAACGGGTTTGGAATTGGAACTATACTCATCTCACACTCGGTCATGTGGTTAGCGGTGCCTACCGTGTCATAAAACAATGACACTTCAGGGGATTGTAGTGTATACCTAGTGTGAGTAATCAAACTGTCATCCTCAGCTGTCCTTTTTTGGCGTTAGTTTGGTTCAATAATAGTGACCATGTGCAGCCGGATTTCTATCCTCCAGCTCTAGTTGCGGTGATCTGCGTTTGCTTAATTAGCTTCATTTTTAAATTATATTTTTCTTGTAAAATAATTGTCACCGCAGGTCTCAATATGGTGTAATTGCAGACCGCAATTCGGGGCGTTTCTTGATATCAGGGAACAACCATTGATACCTACCATCGGTCAGTTCCGGTGTTATGAGATTGATTGTTTCTCGACACAGATTATTTGTTTACATAGCAGGTTAGGTGATTTAGCATGGCAGGTCAGGACAATGAGGTTAAGGTTAGGAAAAAGGGTTAGGCTTACCTACAACCGTACACGAAAGAAACGCCCACAGACCAATGGCGAGCGTCAATGGGTGTAACTTCCCATCAATAAACAGCGATATCAGAAAACATCCCTAATTGCGGTCTGCAATTACACCCTTCTCGTGATCTGACCAATGAAGTATATAAACCCTGTATTGCTGATGCTATGTTTTAGCCAATGAGAGGCTTTGAAGCCAGCACGCGGCCATCCAGTCGGAGGAATAGGAATGAATGGGATTCTACAGTATTTAATTTAAATGCTTCAAGGACGAAACTAAATGTATTTAAGTATTTTGTTGTTGTTGTTGTTGTGGGGATAGTAACATTAGAACTTCCAAACAAATTATACTTTAATAAGGAAATGTTGTAAAGTTTATTATAAATGTTTTACTCACCTCATAATATAATGTTTTAAAGTACACATTAAGGTGTCTATAATAGAATAAACAAATGTAGACATTAATAACTGCATTTCTATAACTTCCTCAATATCTTTACAATGGAGGAGGAGAACCAAGATGGTGGCGCGGTGGCTTCAAAACAGCACTCCCTGTCAGTCATCTATTGTGTATAAATCATTGAATCTGACTGTAATATTGTTGTCAGTGGCCAGCCTCTGTATGGAGTCAACAGGGCCAACATTATCGGCGGGCCTTAGGGGGCCTGGCACGCCCGCCCAAATAAAATATTGATCATTTATTAGACTGAGACGTGCCCCGACAGAAAACACATCAATCTCTGATAAGAGTGAAACAGCACCTCTCTGTCTCAGTGTGTGTAGACAATGTATCTGATGCTGTCTGGACAGTGAAACAGCATCTCTCTGTCTCAGTGTGTGTAGACCATGTATCTGATGCTGTCTGGACAGTGAAACAGCACCTCTCTGTCTCAGTATGTGTAGACCATGTATCTGATGCTGTCTGGACAGTGAAACAGCACCCCTCTATATATAGACCATGTATCTGATGCTGTCTGGACAGTGAAACAGCACCCCTCTACATATAGACCATGTATCTGATGCTGTCTGGACAGTGAAACAGCACCTCTCTGTCTCAGTGTGTGTATACCATGTATCTGATGCTGTCTGGACAGTGAAACAGCACCTCTCTGTCTCAGTGTGTGTAGACCATGTATCTGATGCTGTCTGCACCAAAAGAGTATGGTGTGTCATACTAGAGGTGACGGGAGAGGGCTCAATCTCATTGAAATGGGTCCAGATTAAGGCCAATGTGTTTCTCTGGGTATGCTATGCAGCCCTATGGGTCCAGATTAAGGCCAATGTGTTTCTCTGGGTATGCTATGCAGCCCTATGCTTGTCGCCTGCTTGTTGCTCTTCATTAGCGATTAGCTCGACCAATGGAAAGGGAGGCGGACAGGTGGAACAAAGAGAGAACCAACCCACATTTTCATCAGGATATTTTCTGTTTTTATTTAGGTACTTTACTTAGTAGACGATGGAAGTTATAGACCTACTGCTACATTGACCTATAGGTTATCTCTGAGTTATAGATCTACTGCTACATTGACCTATAGATCTACAGCTACATTGACCTATAGATCTACAGCTACATTGACCTATAGATCTACTGCTACATTGACCTATAGATCTACAGCTAATTTAAACTTTTATGTTTAATCATTTTAATTCAGATTTTTATGATTAATCACGTGATTTTAAGGAACTTAAACATTATTGAAGCTGAACTGTTCCAAGAAAATGTGCAGAATAAAGTCACGCCTGCAGATCAGTAGAAATGGTTCGATAAAACTCGCCGCTTGTGTTCTTTAACAACACACGTAGGTCTCCCCCTATGGAAATCTGACCGTGACCCAACTCTACAAGGGTGTCTCGGGAGTTGTAAAAAAAACACATTTGAATTTCACACCTCACGCTGGTCCAGGTTACCCACCCGCCACCCACTGGTCCAGGTTACCTACTGGTCCAGGTTACCCACCCGCCACCCGCTGGTCCAGGTTACCCACCCACTGGTCCAGGTTACCCGCCCACTGGTCCAGGTTACCCACCCACTGGTCCAGGTTACCCACCGCTGGTCCAGGTTACCCACCCACTGGTCCAGGTTACCCGCCCACTGGTCCAGGTTACCCACTGGTCTAGGTTACCCACCCACTGGTCCAGGTTACCCACCCACTGGTCTAGGTTACCCGCCCACTGGTCCAGGTTACCCACTCGTACAGGTTACCCACCCACTGGTCCAGGTTACCCACCCACTGGTCCAGGTTACCCGCTGGTCCAGGTTACCCACCCACTGGTCCAGGTTACCCACTCGTACAGGTTACCAACCCACTGGTCCAGGTTACCCACCCACTGGTCTAGGTTACCCACCCACTGGTCCAGGTTACCCACCCGCCACCCACTGGTCCAGGTTACCTACTGGTCCAGGTTACCCACCCGCCACCCGCTGGTCCAGGTTACCCACCCACTGGTCCAGGTTACCCGCCCACTGGTCCAGGTTACCCACCCACTGGTCCAGGTTACCCGCCCACTGGTCCAGGTTACCCACCCACTGGTCCAGGTTACCCGCCCACTGGTCCAGGTTACCCACTCGTACAGGTTACCCACCCACTGGTCCAGGTTACCCGCCCACTGGTCCAGGTTACCCACCCACTGGTCCAGGTTACCCACCGCTGGTCCAGGTTACCCACCCACTGGTCCAGGTTACCCGCCCACTGGTCCAGGTTACCCACTGGTCTAGGTTACCCACCCACTGGTCCAGGTTACCCACCCACTGGTCCAGGTTACCCACCCACTGGTCCAGGTTACCCACTGGTCTAGGTTACCCACCCACTGGTCCAGGTTACCCACCCACTGGTCCAGGTTACCCACCCACTGGTCCAGGTTACCCACTCGTACAGGTTACCCATCCACTGGTCCAGGTTACCCGCCCACTGGTCCAGGTTACCCACCCACTGGTCCAGGTTACCCACTCGTACAGGTTACCCACCCACTGGTCTAGGTTACCCACTGGTCCAGGTTACCCACCCACTGGTCCAGGTTACCCACCCACTGGTCCAGGTTACCCACTCGTACAGGTTACCCACCCACTGGTCCAGGTTACCCATCCACTGGTCCAGGTTACCCACCCACTGGTCCAGGTTACCCACTCGTACAGGTTACCCACCCACTGGTCCAGGTTACCCGCCCACTGGTCCAGGTTACCCACTCGTACAGGTTACCCATCCACTGGTCCAGGTTACCCGCCCACTGGTCCAGGTTACCCACCCACTGGTCCAGGTTACCCACTCGTACAGGTTACCCACCCACTGGTCTAGGTTACCCACTCGTACAGGTTACCCACCCACTGGTCCAGGTTACCCACTCGTACAGGTTACCCACCCACTGGTCTAGGTTACCCACCCACTGGTCCAGGTTACCCACCCACTGGTCCAGGTTACCCACCCACTGGTCCAGGTTACCCACCCACTGGTCCAGGTTACCCATCCACTGGTCCAGGTTACCCACCCACTGGTCCAGGTTACCCACTGGTCTAGGTTACCCACCCACTGGTCCAGGTTACCCACCCACTGGTCCAGGTTACCCGCCCACTGGTCCAGGTTACCCACTGGTCCAGGTTACCCACCCGCTGGTCCAGGTTACCCACTCGTGCAGGTTACCCACCCACTGGTCTAGGTTACCCACTCGTACAGGTTACCCACCCACTGGTCCAGGTTACCCACTCGTACAGGTCACCCACCCACTGGTCTAGGTTACCCACCCACTGGTCCAGGTTATCCGCCCACTGGTCCAGGTTACCCACCCACTGGTCCAGGTTACCCACCCACTGGTCCAGGTTACCCACCCACTGGTCCAGGTTACCCACCCACTGGTCCAGGTTACCCACTGGTACATGTAGTGAAACGACAAATATATGCACCCCCTATTTGACCGTTGACCTTTTTTAAAAATCAAACCTGTCCAGCTGATTCATTTTGGCGCCGACCCTATAAGTTAATACTCTAAAACCTGCTGGAGATGATCACCACTACGGGCTCTACGATGGAGATGATCACCGCTACGGGCTCTACGATGGAGAGGATCACCGCTACGGGCTCTACGATGGAGATGATCACCACTACGGGCTCTACGATGGAGATGATCACCACTACGGGCTCTACGATGGAGAGGATCACCGCTACGGGCTCTACGATGGAGAGGATCACCGCTACGGGCTCTACGATGGAGAGGATCACCACTACGGGCTCTACGATGGAGATGATCACCACTACAGGCTCTACGATGGAGAGGATCACCACTACGGGCTCTACAATGGAGATGATCCCCGCTACGGGCTCTACGGTGGAGATGATCACCACTACGGGCTCTACGGTGGAGATGATCACCGCTACGGGCTCTACGGTGGAGATGATCACCACTACGGGCTCTACGGTGGAGATGATCACCACTACGGGCTCTACGATGGAGATAGTGCTCTAAAACCTGTTGTGAGATTTAGCAGTAAAGGCTCTTTGACGCAAACATCTAGCCATCTCTCTAATTTACTTGGCCTACAGGGGTTTGATGGGCACTTGCGGGGAGCCCAACCTACAGCCAGATGGAAGAGGACAAGTGTCTGGATTAGGACCTGTGCCACTTCCTGTGCGAGGTAACGTCGTACTCTACGGATATTGTAGAGCGTGAACCAGCAGGAACGAGTCACTGCTTCGTTTGCATAGAAAGACAGGGTGTGGTCCAGAGTCACGCCAAGTTTCTTTGCATTCTGGGGAGGGGGACAACGTGGAGTTGTCAACCATGATGGAGAGGTCTTGTTGCGGGAAGACCTTCCCCGGGAGGAAGAGCAGCTCCATCTTGTTTAGCTTGAGGTGGTGGGCTGACAGAGAAGCGTGTTGCTACCTGGGTGTCAGAAGGTGGGGAAAGAGAAAAGTAGCTGTGTCATCCACATAGCAATGACAGGAGAGACCATGTGAGGATATGACAGAGCCAAATTACTTGGTGTATAAAGAAGAGAGGACCTAGAACCGAGCCCTGGGGGACACCAATATTGAGAGTACGTGGTGCAGAGACAGATTCTCTCCACGTCACCTGGTAGGAGAAGCCAGGTAGGATGCAATCCAAGAGTGTGCAAAGCCTGAGACGCCCAGCCCTGAGAGGGTGGAGGGGAGGATCTGATAGAGCCTGAGACACCCAGCCCTGAGAGGGTGGAGGGGAGGATCTGATAGAGCCTGAGACTCCCAGCCCTGAGAGGGTGGAGAGGAGGATCTGATAGAGCCTGAGACGCCCAGCCCTGAGAGGGTGGAGAGGAGGATCTGATAGATCCTGAGACACCCAGCCCTGAGAGGGTGGAGAGGAGGATCTGATAGATCCTGAGACACCCAGCCCTGAGAGGGTGGAGAGGAGGATCTGATAGATCCTGAGACGCCCAGCCCTGAGAGGGTGGAGCGGAGGCAGAGCCTGAGACGCCCAGCCCCGAGAAGGTGGAGAGGAGGATCTGATAGAGCCTGAGACACCCAGCTCTGAGAGGGTGGAGAGGAGGATCTGATAGAGCCTGAGACGCCCAGCCCTGAGAGGGTGGAGCGGAGGCAGAGCCTGAGACGCCCAGCCCCGAGAAGGTGGAGAGGAGGATCTGATAGAGCCTGAGACGCCCAGCCCTGAGAGGGTGGAGAGGAGGATCTGATAGATCCTGAGACACCCAGCCCTGAGAGGGTGGAGAGGAGGATCTGATAGATCCTGAGACGCCCAGCCCTGAGAGGGTGGAGCGGAGGCAGAGCCTGAGACGCCCAGCCCCGAGAAGGTGGAGAGGAGGATCTGATAGAGCCTGAGACACCCAGCCCTGAGAGGGTGGAGAGGAGGTTCTGATGGTTCTAGGAGGATGAGAACAGAGGAGAGTCAGCTTTGGCAGAGTGGAGAACCTCCATGACACAAAGAAGAAGAAGAAAGACGAGCAGTCTCGGTTGAGTTGACCCGTCTTGAAGCCTGATTGGTTAGAGTCCAGAAGATTGTGACTGGTTAGAGTCCAGAAGATTGTGACTGGTTAGAGTCCAGAAGATTGTGACTGGTTAGAGTCCAGAAGATTGTGACTGGTTAGAGTCCAGAAGATTGTGACTGGTTAGAGTCCAGAAGATTGTGACTGGTTAGAGTCCAGAAGATTGTGACTGGTTAGAGTCCAGAAGATTGTGACTGGTTAGAGTCCAGAAGATTGTGATTGGTTAGAGTCCAGAAGATTGTTCTGAGAGAGATACTGAGAGAGAGTTGGTCAGAGACAGAACAGTCAAGTGGGGGTGGAAGGGGATACTGGTCTGTGGTTTCCTGAGGAGAGGAGCTGGAGTCTGGAGGAGGGGATACTGGTCTGTGGTTTCCTGGGGAGAGGAGCTGGAGTCTGGAGGAGGGGATACTGGTCTGTGGTTTCCTGGGGAGAGGAGCTGGAGTCTGGAGGAGGGGATACTGGTCTGTGGTGTTTTTGAAGTCAGAGGGGATGCAGCCAGTGGGCAGGGATGTGTTGATGAGGAATGGGAGGAATGGGAGATGGTCTGGAGGAGGGGATGGGGTCGAGTGGTCAGGGGTGAGTTGAGGGAAGTGAGGAATGGGAGATGGTCTGGAGGAGGGGATGGGGTCGAGTGGGCAGGGATAAGTTGATGAGGAATGGGAGATGGTCTGAAGGAGGGGATGGGGTCGAGTGGGCAGGGATGAGTTGAGGGAAGTGAGGAATGGGGGATGGTCTGAAGGAGGGGATGGGGTCGAGTGGGCAGGGATCAGTTGAGGGAAGTGAGGAATGGGAGATGGTCTGGAGGAGGGGATGGGGTCGAGTGGGCAGGGATAAGTTGAGGGAAGTGAGGAATGGGAGATGGTCTGAAGGAGGGGATGGGGTCGAGTGGGCAGGGATGAGTTGATGAGGAATGGGAGATGGTCTGGAGGAGGGAATGGGGTCGAGTGGGCAGGGATGAGTTGATGAGGAATGGGAGATGGTCTGGAGGAGGGGATGGGGTCGAGTGGGCAGGGATGAGTTGATGAGGAATGGGAGATGGTCTGGAGGAGGGGATGGGGTCCAGTGGGCAGGTTGCCGGGCAACCAGACCTCACATCGTCACAGGATTTCATCTGGAGAGCGAGAGGAGAAAGAGGTCAGGACGTAGGGTAGTTCTGTGTGAGTGAGACCAGAGAGCGGGCGGGAGGAGGAGGGTGGAAAGAGTTTGAGTGGACAAGTGACCGTGACAACATGGAATTCCAATAGGCAGACAGGTGAGAGGGGGAGAAATGAGTAGCCCCGTGCCACCACGGTGACGACCAGATGCTCTCGGACTATAAGAGAAAACATAGTCCGATGAAGAGAGAGCAGCTGGAGTGTTCTCTGGGGTGATCCATGTCTCCATCAGGGACAAAAAGGTCAGGGGACTGAAGGGCAGCCTGGGCTGAAATGAACTCTGCGTCCTCGACCACATGTCGTTCCAAACGCTGTCGGAGACCAGCCGCTCACATTGATTACCCAAACCACAACCGTCACAAATGGCCCTGTCCCTTAATCCTGGTCAAGTTATACGCAGTCAGCAGTTTAATTCACCCGCCAAGTGGGCTACTGTACTGGGCTCTACTGTGCTGGGCTCTACTGTACTGGGCTCTACTGTACTGGGCTCTACTGTGCTGAGCTCTACTGTACTGGGCTCTACTGTACTGGGCTCTACTGTACTGGGCTCTACTGTACTGGGCTCTACTGTACTGAGCTCTACTGTACTGGGCTCTACTGTACTGGGCTCTACTGTACTGGGCTCTACTGTACTGGGCTCTACTGTACTGGGCTCTACTGTGCTGAGCTCTACTGTACTGGGCTCTACTGTACTGGGCTCTACTGTACTGGGCTCTACTGTACTGGGCTCTACTGTGCTGAGCTCTACTGTACTGGGCTCTACTGTACTGGGCTCTACTGTACTGGGCACTACTGTACAGGGCTCTACTCTGCTGAGATCTACTGTACTAAGCTCTACTGTACTGGGCTCTACTGTACTGGGCTCTACTGTACTGGGCTCTACTGTACTGGGCTCTACTGTACTGGGCTCTACTGTACTGGGCTCTACTCTGCTGAGCTCTACTGTACTGGGCTCTACTGTACTGGGCTCTACTGTACTGGGCTCTACTGTACTGGGCTCTACTGTACTGGGCTCTACTCTGCTGAGCTCTACTGTACTGGGCTCTACTGTACTGGGCTCTACTGTACTGGGCTCTACTGTACTAAGCTCTACTGTACTGGGCTCTACTGTACTGGGCTCTATTGTACTGGGCTCTACTGTACTGGGCTCTACTGTACTGGGCTCTACTGTACTGAGCTCTACTGAGCTCTACTGTACTGAGCTGTACTGAGCTCTACTGTAGTGAGCTCTACTGTACTGAGCTCTACTGTACTGGGCTCTACTGTTCTGGGCTCTACTGTACTGGGCTCTACTGTACTGGGCTCTACTGTACTGGGCTCTACTGTACTGAGCTTTGCTGAGCTCTACTGTGCTGAGCTCTACTGTACTGGGCACTACTGTACTGGGCTCTACTGTGCTGAACTCTACTGTGCTGAGCTGTGCTGAGCTCTACTGTGCTGAGCTCTACTGTGCTGAGCTCTACTGTGCTGGACTCTACTGTGCTGGGCTCTACTGTGCTGGGCTCTACTGCGCTGAGCTCTACTGTGCTGGGCTCTACTGTGCTGGGCTCTACTGTGCTGAGCTCTACTGTGCTGAGCTCTACTGTGCTGGGCTCTACTGTGCTGAGCTCTACTGTGCTGGGCTCTACTGTGCTGAGCTCTACTGTGCTGGGCTCTACTGTGCTGGGCTCTACTGTGCTGGGCTCTACTGTACTGAGCTCTACTGTGCTGGGCTCTACTGTGCTGGGCTCTACTGTGCTGAGCTCTACTCTGCTGGGCTCTACTGTACTGGGCTCTACTGTGCTGAGCTCTACTGTGCTGAGCTCTACTGTACTGAGCTCTACTGTGCTGGGCTCTACTGTAGTGGGCTCTACTGTGCTGGGCTCTACTGTACTGGGCTCTACTGTGCTGAGCTCTACTGTACTGAGCTGTACTGAGCTCTACTGTGCTGGGCTCTACTGTGCTGAGCTCTACTGTACTGAGGTCTACTGTACTGGGCTCTACTGTGCTGGGCTCTACTGCACTGAGATCTACTGTACTGAGCTCTACTGTACTGAGCTGTACTGTGCTGGGCTCTACTGTACTGAGCTCTACTGTGCTGGGCTCTACTGTACTGGGCTCTACTGTGCTGGGCTCTACTGTACTGGGCTCTACTGTGCTGGGCTCTACTGTACTGAGCTCTACTGTACTGAGCTCTACTGTACTGAGCTCTACTGTACTGAGCTCTACTGTGCTGGGCTCTACTGTGCTGAGCTCTACTGTGCTGAGCTCTACTGTACTGAGCTCTACTGTACTGAGCTCTACTGTGCTCTACTGTGCTGAGCTCTACTGTACTGTGCTCTACTGTACTGAGCTCTACTGTACTGAGCTCTACTGTACTGTGCTCTACTGTACTGAGCTCTACTGTACTGAGCTCTACTGTGCTGAGCTCTACTGTACTGAGCTCTACTGTGCTGAGCTCTACTGTACTGGGCTCTACTGTACTGAGCTGTATTGAGCTGTACTGGGCTCTACTGCACTGAGCTCTACTGTGCTGAGCTCTACTGTGCTGAGCTCTACTGTACTGAGCTCTACTGTGCTGAGCTCTACTGTACTGAGCTCTACTGTACTGTGCTCTACTGTACTGAGCTCTACTGTGCTGGGCTCTACTGTACTGGGCTCTACTGTGCTGGGCTCTACTGTACTGGGCTCTACTGTGCTGGGCTCTACTGTACTGAGCTCTACTGTACTGAGCTTTACTGAGCTCTACTGTACTGAGCTCTACTGTACTGAGCTCTACTGTGCTGGGCTCTACTGTGCTGAGCTCAACTGTACTGAGCTCTACTGTACTGAGCTCTACTGTGCTCTACTGTACTGAGCTCTACTGTGCTGAGCTCTACTGTACTGTGCTCTACTGTACTGAGCTCTACTGTACTGAGCTCTACTGTACTGTGCTCTACTGTACTGAGCTCTACTGTACTGAGCTCTACTGTACTGAGCTCTACTGTGCTGAGCTCTACTGTACTGGGCTCTACTGTGCTGAGCTCTACTGTACTGAGCTCTACTGTGCTGAGCTCTATTGTGCTGAGCTCTACTGTACTGAGCTCTACTGTACTGAGCTCTACTGTACTGGGCTCTACTGTACTGAGCTCTACTGTACTGGGCTCTACTGTACTGAGCTCTACTGTACTGGGCTCTACTGTACTGAGCTGTACTGAGCTCTACTGTACTGAGCTCTACTGTACTGAGCTCTACTGTACTGAGCTCTACTGTACTGAGCTCTACTGTACTGGGCTCTACTGTACTGAGCTCTACTGTGCTGGGCTCTACTGTACTGAGCTCTACTGTACTGAGCTCTACTGTACTGAGCTCTACTGTACTGAGCATTGTTATGCATTTCTGTCGCTCACTCCTTTTACTTTGAAGGCAAACTGCAAATGACACTATTGTGCCTAATCCTTATTGTGGTTAGCTTCACAACACATAACCCGGTCCTGTCGAGCATCACAAGACATTCCACACTCAGAAGTTAGACGTTTCTTGTCAACGATATGAGAACTGGTTAAATCGGTTGGTGGTGCCAGGGCTGTGTGTGGGGGTCACTAGCAGCAGGCATAGGCCCACCCCGCCCCCCCCCCCCCCCCTCTCTGCCCCGGTCTTTTCACAGTGCAGCACGACGGGGGACCAGGCATGGTACTAAAGCTCTTTCACTGACCTTTTTATAGTTGTTTGTCTGGAGGATAATACGCCCTCACTGGGGTTACCCCGGTTACCACTGTGTGTGTGTGTGTGTGTGTGTGTGTGTGTGTGTGTGTGTGAGGGGACAGACGGAAGAGAAGTCAAGGGTGCTGAAATGGCAACAAATTCAGAGTGAAGTGAAATACCAGACTAGACAGCAGATATCCTCTAGTCTAAACCCTCCCTAAGAAATGCATGCTAGTCTTCCTTCTCTCTCTCTCGATATCAAATCTAAAATGTTTCTCTTCTCAGCCTCTCGCTCTCTCTCTCCTCAGTCTCTCGTTCGCTCGCTCTCTCTCCTCAGCCTCTCGCTCGCTCTCTTTCTCTCCTCAGTCTCTCGCTCGCTCTCGCTCTCTCCTCAGCCTCTCGCTCGCTCGCTCTCTCTCCTCAGCCTCTCGCTCGCTCGCTCTCTCTCTCCTCAGCCTCTCGCTCGCTCTCTCTCTCTCCTCAGCCTCTCGCTCGCTCGCTCGCTCTCTCCTCAGCCTCTCGCTAAACCCTCCCTAAGAAATGCATGCTAGTCTTCCTTCTCTCTCTCTCAATATCAAAACAAAAATGTTTCTCTTCTCAGCCTCTCGCTCTCTCTCTCCTCAGTCTCTCGTTCGCTCGCTCTCTCTCCTCAGCCTCTCGCTCGCTCTCTCTCTCTCCTCAGCCTCTCGCTCGCTCGCTCTCTCTCCTCAGCCTCTCGCTCGCTCGCTCTCTCTCCTCAGCCTCTCGCTCGCTCTCTCTCTCCTCAGCCTCTCGCTCGCTCGCTCTCTCTCTCCTCAGCCTCTCGCTCGCTCTCTCTCTCTCCTCAGCCTCTCGCTCGCTCTCTCCTCAGCCTCTCGCTCGCTCGCTCTCTCCTCAGCCTCTCGCTCGCTCGCTCTCTCCTCAGCCTCTCGCTCGCTCGCTCTCTCCTCAGCCTCTCGCTCGCTCTCTCTCTCCTCAGCCTCTCGCTCGCTCTCTCGCTACTCAGCCTCTCGCTCGCTCGCTCTCTCCTCAGCCTCTCGTTCACTCGCTCTCTCTCCTCAGTCGCTCGCGCTCTCTCTCTCCTCAGCCTCTCGCTCGCTCGCTCTCTCCTCAGTCTCTCACTCACTCGCTCTCTCTCCTCAGTTGCTCGCTCTCTCTCTCCTCAGCCTCTGTCGCTCCCTCTCTCTCTCTCCTCACCTCTCGCTCACTTGCTCTCTCCTCACCCTCTCGCTCACTCGCTCTCTCCTCAGTCTCTCGTTCACTCGCTCTCTCTCCTCACCTCTCGCTCACTTGCTCTCTCCTCACCCTCTCGCTCACTCGCTCTCTCCTCAGTCTCTCGTTCACTCGCTCTCTCCTCAGTCTCTCGTTCACTCGCTCTCTCTCCTGAGCCACTTGCTCACGCTCTCTCCTCAGTCTCTCTCTCTCTCCCCTTGTTCAAAGAGATGCTGCTGGTCAGTTTCTGTTGGAAAAGTCACACTAGTGCTTGGACTGTGTGTGTTCCTGCACGTGTGTTTAACTGTGGTTGTGTGTTCCTGCACGTGTGTTTAACTGTGGTTGTGTGTTCCTGCACGTGTGTTTAACTGTGGTTGTGTGGGACGGTCATGTGTGTTCCTGCACGTGTGTTTAACTGTGGTTGTGTGTGACGGTCATGGAATTTTGGATGACCGTAAATGGCCAGACTGTAATAATATAATAAACATTCAAATAGCCCCCCTCCTCTGCTCCTGGCTGCATGTGCTACCATAGAAATGAAATGAATAGAACGACATCCCCATTCAACTCTATGATGGCAAAATGGACTGGCGGCCATTGAAGTGAAAGCAGGAAGTGAAAGCAACAAGTAAAAACAGTAATTCAACTCGCATCACAAATACAATACATTCCGTTGGCATGAGACACATTAAAGGGCTTGTTGATTTTGTTTTTAGATTTGTTGAATGAAGTAATGCTAGGGTTAGGGTTAGGGTTAGCAACAAATAACTAGTTTGGAGCCAAAACAACAAATAATGAGTCACTGTCCCAATACTCCCTGGAGCTCGCTGTTTCATGAGTTACAACATTCTGAATATTGTCAAGTTAATATTTAAAACCATTGACCATTTAAATCACAGTAAGTTGAAAAAATATATACAAATAAGTCAAGCTAGCTAAATAGCATATTTACATCAATTATCAATGTCAATGATCAGCTGGTATGAATTAGGTGTTTTGGAGGCACAATAACTAACTCGCTTACAATTTGTGATGATGAGTGTGTTGTAGAAATAACGAGTCCTTTGCTTCAGAGGCAGTTGATGTTGTGAATGATTAATTTTTTAAAGCCGGGGGAGGTGCACCCTTTTTGAATTATGAGCACCTGCCGTGTGTGTGTGTGTGTGTGTGTGTGTCCCAGCTACCAGTGTTAGGGCTTCCATGTGTTACTGTGGTAACCCTCATAACAGCAGCCGTCCCTATGGTTACGGACTCCCTCTCTCCAAACGGGGTCAGGGTCGACACCAAACCCACTTCCCTCTGTTAGTCTCCCCCTCCCCCTTTATATCCCTCTCTCCATTCAAAGGGTCAAAGACCAAAATAAAAAAAAATTATGCCACCATTCCCTCCCCATTCCATGGGTAGTGCTCGTAAACAAAGGTGGTGAAATTGAAAGGTGTGCCAGTGATGACATCAACCCAATCACGTGACAGAGATGTAAAAAAAATAAAAATAAATAATAATAATTTTGCCTTAAGCCTTCCTGGTGACCTCACAATGGGGTTCCGAGGGCTCTGATTGGCTGATGGGGTGTTTAGAGAACCCCTGTGACGTTCTACTAACGTTGTGCGAGCCTATTGTCACAGAGAACCCTGTCCACGATGATCCACATGGGCCAAAGCATTCTGGGATAGGGTGGGGTGGGGTGGGGTGGGGTGGGATAGGGTGGGGTGGGGTGGGGTGGGAGATGACATTGCTGAGTGGTGACGACCTGAGCTGATCACTCACTCGTTAGTTAGCTTTTCTCAACTGACCCAATTATGACCCCCCCCCCCCCACCAGACCAGCATTGTGGGCCCTGACCTATATATTGAGAGAGAGAGAATCTGAGAGAAACCATTAGAGACAGATGCTGAGAGAAACCATTAGAGAGAGATGCTGAGAGAAACCATTAGAGAGGGATGCTGAGAGAAACCATTAGAGAGGGATGCTGAGAGAAACCATTAGAGAGAGATGCTGAGAGAAACCATTAGAGAGAGAGATGTATCAAAAGAAACAACCTCCCCTTCCCTTAGAATGGGCTTGGAACCTCTAACCCTGACAACCTCCCCCTTCCCTTAGAATGGGCTTGGAACCTCTAACCCTGACAACCTCCCCCTTCCCTTAGAACGCGCTTGGAACCTCTAACCCTGGGAACCTCTAACCCTGACAACCTCCCCTTCCCTTAGAATGGGCTTGGAACCTCTAACCCTGACAACCTCCCCTTCCCTTAGAATGCGCTTGGAACCTCTAACCCTGGGAACCTCCCCCTTCCCTTAGAACGCGCTTGGAACCTCTAACCCTGGGAACCTCCCCCTTCCCTTAGAACGCGCTTGGAACCTCTAACCCTGGGAACCTCTAACCCTGGGAACCTCCCCCTTCCCTTAGAAGGGGCTTGGAACCTCTGACCCTGGGAACCTCCCCCTTCCCTTAGAACGGGCTTGGAACCTCTAACCCTGACAACCTCCCCCTTCCCTTAGAACGCGCTTGGAACCTCTAACCCTGGGAACCTCTAACCCTGGGAACCTCCCCCTTCCCTTAGAAGGGGCTTGGAACCTCTAACCCTGGGAACCTCCCCCTTCCCTTAGAACGGGCTTGGAACCTCTAACCCTGACAACCTCCCCATGGTGGCGGTGGGGTTATGGTATGGGGCAGGCATAACCTACGGACAACGAACACAATTGCATTTTATCAAATCACAATTTGAATGCACAGAGATACCGAGACGAGATCCTGAGATCCATTGTTGTGCCATTCATCCACCTCCATCCCCTCGTGTTTCAGCATGATAATGCACGGCCCCATGTCACAAGGATCTGTACACAATTCCTGGAAGCTGAAAATGTCCCAGTTCTTTCATGGCCTACATTCTCACCAGACATGTCACCCATTGAGCATGTTTGGGATGCTCTGGATCAATGTGTACAATGTTCACAACATTGACATCAGCAAACTGCTCACCCACGTCTGCCATCTGTACAGTTGAAACTGGGATTGATCCGTGAAGAACACACTTCTCCAGTGTGCCAGTGGCCATAGAACATTTTTTCACTGAAGTCTGTGACGACGCCAAACTGCAGTCAGGTCAAGACCCTGGTGAGGACCACGAGCTTTCCTGAGACGGTTTCTGGCTGTGCAGAAATTCTTCGATTGTGCAAATCCACAGTTTCATCAGCTGTCCTTGTGACTGGTCTCAGACGATCCCACAGGTGTAGAAGCCGAAGGAGGAGGAGTAGGAAGGGGGGGGGGGGGGGGGGGGGGGGTACAGCGCTGTAGACTGTTGTAGTCATCATGCTGTTTAAAATCGTCTTCTTGATATGCCACACCTGTCAGGTGTATTGTCTTGATAAAATGCTCACTAACAGGGATGTAAACAGAGTTGTGTAGCAGGTAGTTGGTACGATCAATGTTTGATCTGGTCAGCTGAAGGTTCACACTGAGCTCAGAGATGTTGCATAAGAATGCAAACACACACACACACACACACATACATATTTACAGTTGAAGTCAGAAGTTTACATACACCTTAGCCAAATACATTTAAACTCAGGTATTCACAATTCCTGACTTTTAATCCTAGTAAAAATTCCCTGTTTTAGGTCAGTTAGGATCACCACTTTATTTTAAGAATGTGAAATGTCAGAATAATAGTAGAGAGAATGATTTATTTCAGCTTTTATTTATTTCATCACATTCCCAGTGGGTCAGAAGTTTACATACACTCAATTAGTATTTGGCAGCATTTCCTTTAAATTGTTTAACTTGGGTCAAAAGTATTGGATAGTCTTCCACAACCTTCCCACAATCAGTTGGGTGAATTCCAGCACATTCCTCCTGACAGATCTGGTGTAATTGAGTCAGGTTTGTAGGCCTCCTTGCTCGCACACACTTTTTCAGTTCTGCCCACACATTTTCTATAGGATTAAGGTCAGGGCTTTGTGATGGCCACTCCAATACCTTGACTTTGTTGTCCTTAAGACATTTTGCCACTTTGAAAGTCTGCTTGGGGTCATTGTCCATTTGGAAGACCCATTTGCGACCAAGCTTTAACTTCCTGATTGATGTCTTGAGATGTTGCTTCAATACATCCACACAATTGTCCTTCCTCATGATGCCAATATATCCACATAATAATATACAATTGTTGTAAAAATGACTTGTGTCATGCGCAAAGTAGATGTCCTAACCGACTTGCCAAAACTATAGTTTGTTAATTAACAAGACATTTGTGGATTGAGGTTGAAAAACGAGTTTTAAGGGAGAGCTCCTGGTGGGTGGGTTCCTTGATGCAGGTTGGTCATAAGAAATAGACACACGATTACGGACATTTGAAAAGGTCCTGAGAACGATATTTGCCTTCGTCGGCGCCCAAAACTCATCGCTGCTTAGACCACTGCAGTTCTCTAGCAGGGAGAGTAATTGATGAGAAGAGCGTATTCTTTTGTATTATTATTTGGTTTCAAGTCTTTCCCAAACCATAGCCCTAACCTTAACCACTCGTGATTAATGACTCCAATCTAACTTCCGACTAGAGACACAAACACACACAAACCCTCGGGCTGGGCACGCAGTGTTAAACTGGACTAGTTCTAGTGGCTGTATACACACACACGTTCCCTGTTAGGAGCCACATCACTTCCTGACAATGAATAATACATAAATGGAGGAAGTGTCGGGGTGTCTGTGTGTGTGTGTCTGTGTGTGTCTGTGTGTGTGTATGTATGTGTGTATGAATGTGTGTGTGTGTGTGTGTGTGTGTGTGTGTGTGTGTGTCGGTGTTTGTGTGTGTGTGTGTGTGTGTGTGTGTGTGTGTGTGTGTTACCAGAGTGTAAAGTGAATCCCGAGGCTGCTGGTGACTGAAATATTAAAGGGGCAGTGCAGTTAAAAAAAGTAATCTTCCTGTTTAAAAAAAATATTTTGTATATAACTAAAGTATTCCGACCCCTTGACTTCATTCCACATTCACAATACCCCATAATGACATCACAATACCCCATAATGACATCACAATACCCCTTAATGACATCACAATACCCCATAATGACATCACAATACTCCATAAAGACATCACAATACCCCATAATGACATCACAATACCCCATAATGACATCACAATACCCCATAATAGCATCACAATACCCCATAATGACATCACAATACCCCATAATGACATCACAATACCCCATAATGACATCACAATACTCCATAAAGACATCACAATACCCCATAATGACATCACAATACCCCTTAATGACATCACAGTACCCCATAATAACATCACAATACCCCATAATGACATCACAATACCCCATAATGACATCACAATACCCCATAATGACATCACAATACCCCATAATGACATCACAATACCCCATAATGACCCCCGTAAATTCTATTGATTGGACATGATTTGGAAAGGCACACACCTGTCTATATAAGGTCCCACAGTTGACAGTGCATGTCAGAGCAAAAACCAAGCTATGAGGTCGAAGGAATTGTCTGTAGAGCTCAGAGACATTGTTGATAATATCTACAAACCTATTTTTTGTATTTGTCATTAAGGGGTGTAGGTTGATGGGGGGGGGGGGGGACTATTTAATCCATTTTAGAATAAGGCAACATAACATAACAATCTGTGGGTGTCTGAATACTTTCTGAATGCACTGTATTTAAAACAAATACACATCAGATCAGACAAATCATTTAAATGGCAAAAAGGAGGCTCAGGGAAATAAATCATTAAAAAACAATTTGGGATTATTTTTATGAAATAAACACACAATTATTTATTAGATATTCAGTGACGATTTTAAAAAAATAGAAAAAAAGACTTAAAGACTTAAAAAGACTAACATGTGGCCTTTTTAAATAAGTAACGAGGGATCTGGTCTCCTTTCTGTCTGCTCTGATGTGTTCAGACTGGTTCTCAAAGCATTCTGCTTGTAATGGCAAACAAGGACTTGAAAAGAGACTCAATTCAATTCAAAGGGGCTTTATTGGCATTGGAGCTTCAAAAGAATAGAGACATTTCAAAATGTTATGTTATTGGCTGTGTGTTGTGACAATGTGTAAGTCGTTGAAGTACAAAAGGGAATATCTCTCTCCCCTCTCCCTCTCTTTCTCTCTCTCTCTCCTCTCTCTCCCCTCTTTCTCTCTCTCTCTCTTTCTCTCTCCTCTCTCTCTCCCCTCTCCCTCTCTTTCTCTCTCTCTCTCCTCTCTCTCCCCTCTTTCTCTCTCTCTCTCTTTCTCTCTCTCCCCTCTTTCTCCCTCTTTCTTTCTCTCCCCTCTTTCTCTCTCCTCTTTCTCTCTCTCTTTCTCTTCCCTCTTCTCTTTCTCTCTCTCTCTCTCCTCTTTCTCTTCTCTCTTTCTCTCTCCTCTTTCTCTCTCTCTTTCTCTTCCCTCTTTCTCTCTCTCTTTCTCTCTCCTCTTTCTCTCTCTCTTTCTCTTCCCTCTTTCTCTCTCTCTTTCTCTTCCCTCTTTCTCTCTCCTCTTTCTCTCTCCTCTTTCTCTCCCCTCTTTCTCTCCCCTCTTTCTCTCTCTCTCTCTCTTTCTTTCTCTCCCCTCTTTCTCTCTCCTCTTTCTCTCTCTCTTTCTCTTCCCTCTTCTCTTTCTCTCTCGTTCTCTTCCCTCTTTCTCTCCCCTCTCTCCCCTCTTTTTCTCTCTCTCTCTCCTCTTTTTCTCCCCTCTTTCTCGCTCCCTCTCTCTTTCTTTCTCTCCCCTCTCTCTCTCTCTCTTTCTCTCTCTCTCTCCTCTCTCTCCCCTCTTTCTCTCTCTCTCTCTTTCTCTCTCCTCTCTCTCTCCCCTCTTTCTCCCTCTTTCTTTCTCTCCCCTCTTTCTCTCTCCTCTTTCTCTCTCTCTTTCTCTTCCCTCTTCTCTTTCTCTCTCTCTCTCTCCTCTCTCCTTTCTCTTCTCTCTTTCTCTCTCCTCTTTCTCTCTCTCTTTCTCTTCCCTCTTTCTCTCTCTCTTTCTCTTCCCTCTTTCTCTCTCCTCTTTCTCTCTCCTCTTTCTCTCCCCTCTTTCTCTCCCCTCTTTCTCTCTCTCTCTCTCTTTCTTTCTCTCCCCTCTTTCTCTCTTTCTTTCTCTCCCCTCTTTCTCTCTCCTCTTTCTCTCTCTCTTTCTATTCCCTCTTCTCTTTCTCTCTCGTTCTCTTCCCTCTTTCTCTCCCCTCTTTCTCTCCCCTCTCTCCCCTCTTTTTCTCTCTCTCTCTCCTCTTTTTCTCCCCTCTTTCTCTCCCCTCTTTTTCTCTCTCTCTCCCCTCTTTCTCTCCCCTCTTTCTCGCTCCCTCTCTCTTTCTTTCTCTCCCCTCTTTTTCTCTCTTTCTTTCTCTCCCCTCTTTCTTTCTCTCCCCTCTTTCTCTCTCTTTCTTTCTCTCCCCTCTTTCTCTCTCTCTCTTTCTTTCTCTCCCCTCTTTCTCTCTCTCTTTCTTTCTCTCCCCTCTTTCTCTCTCTCTTTCTTTCTCTCCCCTCTTTCTCTCTCTCTCTCTCTCTCTCTCGTTCCCCTTCTCTCTTCTCTTTCTCTCTTTCTCTTCCCTCTTTCTCTCCCCTCTTTCTCTCCCCTCTTTCTCTCTCTCTCTCCCCTCTCTTTCTCTTTCTCTCTCTCTCTCTTTCTCTCTCCCCTCTTTCTGTCTCCTCTTTCTCTCTCTTCGTTCTCTCTCTCTCTTTCTCTCCACTCTTTCTCTCCCCTCTTTCTCTCTCTCTCTCCCCTCCCTTTCTCTTTCTCTCTCTCGCTCCCCTCTCTTTCTCTCCCCTCTTTCTCTCCCCTCTTTCTCTCCCCTCTTTTTTGCAGTTATCCGAACGTTGTTGTTTACAGTGGACACATCAACCCTGTAGGCCTCAACCAGACTATCCAGTCTGATCGCTCAACCTCACTCCCCTTTCCTTTGCTTTGACCAATCAGCAGCTGGGATGCATGTGATGAGCAGAATCTCTCCAGCCAATGAGAAAAGAGTTTCCAGGAAGTGGATGCGGTTGAAGTTATGTCTCTGCCCCCTGCCTCTACAATTCCCGTCCCTGATGGCAACAAGACAGGACCTCCTCTCCCTCCTCCTCCTCCTCCCCCCTGCGGCCCTCCTCCCCCGCCCCCTCCACCCGGTGCGGTTGACCCCATAGGAGGGATAAAGAAGAGGCGGGTCCGGAGTTTCTTCTGGAAACCCATACCTGAAGACCAGGTTAGTTACACTCCTCCTACTTCTTATACCAGTAGACCCCGCCCCTACCCTGAAGACCAGGTTAGTTACACTCCTCCTACTTCTTATACCAGTAGACCCCGCCCCTACTCTGAAGACCAGGTTAGTTACACTCCTCCTACTTCTTATACCAGTAGACCCCGCCCCTACCCTGAAGACCAGGTTAGTTACACTCCTCCTACTTCTTATACCAGTAGACCCCGCCCCTACCCTGAAGACCAGGTTAGTTACACTCCTCCTACTTCTTATACCAGTAGACCCCGCCCCTACTCTGAAGACCAGGTTAGTTACACTCCTCCTACTTCTTATACCAGTAGACCCCGCCCCTACCCTGAAGACCAGGTTAGTTACACTTCTCCTACTTCTTATACCAGTAGACCCCGCCCCTACCCTGAAGACCAGGTTAGTTACACTTCTCCTACTTCTTATACCAGTAGACCCCGCCCCTACCCTGAAGACCAGGTTAGTTACACTCCTCCTACTTCTTATACCAGTAGACCCCGCCCCTACTCTGAAGACCAGGTTAGTTACACTCCTCCTACTTCTTATACCAGTAGACCCCGCCCCTACCCTGAAGACCAGGTTAGTTACACTCCTCCTACTTCTTATACCAGTAGACCCCGCACCTACCCTGAAGACCAGGTTAGTTACACTCCTCCTACTTCTTATACCAGTAGACCCGCCCCTACCCTGAAGACCAGGTTAGTTACACTCCTCCTACTTCTTATACCAGTAGACCCCGCCCCTACTCTGAAGACCAGGTTAGTTACACTCCTCCTACTTCTTATACCAGTAGACCCCGCCCCTACTCTGAAGACCAGGTTAGTTACACTCCTCCTACTTCTTATACCAGTAGACCCCGCCCCTACCCTGAAGACCAGGTTAGTTACGCTCCTCCTACTTCTTATACCAGTAGACCCCGCCCCTACCCTGAAGACCAGGTTAGTTACACTCCTCCTACTTCTTATACCAGTAGACCCCGCCCCTACTCTGAAGACCAGGTTAGTTACACTCCTCCTACTTCTTATACCAGTAGACCCCACCCCTACCCTGAAGACCAGGTTAGTTACACTTCTCCTACTTCTTATACCAGTAGACCCCGCCCCTACCCTGAAGACCAGGTTAGTTACACTCCTCCTACTTCTTATACCAGTAGACCCCGCCCCTACTCTGAAGACCAGGTTAGTTACACTCCTCCTACTTCTTATACCAGTAGACCCCGCCCCTACTCTGAAGACCAGGTTAGTTACACTCCTCCTACTTCTTATACCAGTAGACCCCGCCCCTACCCTGAAGACCAGGTTAGTTACGCTCCTCCTACTTCTTATACCCATAGACCCCGCCCCTACTCTGAAGACCAGGTTAGTTACACTCCTACTTCTTATACCGGTAGACCCCGCCCCTATACCAGTAGACCCCGCCCCTACTCTGAAGACCAGGTTAGTTACACTCCTCCTACTTCTTATACCAGTAGACCCCGCCCCTACTCTGAAGACCAGGTTAGTTACACTCCTCCTACTTCTTATACCAGTAGACCCCGCCCCTACTCTGAAGACCAGGTTAGTTACACTCCTCCTAGTTATACCAGTAGACCCCGCCCCTACTCTGAAGACCAGGTTAGTTACACTCCTCCTACTTCTTATACCAGTAGACCCCGCCCCTATACCAGTAGACCCCGCCCCTACTCTGAAGACCAGGTTAGTTACACTCCTCCTACTTCTTATACCAGTAGACCCCGCCCCTACTCCATACTCCCTTAAAAACCTTCACTTGAAAAACTAGAAAAAAGCAGCAATTGTACTGTTTGTCCATTTTGAGACACCGTAGCCAGTATACACTTCCTCAAAATAGTCAGAATTAATCTAAGATAACTCCAGAAATATGTCATTAATTTGGACGCAGTTTTTCTCAATGAAAATAAGTTATCGCCATTGAAATAACAAAAAAACCTGCTGTTGACCAATCACCGACGAAGGGGCGTAGACTTCGGCTCCCGACTTCGGCTCCCGACTTCGGCTCCCGACTTCGGCTCCCGACTTCGGCTTGCCTCTCGAAAAAAAAAATGTTGTGTGCCCGAAAAGCCGGAAAAAACCCTCACCGAAGTCTAAAACAATCGAATATAGGCATAAACTCTTCTAAAGTGTTTCGTCTGGGAACCTTAAACCCCCTAACTGCTATGTAACGGTCTCCAGGTGAAAGGGCGGACCAACCTGTGGACACAGCTTCCTGTGCAGCAGCAGCAGTACCACATAGATGTCCAGACCATCGAGGAGCTGTTTAGTCAGACGGACTGTCAATCATCTGGGGTTACCTCTGTGACCAGGGGGGGGAAGGCCCGAGGCTCCCTCAGAGAGACCAAAGATGAGGTGAGGAGGAGAGGACACACACACCCTTTTATGGCCAGTGAGGTGTTGTGTCAAACAGATATATTCCGTCTTGGCTCTGAGTTAGCAAAGTGTTGCATTTGTGTTTTCATTCTCTCTCTGTTCTTTTCTCTCTGTTCTCTCTCTCTCTTTATCAATGTTTCTCTCGGTTCTCTCTCAATTCAATTCAAATTCAATTCAAGTGGCTTTATTAACATGGGAAACATATGTTAACATTACCAAAGCAAGTGAAATAGATAATAAACAAAAGTGAAATAAACAATATAAAATTAACAGTAAACATTACACTCACAGAAGTTCCAAAAGAATAAAGACATTTCAAATGTCATATTATGTCTATATACAGTGTTGTAATGATGTACAAATAGTTAAAGTACAAAAGGGAAGATAAATCAACATAAATACGGGTTGTATTTACACTGGTGTTTGTTCTTCACTGGATGCCCTTTTCTCGTAGCAACAGGTCACACATCTTGCTGCTGTGATGTCACACTGTGGTATTTCACCCAGTAGATATGGGAGTTTAGCAAAATTTGATTTGTTTTCAAATTATTTCTCTCTCAGATTAGTATCCTGGACTGGAAGAGAGGGATGAATGTGGGAATTTACCTCAAACAGTTCAAGAAGTAAGTCTGTCCTCATGGTACTCTCCGTCTCTCTCTCCGTCTCTCTCTCCGTCTCTCTCTCCGTCTCTCTCTCTGTCATATATATATATATATATATATACACACACATGTATAGTGCATTCGGTCTGGAGTCTTTAGTATTCAGACCCCTTGAATTTTTCAACATTCTGTTATGTTACAGCCTTAATCTAAAATGAATTAACTAGTTTTCTCATCAATCGACACACAGTACCCCGTATTGACTCAGTACCCCGTAATGACCCAGTACCCCGTAATGACCCAGTACCCCGTAATGACCCAGTACCCCGTAATGACTCAGTACCCCGTAATGACTCAGTACCCCGTAATGACCCAGTACCCCGTAATGACACAGTACCCCGTAATGACACAATACCCCATAATGACTCAGTACCCCGTAATGACAAAGCAAAAAAACGTATATTATATTTACATAAGTATTCAGACCCTTTACTCAGTACTTACAGACTCAAGTCTTCTTGGGTATGATGCTACAAGCTTGTCACACCTGTATTTAGAGAGTTTGTCCCATTCTTCTCTGCACATCCTCTCAAGCTCTGTCAGGTTGGATGGGGAGCATCGCTGCACAGCTATTTTCAGGTCTCTTCAGAGATGTTCAATCGGGTTCAAATCCGGGCTCTGGTTGGGCCACTCAAAGACATTCAAAGACTTGTCCCGAAGCCACTCCTGCATTGTCTTGGCTGTGTGCTTAAGGTCGTGGTCCTGTTGGAAGCTTTGCCCCAGTCTGAGGTCTCTGTAGCAGGTGTTCACCAAGGATCTCTCTGTACTTTGCTCTGTTCATCTTTCCCTTGATCCTGACTAGTCTCCCAGTTCCTGTCTCTGAAAAACATCCCCACAGCATGATGCTGCCACCACCATGCTTCACCGTAGGCATGGTGCTAGGTTTCCTCCAGATGTGATACTTGGCATTTAGACCAAAGAGTTCAATCTTGATTTCATCAGACCAAATAATCTTGTTTCTCATGGTCTGAGAGTCTTTAGGTGCCTTTTGGCAAACTCCAAGTGGCCTGTCATGTGCCTTTTACTGAGGAGTGGCTTCCATCTGGCCAGGCAGCCAGTGGCTTCCAGTTTGGCCGGGTGGCCAGCTCTAGGACGAGTCTTAGTGGTTCCAGATTTCTTCCATTTAAGAATGATGGAGGCCACTGTATTCTTGGGGACCTTCAATGCTGTAGAAATATTTTGGTACCCTTCCCCAGATCTGTGCCTCCGCACAATCTTGTCTCTGAGCTCAATTCCTACAACCTCATGGCTTGGTTTTTGCTCTGACATGAACTGTCAACTGTGGGACCTTATATAGACAGGTGTGTGCCTTTCCAAATCATGTCTAATAAATGTAATTTACTACAGGTGGACTCCAATCAAGTTGTAGAAACATCTCAAGGATGATCAATGGAAACAGGATGCACCTGAGCTCAATTTAGAGTCTCAAATTAAAGGGTCTGAATACTTATGGAAATTGGTTATTTTTGTTTTTAATACTTTTACAATAATGTCGAAAAACTGTTTTTTGCTTTGTCATTATGTGTTACTGTGTGTAGATTAAGGAAAACATTTAATCAATTTTAGAATAAGTCTTGTAACGTAACAATATGTGGAAAAAGTGAAGGGGTCTGAATACTTCCCAAATGCATTGTGTCTATGTGTATATGTAGTTAGCTAGCCGACTACTGGATGATCCAACTTTCAAAACGAGTCCTTTTTTGGCCACAGAATCTAAATCAAATCAAATGTATTTATATAGCCCTTCGTACATCAGCTGATATCGCAAAGTGCTGTACAGAAACCCAGCCTAAAACCACAAAGAGCAAGCAATGCAGGTGTAGAAGCACGGTGGCTAGGAAAAACTCCCTAGAAAGGCCAAAACCTAGGAAGAAACCTAGAGAGGAACCAGGCTATGTGGGGACAGCCACAGCAGACAACAAACTAGGTAGCCACAGCAGTCAACTAGCTAGGTAGCCACAGCAGTCCAACTAGCTAGCTAGCCACAGCAGTCCAACTAGCTAGCTAGCCACAGCAGTCAACTAGCTAGGTAGCCACAGCAGTCCAACTAGCTAGCCACAGCAGACAACAAACTAGGTAGCCACAGCAGACAACAAACTAGGTAGCCACAGCAGTCCAACTAGCTAGCTAGCCACAGCAGTCAACTAGCTAGGAAGCCACAGCAGTCAACTAGCTAGGTAGCCACAGCAGTCATTAGCTAGCTAGCCACAGCAGTCATTAGCTAGGTAGCCACAGCAGTCAACTAGCTAGGTAGCCACAGCAGTCAATTAGCTAGGTAGCCACCGCAGTCAGCTAGCTAGGTAGCCACAGCATGTGTTAATGTGTGTAGTCAACTAGCTAGGTAGCCACAGCAGTCAACTAGCTAGGTAGCCACAGCAGTCAACTAGCTAGGTAGCCACAGCAGTCAACTAGCTAGCATGGTAGCCACAGCAGTCCAACTAGCTAGCTAGCCACAGCAGTCCAACTAGCTAGCTAGCCACAGCAGTCCAACTAGCTAGGTAGCCACAGCAGTCAACTAGCTAGCTAGCCACAGCAGTCCAACTAGCTAGGTATCCACAGCAGTCAGCTAGCTAGGTAGCCACAGCAGTCAGCTAGCTGGGTAGCCACAGCAGTCAACTAGCTAGGTAGCTACAGCAGTCCAACTAGCTAGCTAGCCACAGCAGTCAACTAGCTAGGTAGCCACAGCAGTCCAACTAGCTAGCCACAGCAGACAACAAACTAGGTAGCCACAGCAGACAACAAACTAGGTAGCCACAGCAGTCCAACTAGCTAGCTAGCCACAGCAGTCAACTAGCTAGGAAGCCACAGCAGTCAACTAGCTAGGTAGCCACAGCAGTCATTAGCTAGCTAGCCACAGCAGTCATTAGCTAGCTAGCCACAGCAGTCAACTAGCTAGGTAGCCACAGCAGTCAATTAGCTAGGTAGCCACCGCAGTCAGCTAGCTAGGTAGCCACAGCATGTGTTAATGTGTGTAGTCAACTAGCTAGGTAGCCACAGCAGTCAACTAGCTAGGTAGCCACAGCAGTCAACTAGCTAGCATGGTAGCCACAGCAGTCCAACTAGCTAGCTAGCCACAGCAGTCCAACTAGCTAGCTAGCCACAGCAGTCAACTAGCTAGCTAGCCACAGCAGTCCAACTAGCTAGGTATCCACAGCAGTCAGCTAGCTAGGTAGCCACAGCAGTCAGCTAGCTGGGTAGCCACAGCAGTCAACTAGCTAGGTAGCTACAGCAGTCCAACTAGCTAGGTATCCACAGCAGTCCAACTAGCTAGGTAGCCACGGCATGTGTTAATGTGTGTAGTCAACTAGCTAGGTAGCCACAACAGTCAACTAGCTAGATAGCCATTTAGCTTTCTAGAACATTCACTTTTGTAAACAGTTAACATGCCAATTAGTTACCACATGTTATTGTCAAGAGAGTAGCTAGCAAACAACAATATATGCCAAATAACAGCTTAAAACCCCACTGTTAACAGAGTAGCTAGCAAGCAACAAGATATGCCAAATAACAGCTTAAAACTCACTGTTAACAGAGTAGCTAGCAAACAACAAATGCTAATCTACTGGAGGGCAAATAAATCAGATTTGACCGTTCAGACAAGTCACATGGCCAGGAATCAGATTTGACCGTTCAGACAAGTCACATGGCCAGGAATCAGATTTGACCGTTCCGACAAGTCACATGGCCAGGAATCAGATTTGACCGTTCAGACAAGTCACATGGCCAGGAATCAGATTTGAATCAGACTTCAAACGACCTACGAAAGGGGTTTGAAAGGTCCGATTCCACACGCTTTCTGGCTGTTCAGGACAAAGAACAGATTCAAATTGAATCTGCAAACAAATAGGATTTTAGTCACTTCAACAAGGCTTTAGACTGAACACACACACACGTTGGATGAGTTGGTGTCGGTGGAGAAGAATGCAGAGTACTTTTCCAGTTTGTGTTGACTGACTGCATCAATAGCCGATACCACCAGTTAGCTGCCTCTGCTGCCACAACACAACGCACGGGGAGAGATATGAGGGTGATACGTTGTCTTGTCTCTCCCCAGATTCTATCCACACGTGTGGTGTGAGTTTGTGAGACGACGTCTTTCATGCAGGTTTAGTGTTGAGGTCAAACACCTCCCCCCCCCCCCCCCCCCCTCTCTCCCTTGACCAATCAAAGCATTTAGCTACATAAGCAGCCACCTGTCTGACTAAAACATAGGTTTGACCCCCCCACCCTCTCTCCCTCTCTCCCTTTCCCCCCTCTCTCCCCCTCCCTCTCTCTCCCTTTCCCCTCTCTCTCCACCCCTCACCTCTCTTTCCACCCCTCACCTCTCTCTCCCCCTCACCTCTCTCTCCTCTCTCCCTTTCCCCTCTCTCTCTCCCCCTCACCTCTCTCCCCTCCCCTCCCCTCTCTCCCCTTCACCTCTCTCTCCTCTCTCCCCCTCACCTCTCTCTCCCCCTCTCCTCTCTCCCCCTCACCTCTCTCTCCTCTCTCCCCCTCTCCTCTCTCCCCCCTCCCCCCTCTCCTCTCTCTCCTCTCTCCCCCTCCCCTCTCTCTCCCCCTCTCCTCTCTCCCCTCTCCTCTCTCTCCTCTCCCCCCTCCCCTCTCTCTCCCCCTCCCCTCTCTCTCCCCCTCTCCTCTCTCCCCCCCTCCCCTCTCTCTCCCCCTCTCCTCTCTCCCCCTCCTCTCTCTCCCCCTCCTCTCTCTCCCCCTCCCCTCTCTCCCCTCCTCTCTCCCCTTTTCATGTCTTTAACCCTCTCTCAGTTGTAAATCCTACAGAAGTTAGTCACTAATAGCCAATCTGCAGTCTTTGTTGTGTTGACTGGATTAAACTGTGGGGCCGTTTCCTGGTACGGAGGGAGTACCCACTTTATAATTGCAGGGAGACCCAGCTGAGGTATTGTGGGGAAAATCCCAGTTATTAAAACTGAAGAGCCAGAGAGGGAGTACGACTGAGAGAGAAAAGGGTTTCGAGAGGTTCTAGAACTTTCATTCTGGGTTTAGAGAGAAGGGTTCTAGAACATTCATTCTGGGTTTAGAGAGAAGGGTTCTAGAACATTCATTCTGGGTTTAGAGAGAAGGGTTCTAGAACTTTCATTCTGGGTTTAGAGAGAAGGGTTCTAGAACATTCATTCTGGGTTTAGAGAGAAGGGTTCTAGAACTTTCATTCTGTGTTTAGAGAGAAGGGTTCTAGAACATTCTGGGTTTAGATAGAAGGGTTCTAGAACATTCTGGGTTTAGATAGAAGGGTTCTAGAACTCTCATCCATCCATCCGTCCTTTGACTTGCCTAGTTAAATAAAGACTCTGTCTGTCCCAGGTCCAACCAGGACATAATAGAGGATATTCGCTATGGCAACAGTCAGTCCTACGGAGCGGAGCTTCTTAAAGAGCTGCTCAAACTACTACCTGAGACCGAAGAGGTGAGACACACACACACACACACACACACACACTAAGAGCTGCTCAAACTGCTACCTGAGACCGAAGAGGTGAGACACACACACACATACACACACACACACACACACACTAAGAGCTGCTCAAACTACTACCTGAGACCGAAGAGGTGAGACACACACACACACACACACTAAGAGCTGCTCAAACTACTACCTGAGACCGAAGAGGTGAGACACACACACACACACACACACACACACACACACTAAGAGCTGCTCAAACTACTACCTGAGACCGAAGAGGTGAGACACACACACACACACACACACTAAGAGCTGCTCAAACTACTACCTGAGACCGAAGAGGTGAGACACACACACACACACACACACACACACACACACACACACTATGAGCTGCTCAAACTACTACCTGAGACCGAAGAGGTGAGACACACACACACACACACACTAAGAGCTGCTCAAACTACTACCTGAGACCGAAGAGGTGAGACACACACACACACACACACACACACACACACACACTAAGAGCTGCTCAAACTACTACCTGAGACCGAAGAGGTGAGACACACACACACACACACACACACACACACACACACTATGAGCTGCTCAAACTACTACCTGAGACCGAAGAGGTGAGACACACACACACACACACACACACACACACACACACACACAAAGAGCTGCTCAAACTACTACCTGAGACCGAAGAGGTGAGACACACACACACACACACACACACACACACACTAAGAGCTGCTCAAACTACTACCTGAGACCGAAGAGGTGAGACACACACACACACACACACACACACACACACACACACTAAGAGCTGCTCAAACTGCTACCTGAGACCGAAGAGGTGAGACACACACACACACACACACACACACACACACACACTAAGAGCTGCTCAAACTGCTACCTGAGACCGAAGAGGTGAGACACACACACACACACACACACACACACACACACACACACACAATGAGCTGCTCAAACTGCTACCTGAGACCGAAGAGGTGAGACACACACACACACACACACACACACACTAAGAGCTGCTCAAACTACTACCTGAGACCGAAGAGGTGAGACACACACACACACACACACACACACACACACACACACACACACACACTATGTTGATTCTGTGTCCCTGTCTCTTCCTCTCAGGTGAAGAAACTTCAAGCGTTCCGAGGCGACCCCTCTAAACTCTCATTGGCCGATTCCTTCATGTTCCTGCTCACCCAAGTGCCCAGGTGAGAGGTCATGTCATTTAGTGACCTGACCCTAGCCCCAGTCTGGACCCTACTTTCTGATTGATTAAAATGCCATTCAGTATTGAACTATTATGCAAAAGCCAACTGTGTGTGTGTGTGTGTGTGTGTGTGTGTGTGTGTGTAGTTTTGAGGTGCGTATCAAGGCCATGGTACTTAGAGAGGTGTTCCCCCCAGCCTGTGAGAACATGAGTCGCGACATCGATGTCCTACGAACCGCCACAAAAGGTGAGGTCCCTTAATCCACCTGTCTCCTCTAAAGGTGAGGTCCCTAAACCCACCTGTCTCCTCTAAAGGTGAGGTCCCTAAATCCACCTGTCTCCTCTAAAGGTGAGGTCCCTAAAACCACCTGTCTCCTCTAAAGGTGAGGTCCCTAAACCCACCTGTCTCCTCTAAAGGTGAGGTCCCTAAACCCACCCGTCTCCTCTAAAGGTGAGGTCCCTAAACCCACCTGTCTCCTCCAAAGGTGAGGTCCCTAAACCCACCTGTCTCCTCTAAAGGTGAGGTCCCTAAACCCACCTGTCTCCTCTAAAGGTGAGGTCCCTAAAACCACCTGTCTCCTCTAAAGGTGAGGTCCCTAAACCCACCTGTCTCCTCTAAAGGTGAGGTCCCTAAACCCACCTGTCTCCTCTAAAGGTGAGATCCCTAAACCTACCTGTCTCCTATAAAGGTGAGGTCCCTGAACCCACCTGTCTCCTATAAAGGTGAGATCCCTAAACCCACCTGTCTCCTCTAAAGGTGAGGTCCCTAAACCCACCTGTCTCCTCCAAAGCTGAGGTCCCTAAACCCACCTGTCTCCTCTAAAGGTGAGGTCCCTAAACCCACCTGTCTCCTCCAAAGGTGACGTCCCTAAACCCACCTGTCTCCTCTAAAGGTGAGGTCCCTAAATCCACCTGTCTCCTCTAAAGGTGAGGTCCCTAAAACCACCTGTCTCCTCTAAAGGTGAGGTCCCTAAACCCACCTGTCTCCTCTAAAGGTGAGGTCCCTAAACCCACCTGTCTCCTCTAAAGGTGAGGTCCCTAAACCCACCTGTCTCCTCCAAAGGTGAGGTCCCTAAACCCACCTGTCTCCTCTAAAGGTGAGGTCCCTAAACCCACCTGTCTCCTCTAAAGGTGAGGTCCCTAAAACCACCTGTCTCCTCTAAAGGTGAGGTCCCTAAACCCACCTGTCTCCTCTAAAGGTGAGGTCCCTAAACCCACCTGTCTCCTCTAAAGGTGAGATCCCTAAACCTACCTGTCTCCTATAAAGGTGAGGTCCCTGAACCCACCTGTCTCCTATAAAGGTGAGATCCCTAAACCCACCTGTCTCCTCTAAAGGTGAGGTCCCTAAACCCACCTGTCTCCTCCAAAGCTGAGGTCCCTAAACCCACCTGTCTCCTCTAAAGGTGAGGTCCCTAAACCCACCTGTCTCCTCCAAAGGTGACGTCCCTAAACCCACCTGTCTCCTCTAAAGGTGAGGTCCCTAAACCCACCTGTCTCCTCTAAAGATGAGGTCCCTAAACCCACCTGTCTCCTCTAAAGGGGAGGTCCCTAAAACCACCTGTCTCCTCTGAAGGGGAGGTCCCTAAACCCACCTGTCTCCTCTAAAGGTGAGGTCCCTAAACCCACCTGTCTCCTCTAAAGGCGAGGTCCCTAAAACCACCTGTCTCCTCTAAAGGTGAGGTCCCTAAACCCACCTGTCTCCTCTAAAGGTGAGGTCCCTAAACCCACCTGTCTCCTCTAAAGGTGAGGTCCCTAAACCCACCTGTCTCCTCTAAAGGTGAGGTCCCTAAACCCACCTGTCTCCTCTAAAGGGGAGGTCCCTAAAACCACCTGTCTCCTCTAAAGGTGAGGTCCCTAAACCCACCTGTCTCCTCTAAAGATGAGGTCCATAAACCCACCTGTCTCCTCTAAAGGGGAGGTCCCTAAACCCACCTGTCTCCTCTAAAGGTGAGGTCCCTAAACCCACCTGTCTCCTCTAAAGGTGAGGTCCCTAAACCCACCTGTCTCCTCTAAAGGTGAGGTCCCTAAACCCACCTGTCTCCTCTAAAGGTGAGGTCCCTAAACCCACCTGTCTCCTCTAAAGGTGAGGTCCCTAAAACCACCTGTCTCCTCTAAAGGTGAGGTCCCTAAAACCACCTGTCTCCTCTAAAGGTCAGGTTGTTATTATGGTTATGCTTTAACTCTCTCCTCTATTCTCTTTAACTCTCTCTCTCCTCTATTCTCTTTAACTCTCTCTCTCCTCTACACTCTTTCTTTCGGTCTATCTCTTTCTCTCAATTCAAAGGGCTTGACTGGCATGAGAAACAAATGAGCAGTAAACATGACACTTCGAATGTCGTATTACGGCTATATACAGTTATAACGATTCAAAAAGGGAAAATAAATCAACATAAATATGGGTTGTATTTACAATGGTGTTTGTTCTCCACTGGTTGCCCTTTTCTCGTGGCAACAGGTCACACATCTTGCTGCTGTGATGTCACACTGTGGTATTTCACCCAGTAGATATGGGAGTTTATCAAAAAAAAATTGAATTTTTTTCGAATTCTTTGTGGATCTGTGTAATCTGAGGGAAATATGTCTCTCTAATATGGTCATACATTGGGCAGGAGGTCAGGAAGTGCAGCCCAGTTTCCACCTCATTTTGTGGGCAGTGTGCACATAGCCTGTCTTCTCTCTCTCTTTTTCTCTCGCTCTCTCTCTCCCTCTTTCTCTCTGTCTCTCTCTCCCTCTTTCTCTCTGTCTCTCTTTCTCTCTGTCTCTCTCTCTGCCTCTCTCTCTGTCTCTCTCTCTGTCTCTCTCTGTCTCTCTCTCTGTCTCTCTCTGTCTCTCTCTCTGTCTCTCTCTGTCTCTATCTCTGTCTCTCTCTCTGTCTCTCTCTCTGTCTCTCTCTGTCTCTATCTCTGTCTCTCTCTCTGTCTCTCTCTGCCTCTCTCTCTGTCTCTCTCTGTCTCTATCTCTGTCTCTCTCTCTGTCTCTCTCTGCCTCTCTCTCTGTCTCTCTCTGTCTCTCTCTGTCTCTCTCTCTGTCTCTCTCTATGTCTCTCTCTCTGTCTCTCTCTCTCTGTCTCTCTCTCTCTCTCTCTCTCTCTGTCTCTCTCTCTCTCTGTCTCTCTCTCTCTCTGTCTCTCTCTCTCTGTCTCTCTCTCTCTCTGTCTCTCTCTCTCTGTCTCTCTCTCTCTGTCTCTCTCTCTCCGTCTCTCTCTGTCTCTCTCTCTGTCTCTCTCTGTCTCTCTCTGTCTCTCTCTCTGTCTCTCTCTATGTCTCTCTCTCTGTCTCTCTCTCTCTGTCTCTCTCTCTCTGTCTCTCTCTCTGTCTCTCTCTCTCTCTCTCTCTGTCTCTCTCTCTGTCTCTCTCTCTGTCTCTCTCTCTGTCTCTCTCTCTGTCTCTCTCTCTCTGTCTCTCTCTCTGTCTCTCTCTCTGCCTCTCTCTCTGTCTCTCTCTGTCTCTCTCTGTCTCTCTCTCTGTCTCTCTCTCTGTCTCTCTCTCTGTCTCTCTCTCTCTCTCTCTCTGTCTCTCTCTATGTCTCTCTCTCTGTCTCTCTCTCTCTGTCTCTCTCTCTCTGTCTCTCTCTCTCTGTCTCTCTCTCTCTCTGTCTCTCTCTCTCTGTCTCTCTCTCTCTGTCTCTCTCTCTCTCTCTCTCTCTCTGTCTCTCTCTCTTGCTTTTGGGGTGTTTTTTGTGGTAGTTTCACTGATATATTATCAATATCTCTCTGTAGAGCTCCTAGACTGTGAGGAACTTCATGCCATCCTACACCTGGTGCTGCAGGCCGGAAACATCCTCAATGCTGTGAGTCAGAGAGAGAGTGTCTGGTACTCCACCAAAGGGGCCCCTGTCTAAAGTTGTTGACTGATTTGATCGTGTCTCTGTCTACAGGGTGGTTATGCTGGTAACGCTGTGAGTCAGAGAGAGAGTGTGTCTGTTACTCCACCAAAGGGGCCCCTGTCTAAAGTTGTTGACTGATTTGATCGTGTCTCTGTCTACAGGGTGGTTATGCTGGTAACGCTGTGAGTCAGAGAGAGAGTGTGTCTGTTACTCCACCAAAGGGGCCCCTGTCTAAAGGTGTTGACTGATTTGATCGTGTCTCTGTCTACAGGGTGGTTATGCTGGTAACGCTGTGGGTTTCAAGCTGTCCTCTCTCCTGTCTCTGGCTGATACCAAGGCCAATAAACCTGGCATGAACCTGCTGCACTTTGTAGCTCTGGTGAGGAGAGGAGAGGTGTCTGTCTATCTGCCTGTCTGTCTATCTGCCTGTCTGTCTATCTGCCTGTTTGTCTGTCTGCCTGTTTGTCTGTCTGCCTGTCTGTCTGTCTGCCTGTTTGTCCATCTGCCTGTCTGTCTATCTGCCTGTCTGTCTGTCTGCCTGTTTGTCTATCTGCCTGTTTGTCTATCTGCCTGTTTGTCTATCTGCCTGTTTGTCTATCTGCCTGTCTGTCTGTCTGCCTGTTTGTCTATCTGCCTGTTTGTCTATCTGCCTGTTTGTCTATCTGCCTGTTTGTCTATCTGCCTGTTTGTCTATCTGCCTGTCTGTCTATCTGCCTGTCTGTCTATCTGCCTGTTTGTCTGTCTGCCTGTTTGTCTGTCTGCCTGTCTGTCTGTCTGCCTGTTTGTCTACCTGCCTGTTTGTCTACCTGCCTGTTTGTCTGTCTGCCTGTTTGTCTATCTGCCTGTTTGTCTATCTGCCTGTCTGTCTGTCTGCCTGTTTGTCTGTCTGCCTGTTTGTCCATCTGCCTGTCTGTCTACCTGCCTGTTTGTCTGTCTGCCTGTTTGTCTATCTGCCTGTTTGTCTACCTGCCTGTTTGTCTGTCTGCCTGTTTGTCTGTCTGCCTGTCTGTCTGTCTGCCTGTTTGTCCATCTGCCTGTCTGTCTATCTGCCTGCCTGTCTGTCTATCTGCCTGTCTGTCTGTCTGTCTGTCTGCCTGTTTGTCTATCTGCCTGTTTGTCTGTCTGCCTGTTTGTCTGTCTGCCTGTTTGTCTATCTGCCTGTTTGTCTGTCTGCCTGTTTGTCTGTCTGTCTGTCTGTCTGTCTGCCTGTTTGTCTGTCTGCCTGTCTGTCTGTCTGCCTGTTTGTCTGTCTGCCTGTTTGTCTATCTGCCTGCCTGTCTATTTGTGATGACCTGGTCCTTCCTGTTCCTCTTAGGAAGCACAGAAGAAGGATGATAAACTTCTAGAGTTTCCTGGAAAACTTCAGCATGTCCAGTATGCAGCACGGTGAGACACGGGGCTCTACTACTACACTATATATACTATATATACTACTACACTATATATACTACTACACTATATATACTATATATACTACTACACTATATATACTACTACACTATATATACTATATATACTACTACACTATATATACTATATATACTACTACACTATATATACTATATATACTACTACACTATATATACTACTACACTATATATACTATATATACTACTACACTATATATACTATATATACTACTACACTATATATACTATATATACTACTACACTATATATACTATATATACTACTACACTATATATACTATATATACTACTACACTATATATACTACTACACTATATATACTATATATACTACTACACTATATATACTATATATACTACTACACTATATATACTATATATACTACTACACTATATATACTACTACACTATATACTATATATACTACTACACTATATATACTACTACACTATATATACTATATATACTACTACACTATATATACTACTACACTATATATACTATATATACTACTACACTATATATACTACTACACTATATATACTATATATACTACTACACTATATATACTACTACACTATATATACTATATATACTACTACACTATATATACTACTACACTATATATACTACTACACTATATATACTATATATACTACTACACTATATATACTACTACACTATATATACTATATATACTACTACACTATATATACTACTACACTATATATACTATATATACTACTACACTATATATACTATATATACTACTACACTATATATACTATATATACTACTACACTATATATACTATATATACTACTACACTATATATACTATATATACTACTACACTATATATACTACTACACTATATATACTATATATACTACTACACTATATATACTACTACACTATATATACTATATATACTACTACACTATATATACTACTACACTATATATACTATATATACTACTACACTATATATACTACTACACTATATATACTATATATACTACTACACTATATATACTACTACACTATATATACTATATATACTACTACACTATATATACTATATATACTACTACACTATATATACTACTACACTATATATACTATATATACTACTACACTATATATACTATATATACTACTACACTATATATACTACTACACTATATATACTATATATACTACTACACTATATATACTACTACACTATATATACTATATATACTACTACACTATATATACTATATATACTACTACACTATATATACTATATATACTACTACACTATACATACTACTACACTATATATACTATATATACTACTACACTATATATACTACTACACTATATATACTACTACACTATATATACTATATATACTACTACACTATATATACTACTACACTATACATACTGTAAGGGCTCTGGTCAATACTACTACACTATATATACTGTAAGGGCTCTGGTCAATACTACTACACTATATATACTGTAAGACTGATCTGACTTCAGTGATCATCATCATGACGTAGTGACTCATTGCTACCATGAACCTTCTTTGCCCTGTGACCTTTCACCCTTTCCCTCCAGGATATCAGTGGAGAACGTGGATGCAGAGTTCCAGTCGCTGTCGTCTCGCACACGCTCAGTGGAGGAGAGCATCCAGGAAGAGACGGAGCTGCTGCTGCAGCTGGACCACTTCCTACAGGTCAGAGAGAGAGAGAGAGAGAGAGAGAGAGAGAGAGAGAGGTCTGACACAGAGAGAGAGAGAGAGAGGTCTGACACAGAGAGAGAGAGAGAGAGGTCTGACAGAGAGAGAGAGAGAGAGAGAGAGAGAGAGAGAGAGAGAGAGGTCTGACACAGAGAGAGAGAGGATAGGGACACAGAGAGAGAGAGAGGTCTGACACAGAGAGAGAGGTCTGACACACAGAGAGAGAGAGAGAGAGAGAGAGAGAGAGAGGTCTGACACAGAGAGAGAGAGAGGATAGGGACACAGAGAGAGAGAGAGAGAGAGAGAGAGAGAGAGAGAGAGATCAGGAACACACAGAGAGAGAGAGGTCAGGAACACACAGAGAGAGAGGTCAGGAACACACAGAGAGAGAGAGGTCAGGAACACAGAGAGAGAGAGACGACATGTAGTGTGTGTGGTAACTTGTTTGTGTGTGTAGTAACCGTGTGTCTCCTCTCCTAGAATTCGACAGCAGCCCTGGCTGAGTTGCAAAGGGAGAGACAGGAGTTGAGGAACGAAGGGAACATTCTGATCGACTTCTTCTGCGAAGACAGAGAGTCCTTCAGGCTGGACGAGTGTTTCAAAGTGTTCCAAGACTTCTGCCTGAAATTCCAGAAAGCAGTCAAGGTACTAGAACATCGTTCTGTTAGTCTAGAACACCAGAATGAATCATTTCAAGGTTTCCTCATTGTGATTATACAAACAAGCTGTTCCAGTTGAATAATATTGAAACCTTTGGACTTTGTGTTTGAGGAGTACAATATAAACACTGAGTCTCTGCTACTGGTTGTCTGCTGTACTGCTACTGCCCCCTGGTGTTCAACAAGTGTTATTACACCTGTATTTACTTTTACACTGTTCTCTCTCTCTCTCGCTCCCCCTTTCTCTCTACCACTCCCCCTCTCTCTCTACCGCTCCCCCTCTCTCTCTCTACCGCTCCCCCTCTCTCTCTCTCTACCGCTCCCCCTCTCTCTACCGCTCCCCCTCTCTCTCTCTCTCTCTCTCTCTACCGCTTCCCCCCCCTCTCACCTCCCCCGCTCCCCCTCTCTCTCTCTACCGCTCCCCCTCTCTCTCTCTCTCTCTCTCTACCGCTCCCCCTCTCTCTACCGCTCCCCCTCTCTCTCTCTCTCTCTCTCTCTCTACCGCTCCCCCTCTCTCTCTCTACCGCTCCCCCTCTCTCTCTCTCTCTCTCTCTCTACCGCTCCCCCCCCTCTCACCTCCCCCGCTCCCCCTCTCTCTCTCTACCGCTCCCCCTCTCTCTCTCTCTCTCTCTCTACCGCTCCCCCTCTCTCTACCGCTCCCCCTCTCTCTCTCTCTCTCTCTCTCTACCGCTCCCCCTCTCTCTCTCTACCGCTCCCCCTCTCTCTCTCTCTCTCTCTACCGCTCCCCCTCTCTCTCTCTCTCTCTCTACCGCTCCCCCCCCCTCTCTCTCTCTCTCTCTCTCTCTCTCTACCGCTTCCCCCCCCTCTCACCTCCCCCGCTCCCCCTCTCTCTCTCTCTCTCTCTACCGCTCCCCCCTCTCTCTATACCACTCCCCCTCTCTCCCTTTTCTTGCTCTCTCTCTCCCAATTTCATTTACATTTCAATTTAAGGAGCTTTATTGCCATGGGGAAACATATGTTAACATTACCAAAACAAGTGAAATAGAGAATAAACAAAAGTGAAATAAAACAATATAAAATGAAGAGTAAACATTACACTCACAGAAGTCCCAAAAGAATAAAGACATTTGAAACGTCCCTCCCTCCTCTAGGACAACCTGGAGCGTGAGCTGAAGGAGGCGTCTCATCGTCGGATACAGGAGCTCGGGGAGAAACGGCACTCGTGGGCGAGCGGAGAGGAGATGGGCGGGGTCTTCGGAATGCGCAGCAGCAGCAGCAGCGAGACGGACATAGAGGTGGCCCTATCCCAGGAGGAGGGGCTTATCGAGCTTCTCAAGTCCCGCCCATGCTCGCCGCACAGCCCCCAGGTTGCACTGGGGCGTTCCGGAAGCGTCCGCCGTTCTCGCGGCTCAGCGTCGGCCGCGGCTGACCGTCAACTGACTAGCCTGCTAACTCTAGGCATCACCTCTGACCTTCAGGTCGTAGGGGGGTCACCGAATCCCGGGCGGCGACTATGGAGGGGGGCCGAGCAGCGGGATTCCTCCCCCATGAGGTCACCTGAAACTGGGCTGAGGATTCCCAACATCTCCCCTCTGACCAGACTTCAGACCCAGGGACCTGCGGGTCACACTCAACTCCAGAACCAGCACCCTCAGGTGGACTGGCCTGGTCCCCCCTCTATACCCACCTCCTTAGGACCGAGGCATCAACCTCAACCTGGCATCAACTCACATCACAGCCCTCAGACAGCAACCATTGACCACAAACCTAGCACAGACCTGAACCCGACCCCTGACCCTGACAACAACCACAACCAACCCAGTGGTCTGACCGTCAACCTTGAACGACACACTCTGGTTCCTAAGCTCCGGGCGTTCGACCTCGTCTTGACCCCTCACGGTCACGACCAGGGAGATGTCGTCACCGACACAGACCTGGAGAAGGGGATTCCCAGAGACTCTATCCTCACGGATACACAGGAGAATTCCCAAGGGCGTTCTGAGGGGTGGCAACAGAGGGAGGAAGAGGTGGATGAGAAGGGGAGGATGGTGGCTGCAGGGATAGTGAATGAGGAGCCTGCTGTGGGCGACGTAGAGGAGAAGAGGGGAGAACAGGAGGAGGAGAAGAGGGGAGAACAGGAGGAGGAGAAGAGGGGAGAACAGGAGGAGGAGAAGAGGGGAGAACAGGAGGAGGAGAAGGGTGTGTCTAGGAAAGAGACTACAGATTCTCGTACTGATCCATCTCCGTCCACAGCTATTACAGACCTCTCCTCACACGCACAGAGCGGTGATAACCCCACGCACGCCGACGAGGCTGAGAGTCCAACACACCAGGTGTCCGCCTCTTCTATGGGGGAGTACCCAGCCAATGGCATGCCTTCAGAATCTCAACCCACCAATGAGTACTCAGTGCCTGTTTCCTCCACTGACCAGTCAGTGCCTGTTTCCTCCGATGAGTCATCGGTTCCAGCAGTGTCTACCTCCACCAATGGGCTGCCTGCGTCAGTCACCGCTGGTGCCTCTGATAGGTCAGCCCAGGGTACGAATCCCACGACCAGTCAGGTCTCTAAGCCTTCCAGACCCCACTCTGCCACCAACACCAGTGGGCGAAAAACTGTCATCCGCACCCTCAACTCCTCAGAGAACCAGGGCATGAGGCGTGTGGTCCCTATCTTCAAGGCCAGTCGACGTGGCTCGTTACCGGGTAAACAGGTGGAGAAACCCCCTGGTTACCAGAGCTCTGGTCCACGGACCACCACCACCACCACCACCACCTCCTCCTCTAACCCAGCCAACCGCTCTCTTAGACGGGCAGAGAGGAGCTCCGCCACACCCCGTCGCAGTAGCCTCCAGGTCGACGACCCCAAGGCCAAGTCTGTGACCACCACGGGTGTCCACGGCAGTGCCCGAGACCAACCCCAACCTTCCGCCCTCCAGAGGAAGCCGTCCTTCCGAAAGACTCTCCGCCCCGTCGCCCCCAGACCGCCTCCAGAGGAAAAGATGTGCCGTTCCACCCTCCGAGCCCTCGCCGCCGCCGGTGGGGCTGTTCCAACAGCGGGGGGTGGAGGAGGTAACAGCCTCAGTGCCCCCCCGACCCCCTCCCACCGTGGAGGTGTCTCCAACCCCACCCCCCTCCCTGGATTTGCCCGAAACACAGCCGCTTCCTCTTTCAGACGGACCACTCTCCCCCCCCCGGGGAGTACCCTCGCCCCCTCTAAAAACTCTCCCCGTTCCTCCCCTGTCCCCTCTCCCGGACTCTCACCCCTCAGCCGGGCGGGGTCGTTGAGACACCACAGGGTGGCCCCCGCGGGCCCCCCAGGCACAGACAACCCCATCAGGAGAACACAAAGTATCAAGGGACCCCTGCGTGCCCCGATCCCCAACCCCCTGCCCCCACAGACCCTCCCTGACTCGCTGGCGCAGCCTAAAGGGCATGCTGGGAAAAACAGCAGCAGTTTCTCTGATAAGTCCACCCACCTCAGAGACTCCAGTAAAGCACTGAAACCCACCTGGAGATAGAGGCCTAGTTCCAATACCGACAACATACTTCCTTTACCCTGGCCTAGTTCCAATACCGACAACATACTTCCTTTACCCCGGCCTAGTTCCAATACCGACAACATACTTCCTTTTCCCCGGCCTAGTTCCAATACCGACAACATACTTCCTTTACCCCGGCCTAGTTCCAATACCGACAACATACTTCCTTTACCCCGGCCTAGTTCCAATACCGACAACATACTTCCTTTTCCCCGGCCTAGTTCCAATACCGACAACATACTTCCTTTACCCCGGCCTAGTTCCAATACCGACAACATACTTCCTTTACCCCGGCCTAGTTCCAATACCGACAACATACTTCCTTTTCCCCGGCCTAGTTCCAATACCGACAACATACTTCCTTTACCCCGGCCTAGTTCCAATACCGACAACATACTTCCTTTTCCCCGGCCTAGTTCCAATACCGACAACATACTTCCTTTACCCCGGCCTAGTTCCAATACCGACAACATACTTCCTTTACCCCGGCCTAGTTCCAATACCGACAACATACTTCCTTTACCCCGGCCTAGTTCCAATACCGACAACATACTTCCTTTTCCCCGGCCTAGTTCCAATACCGACAACATACTTCCTTTACCCCGGCCTAGTTCCAATACCGACAACATACTTCCTTTTTCCCGGCCTAGTTCCAATATTAAAGACATGTATCTCTTGTTCCAATACAAACCACATGCCACATTACTTATGCTAACACCTATCTTATAGATCTACAGGGTTCTCCAGATCTACAGGGTCGAGTCTTTCAAAAAAAACACATAGAAATAGAATGAAAGGACTTTTTAAAAGATGTAAATTAAGTCTAGATTTGTATTTGTTTTGTGATCGTGATTTATCTAATTCTATATAATGTTGTCATTGTATGAAAGAAACCTTTTCTACATCCCAAATAACCCTCTATTCACTTTATAGTGCACTCCTTTAACCAGGGCCCATAGGGCTATAGGGCACTATGTAGGGAATAGGGGACCATTTGGGACAGATCCGTGAGTAAGTTTGATTCTAGCTGTGTTTTCTGTAAAGCCTGTTCCCAAATTTGTTTTGTATTAGCCAACTCCCGTGATTTATCAATCGTCATGTTCTGGGTCTGTGTTCATAATGCCTCTCCTAGTAGGAGAGCTGATCTAGGATCAGTTTAGGCTTCAGCCAACCTGTCCGGGGCCTGTATTTATAAAGCCTCTGCTGATCTAGAATCAGTTCCTCCATTTTGTATATAATCATCTAATTCATTGGCTGCATTAAATCAGGCAGACCGATTCGGATATTTTGCCCAGTCAAAAGACCAATTATTGCCAAATAGATGAGAATTGGGCTGCCTGTGTAAAACGCGGCCACCGTGATCTAAAAGACTAATCTGATCCTAGACCAGCTCTCCTACTAGGAGAGGCTTTACGAATACAGGACCAAGATAGGTTGGCTGAAGCACAAACTGATCTGGGACCTGGCTGTGTATTGTTCTTTGTATATTTGATTAATGATACAATGAATAAACGTGTACATTTCAACCACTTGTTTGGAGATGTTGTCTGTGTGTGAAATGGCCCCCTGGTTAAGGGTAGAGCCCTAGATAGGGACTGTTTTAAAAATATATATTTAACCTTGGCAAGTCAATGACAGCCTATTGGGGAACAGTGGGTTACCTGCCTTGTTCAGGGTCAGAATTTCATATTTGTATTTTGTGAGCTCAGGGATTTGATCCAGCAACCTTTTGGTTACTGGCTCTAACCACTAGGCTACCTGCTCTAACCACTAGGCTACCTGCTCTAACCACTAGGCTACCTGTCTCTAACCACTAGGCTACCTGCTCTAACCACTAGGCTACCTGGCTCTAACCACTAGGCTACCTGGCTCTAACCACTAGGCTACCTGTCTCTAACCACTAGGCTACCTGCTCTAACCACTAGGCTACCTGGCTCTAACCACTAGGCTACCTGTCTCTAACCACTAGGCTACCTGCTCTAACCACTAGGCTACCTGGCTCTAACCACTAGGCTACCTGGCTCTAACCACTAGGCTACCTGTCTCTAACCACTAGGCTACCTGCCTCTAACCACTAGGCTCTAACCACTAGGCTACCTGTCTCTAACCACTAGGCTACCTGTCTCTAACCACTAGGCTACCTGTCTCTAACCACTAGGCTACCTGGCTCTAACCACTAGGCTACCTGTCTCTAACCACTAGGCTGCCTGCCTCTAACCACTAGGCTCTAACCACTAGGCTACCTGTCTCTAACCACTAGGCTACCTGCTCTAACCACTAGGCTACCTGTCTCTAACCACTAGGCTACCTGGCTCTAACCACTAGGCTACCTGTCTCTAACCACTAGGCTACCTGCCTCTAACCACTAGGCTACCTGTCTCTAACCACTAGACTACCTGCTCTAACCACTACGCTACCTGTCTCTAACCACTAGGCTACCTGCTCTAACCACTAGGCTCTAACCACTAGGCTACCTGCTCCAAACACTAGGCTACCTGCTCTAACCACTAGGCTACCTGCTCTAACCACTAGGCTCTAACCACTATGCTACCTGCTCTAACCACTAGGCTACCTGCTCTAACCACTAGGCTCTAACCACTAGGCTACCTGCTGTGTCATTTCAGACGATGTGTTTTTCACAAGGGGCTTTTCTAAGAATCTGGTTTTCAACAGAAACATTATATTGTTAACATAATTCTTAAAATATCGTTTGTATTATAATTTGTCCATATTTGTTTGTTACATTTTGTAAATAATATATATATTTTTAAACAGCTTATTCCTCTCTCCAATGCTGCTCTCCGTCTCTCACACAGTGACTTATAAAAAACGCATGAATAGTTTTGAACATGATAGATATACTAGATCATAGTGGATTGAGTCTTGAGAGTTTGATAATTCAAAATTCTTCCAAATAAATGTTTTCCATGTCAATATAAGCTTGTCGGTGTAAGTTGATTTTGTCAGATAACCATGACATCTGTCATATCAGATCCTACTAGATACGTTTAATATATTTGATTGAATTCTAATAATTTGCCCAAACTTCAGAGAAAATCTTCCACCTTGTGGTGTGTGTCATAGCAAGGCGCCAGAGAGGGTGACCCCGACCTGACGTCATCACAGCACGCCAACCCGTTTGGGTTTCTCTTGCAGAAGATAAAAGAGACTGAAAAGTGCCTCTTTCTCCGACCTATACGAGCGTTTTATGTTTCTCTGTAGACTCCATGCCCCTTCGCCGTCTGATGAACGGATGTTAGCGTATTTTACGGGGGGGGAAAAGGGGCCAAAATCAGATTTATTTCGAGTGCAAAGACTGGATAAAACGCCACTGTACTTGCAACAACGGCCATCTGTTTTCGGTGAAGGTGAGTTTACTTGTGTGTTTAGATGGAGAGCAACGAGTAAGCAAAGTGTCCACGAATTGCTTGTCGAGCTAAGTAGCTAGCTGTGTTAAAGATAAGCGGTAACTTAGCGATGACCGTCAACCGTGTGCATGCCCAGGTTAGCCTCAACTTCTAAGCTTAGACTTCAACTAGATGTTTGACTGTTTTATGCATTTTGTACAACACATCGCACGCTGAACCTCACACAATCTAACGCACGTTATTTGTTTGTTTCTCAACGCGTGGGAAACAACATGCAACCCCCCCCCCCCCCCCCCCCCCCCCCCCCCCAAACACACGTTCGCAGGTGCATTGCCCCAATATCTCGTGGTCAGAGGAACAACTTTCTGCCTCCTGAATGAAGTAATCCTCCGGTGGGTTTAAGGAGTACTTTTAAAACCTCTAACCCCCCCCCCTCTCTCTCTCTTGTCCCAGTTTTATCGACCAGGATGCCCCAGCCCTCTTCTCCCATCTGAAGACGGTAGGACAGTAGTCTGGAGATGAAACAGGATCCATTGACCAAGGGTGGTAACACCGCCACATCCTGTCCAGGAAGGATAGACTCTATTGGGGTAATGATGCTAGCCAGCACCCCCTCCTCCACTTCCTCCCTCTCTTCCTCCATCTCTTCTTCATCCTCCTTGCAGGGAGAAAATAGAAAGGGAGATGAGGAGTTCATTTGTCGAGAGGAGGAAGAAGGGGAGGTGGTCAGCGTTGCTATAGTGACCATAGCGGAGGAGTCCTGCCCTTCCGAACCGTTTGGAACCGTCGCCCACGGGGAGGTAGCAGCCAATGAGAGTGGGGTGAGGGATGGAGACTGCCAATCAAAAACTAACCAAAGTACACAAACTGAAGAAGAGGAGAAGCATGAGGAGGGGGAAGGAGGAGAGGAGGGTGTAAAAGAGAAAGAGGAGGAGGAGGAAGAAGAGATGGCTGAAGATCAGAGTGACCAATCTGCCCTGTTGGAGGAGGAGGAGGAGGAGGATGATGAGGGAAGGAACCAGGTGTTTGTCTCTGATGATAACTTGGGGTTGTCGGACAGTCTGACCCCTGGAAAACCAACACTCCTCAACGTCAAGGTAAGAAAACGCACCTCCCCTCTAGTCTAATTCAGAGTCCAGGAGAGCGATGACCCGGCGTGCCATTGTGACGCAGCTCTGAGATCACTGTTCACGGGGGATGCACGGGCCGCGCACCTCCCCGAAATGACCAACCAACGCTCATCTGGGGCGTCCTTTATTCGTAGTTGTTTGTGTTGTGTGTGTGTGTTGTGTAGACAGTTGGATATAGTGACTGGGGGTTCTAAACAGGAACTGGTCTAGTGACTGGGGGTTCTAAACAGGAACTGGTCTAGTGACTGGGGGTTCTAAACAGGAACTGGTCTAGTGACTGGGGGTTCTAGACAGGAACTGGTCTAGTGACTGGGGGTTCTAAACAGGAACTGGTCTAGTGACTGGGGGTTCTAAACAGGAACTGGTCTAGTGACTGGGGGTTCTAAACAGGAACTGGTCTAGTGACTGGGGGTTCTAGACAGGAACTGGTCTAGTGACTGGGGGTTCTAGACAGGAACTGGTCTAGTGACTGGGGGTTCTAGACAGGAACTGGTCTAGTGACTGGGGGTTCTAGACAGGAACTGGTCTAGTGACTGGGGGTTCTAGACAGGAACTGGTCTAGTGACTGGGGGTTCTAGACAGGAACTGGTCTAGTGACTGGGGGTTCTAGACAGGAACTGGTCTAGTGACTGGGGGTTCTAAACAGGAACTGGTCTAGTGACTGGGGGTTCTAGACAGGAACTGGTCTAGTGACTGGGGGTTCTAGACAGGAACTGGTCTAGTGACTGGGGGTTCTAGACAGGAACTGGTCTAGTGACTGGGGGTTCTAGACAGGAACTGGTCTAGTGACTGGGGGTTCTAGACAGGAACTGGTCTAGTGACTGGGGGTTCTAGACAGGAACTGGTCTAGTGACTGGGGGTTCTAGACAGGAACTGGTCTAGTGACTGGGGGTTCTAGACAGGAACTGGTCTAGTGACTGGGGGTTCTAGACAGGAACTGGTCTAGTGACTGGGGGTTCTAGACAGGAACTGGTCTAGTGACTGGGGGTAGAGCAGCTCTTCTGATGGTAATGAGCTGCCTCCCTATTGGCTGAAGCATGTTTTTACACCCAACCTGCCCCTCTATTGGCTGAAGCATGGTATTATTCCCAACCTGCCCCTCTATTGGCTGAGGCATGGTATTACCCCAACCTGCCCCTCTATTGGCTGAAGCATGGTATTACAGCCAATCTGCCCCTCTATTGGCTGAAACATGGTGTTACAGCCAACCTGCCCCTCTATTGGCTGAAGCATGGTATTACTCCCAACCTGCCCCTCTATTGGCTGAAGCATGGTATTACCCCAACCTGCCCCTCTATTGGCTGAAGCAGGGTATTACTCCCAACCTGCCCCTCTATTGGCTGAAGCATGGTATTACAGCCAATCTGCCCCTCTATTGGCTGAAGCATGGTATTACTCCCAACCTGCCCCTCTATTGGCTGAAGCATGGTATTACCCCAACCTGCCCCTCTATTGGCTGAAGCAGGGTATTACCCCAACCTGCCCCTCTATTGGCTGAAGGATGGTATTACTCCCAACCTGCCCCTCTATTGGCTGAAGCATGGTGTTACACCCAACCTGCCCCTCTATTGGCTGAAGCATGGTGTTACACCCAACCTGCCCCTCTATTGGCTGAAGGATGGTATTTTACTGGCAGGTCCAACGTGTTAATGTTGTGTAGTGCCGCCATGCATGTGGCTGTGCATGTAAAGGGGCTGTCAGTATATATTTTTTTTATAGATAGATATAGATCGATTTAGATGTAGATACAGATATGGGGAGGGAGAGGGAGGCAGAGATGGAGAGGGATGGAGAGGGAGGGGGAGAGGGATGGAGAGGGAGGGAGGGAGGGATGGAGAGGGAGGGAGGGATGGAGAGGGAGGGAGGGAGGGAGGGAGGGATGGAGAGGGTGGGAGGGAGAGATGGGGAGGGAGAGATGGAGAGGGAGGGAGACAGAGTGTATAGAATTCCATCAAGTCATTCCAAGATTCTTACAGGCCCTGAGGATACAGAGAATGTTCCTACAATAACACTGCTGACTGCTGTTGTCACCTTCTGAGTGAGAAGAAGCACGAGCACCACCACCAACTAGCATAGCCATGTCAGCAAATGACTGCTGTTTGAACAGACACACACACACACACACACACACACACACACACACACGATTTGGTCACTAGGCTCCCGAGTGGCGCATCGGTCTCAGGCGCGTCACCACAGTCCCTGGTTCGAATCCAGCCTGTATCACATCCGGCCGTGATTAAGAGTCCCATAGTGCGGCACACCATTGACCCAGCGTTGCCCGGGTTTGGCCGGTGTTGCCCGGGTTTGGCCGGTGTAGGTCGGTGTTGGCCGGGTTTGGCCAGTGTAGGCCGTCATTGTAATTTAAGAATTTGTTCTGATCTGACTTGCCTAGTTAAATAAATAAACTGCCACTCAGTTTGGACAGTCAGTATTCCTGAAATGGATTTGATCATTAAGGCCTGCTGCAGTGTGAACTTCAGCATCAAATAATATCCCAATATGTAACTGTGGCTGTCCTTCCCTCCTGACAGGTGTGTTCAGTGAGGTGACATGATTATTCCATTCAAGATAGAAATGTGTAGATAGAGTCTACTTGATTATATATCATACGAACTAATCATATCTGTTCTTCTCAATACATTTCTATCTGATTGTGAATTTACTGTGATGTTGTCGTGTTGGCATTCCACGGTCTTGTTCTATGTCTGTTTCTTCCTCCGCTCCGTCCCATCTCTGAGGCAGCACAGGAGAGTGGCTTTTTTTTTTGGAGTGACAGCTGTCACACACACACACACATATCCCTCTCGCCTGTAAGAATCTTGGCATGACTTGATGGAATTCTTACTGTTTGGAGTTCTAGACTCTCTCTCTCTGTGTCTCTGTGTGTCTCTGTGTGTCTCTGTGTGTCTCTGTGTGTCTCTGTGTGTCTCTGTGTGTCTCTGTGTGTCTCTGTGTGTCTCTGTGTGTCTCTGTGTGTCTCTGTGTGTCTCTCTGTGTCTGTGTCTCTCTGTGTCTCTCTGTGTCTCTATGTCTCTGTCTGTGTCTCTGTGTGTGTCTCTGTGTGTGTCTCTGTGTGTGTCTCTGTGTGTGTCTCTGTGTCTCTGTGTGTGTCTCTGTGTGTGTCTCTGTGTGTGTCTCTGTGTGTGTCTCTGTGTGTGTGTCTCCCTGTGTGTCTCTGTGTCTCTCTGTGTGTCTCTGTGTGTCTCTCTCTGTCTCTGTGTGTCTCTCTCTCTCTGTGTGTCTCTCTCTGTCTCTCTGTGTGTCTCTGTGTCTCTGTGTCTCTGTGTCCCTGTGTGTCTCTGTGTCTCTCTGTGTCTCTCTGTGTCTCTCTGTGTCTCTCTGTGTCTCTGTGTGTGTCTCTGTGTGTGTCTCCCTGTGTGTCTCTCTGTGTCTCTCTGTGTCTCTGTGTGTCTCTCTGTGTCTCTGTGTGTCTCTCTCTGTCTCTGTGTGTCTCTCTCTGTCTCTCTGTGTCTCTGTGTGTGTCTCTGTGTGTGTGTCTCCCTGTGTGTCTGTGTCTCTCTGTGTCTCTCTCTGTCTCTGTGTGTCTCTGTGTGTCTCTGTGTGTCTCTGTGTGTCTCTGTGTGTCTCTGTGTGTCTCTCTGTGTCTCTCTGTGTGTCTCTCGTCAGGTTGGAAGCAAATACATTGTGCTGGCTATACATTGTACATTCACTATATTAAATTGTGTTGCTGATGAGCTATATTCAGCAGGGCCCTTCTGTAGTTTAGTTTTGGTTTCCTTTGTGTACTCTGTGTGTTTATAGTCATCACAGGAGATTAGTGTGAATGGTGTTGGTTCCTCTGTGCTGTTATCACCTTGGCCACCAACACTGACTACACACTACCACTAGGGGACCCCAGATACCTGGCTAGTAGCTAGTCCCCAACACTGACTACACTACCACCAGGGGACCCAAAATACCTGGCTAGTAGCTAGTCCCCAACACTGACTACACTACCACCAGGGGACCCCAGATACCTGGCTAGTCCCCAACACTGACTACACACTACCACCAGGGGACCCCAGATACCTGGCTAGTAGCTAGTCCCCAACACTGACTACACACTACCACCAGGGGACCCCAGATACCTGGCTAGTCCCCAACACTGACTACACACTACCACCAGGGGACCCCAGATACCTGGCTAGTAGCTAGTCCCCAACACTGACTACACTACCACCAGGGGACCCCAGATACCTGGCTAGTAGCTAGTCCCCAACACCGACTACACTACCACCAGTGGACCCAGATACCTGGCTAGTAGCTAGTCCCCAACACTGACTACACTACCACCAGGGGACCCAAATACCTGGCTAGTAGCTAGTCCCCAACACTGACTACACACTACCACCAGGGGACCCCAGATACCTGGCTAGTCCCCAACACTGACTACACACTACCACCAGGGGACCCCAGATACCTGGCTAGTAGCTAGTCCTCAACACTGACTACACTACCACCAGGGGACCCAAATACCTGGCTAGTAGCTAGTCCCCAACACTGACTACACACTACCACCAGGGGACCCAAATACCTGGCTAGTAGCTAGTCCCCAACACTGACTAAACAATACCACCAGGGGACCCAGATACCTGGCTAGTAGCTAGTCCCCAACACTGACTACACTACCACCAGGGGACCCCAGATACCTGGCTAGTCCCCAACACTGACTACACTACCACCAGGGGACCCCAGATACCTGGCTAGTAGCTAGTCCCCAACACCGACTACACTACCACCAGTGGACCCAGATACCTGGCTAGTAGCTAGTCCCCAACACTGACTACACACTACCACCAGGGGACCCAGATATCTGGCTAGTAGCTAGTCCCCAACACTGACTACACTACCACCAGGGGACCCCAGATACCTGGCTAGTAGCTAGTCCCCAACACTGACTACACTACCACCAGGGGACCCCAGATACCTGGCTAGTCCCCAACACTGACTACACTACCACCAGGGGACCCCAGATACCTGGCTAGTAGCTAGTCCCCAACACTGACTACACTACCACCAGGGACCCCAGATACCTGGCTAGTCCCCAACACTGACTACACTACCACCAGGGGACCCCAGATACCTGGCTAGTAGCTAGTCCCCAACACTGACTACACTACCACCAGGGGACCCCAGATACCTGGCTAGTAGCTAGTCCCCAACACTGACTACACTACCACCAGGGGACCCCAGATACCTGGCTAGTAGCTAGTCCCCAACACTGACTACACACTACCACCAGGGACCCCAGATACCTGGCTAGTCCCCAACACTGACTACACACTACCACCAGGGGACCCCAGATACCTGGCTAGTAGCTAGTCCCCAACACTGACTACACTACCACCAGGGGACCCCAGATACCTGGCTAGTAGCTAGTCCCCAACACTGACTACACTACCACCAGGGGACCCAAAATACCTGGCTAGTAGCTAGTCCCCAACACTGACTACACTACCACCAGGGGACCCCAGATACCTGGCTAGTAGCTAGTCCCCAACACTGACTACACTACCACCAGGGGACCCCAGATACCTGGCTAGTAGCTAGTCCTCAACACTGACTACACTACCACCAGGGGACCCAAATACCTGGCTAGTAGCTAGTCCCCAACACTGACTACACACTACCACCAGGGGACCCCAGATACCTGGCTAGTCCCCAACACTGACTACACACTACCACCAGGGGACCCCAGATACCTGGCTAGTAGCTAGTCCTCAACACTGACTACACTACCACCAGGGGACCCAAATACCCGGCTAGTAGCTAGTCCCCAACACTGACTACACACTACCACCAGGGGACCCAAATACCTGGCTAGTAGCTAGTCCCCAACACTGACTACACACTACCACCAGGGGACCCAGATACCTGGCTAGTAGCTAGTCCCCAACACTGACTACACTACCACCAGGGGACCCCAGATACCTGGCTAGTCCCCAACACTGACTACACACTACCACCAGGGGACCCCAGATACCTGGCTAGTCCCCAACACTTACTACACTACCACCAGGGGACCCCAGATACCTGGCTAGTAGCTAGTCCCCAACACCGACTACACTACCACCAGTGGACCCAGATACCTGGCTAGTAGCTAGTCCCCAACACTGACTACACACTACCACCAGGGGACCCAGATATCTGGCTAGTAGCTAGTCCCCAACACTGACTACACTACCACCAGGGGACCCCAGATACCTGGCTAGTAGCTAGTCCCCAACACTGACTACACTACCACCAGGGGACCCCAGATACCTGGCTAGTCCCCAACACTGACTACACTACCACCAGGGGACCCCAGATACCTGGCTAGTAGCTAGTCCCCAACACTGACTACACTACCACCAGGGACCCCAGATACCTGGCTAGTCCCCAACACTGACTACACTACCACCAGGGGACCCCAGATACCTGGCTAGTAGCTAGTCCCCAACACTGACTACACTACCACCAGGGGACCCCAGATACCTGGCTAGTAGCTAGTCCCCAACACTGACTACACACTACCACCAGGGACCCCAGATACCTGGCTAGTCCCCAACACTGACTACACACTACCACCAGGGGACCCCAGATACCTGGCTAGTAGCTAGTCCCCAACACTGACTACACTACCACCAGGGGACCCCAGATACCTGGCTAGTAGCTAGTCCCCAACACTGACTACACTACCACCAGGGGACCCAGATACCTGGCTAGTAGCTAGTCCCCAACACTGACTACACTACCACCAGGGACCCCAGATACCTGGCTAGTAGCTAGTCCCCAACATTGACTACACTACCACCAGGGGACCCCAGTTACCTGGCTAGTCCCCAACACTGACTACACACTACCACCAGGGGACCCCAGATACCTGGCTAGTAGCTAGTCCCCAACACTGACTACACTACCACCAGGGACCCCAGATACCTGGCTAGTCCCCAACACTGACTACACTACCACCAGGGGACCCCAGATACCTGGCTAGTCCCCAACACTGACTACACTACCACCAGGGGACCCCAGATACCTGGCTAGTCCCCAACACTGACTACACTACCACCAGGGGACCCCAGATACCTGGCTAGTAGCTAGTCCCCAACACTGACTACACACTACCACCAGGGGACCCCAGATACCTGGCTAGTCCCCAACACTGACTACACACTACCACCAGGGGACCCCAGATACCTGGCTAGTCCCCAACACTGACTACACACTACCACCAGGGGACCCCAGATACCTGGCTAGTAGCTAGTCCCCAACACTGACTACACTACCACCAGGGACCCCAGATACCTGGCTAGTCCCCAACACTGACTACACACTACCACCAGGGGACCCCAGATACCTAGCTAGTAGCTAGTCCCCAACACTGACTACACTACCACCAGTGGACCCAGATACCTGGCTAGTAGCTAGTCCCCAACACTGACTACACACTACCACCAGGGGACCCCAGATACCTGGCTAGTAGCTAGTCCCCAACACTGACTACACTACCACCAGGGACCCCAGATACCTGGCTAGTCCCCAACACTGACTACACTACCACCAGGGGACCCCAGATACCTGGCTAGTCCCCAACACTGACTACACTACCACCAGGGGACCCCAGATACCTGGCTAGTCCCCAACACTGACTACACTACCACCAGGGGACCCCAGATACCTGGCTAGTAGCTAGTCCCCAACACTGACTACACACTACCACCAGGGGACCCCAGATACCTGGCTAGTCCCCAACACTGACTACACACTACCACCAGGGGACCCCAGATACCTGGCTAGTCCCCAACACTGACTACACACTACCACCAGGGGACCCCAGATACCTGGCTAGTAGCTAGTCCCCAACACTGACTACACTACCACCAGGGACCCCAGATACCTGGCTAGTCCCCAACACTGACTACACACTACCACCAGGGGACCCCAGATACCTGGCTAGTAGCTAGTCCCCAACACTGACTACACTACCACCAGGGGACCCAGATACCTGGCTAGTAGCTAGTCCCCAACACCGACTACACTACCACCAGTGGACCCAGATACCTGGCTAGTAGCTAGTCCCCAACACTGACTACACTACCACCAGGGGACCCCAGTTACCTGGCTAGTCCCCAACACTGACTACACACTACCACCAGGGGACCCCAGATACCTGGCTAGTTTCTAGTCCCCAACACTGACTACACTACCACCAGGGACCCCAGATACCTGGCTAGTCCCCAACACTGACTACACTACCACCAGGGGACCCCAGATACATGGCTAGTAGCTAGTCCCCAATACTGACTACACTACCACCAGGGGACCCCAGATACCTGGCTAGTCCCCAACACTGACTACACTACCACCAGGGGACCCCAGATACCTGGCTAGTCCCCAACACTGACTACACTACCACCAGGGGACCCCAGATACCTGGCTAGTAGCTAGTCCCCAACACTGACTACACTACCACCAGGGGACCCCAGATACCTGGCTAGTAGCTAGTCCCCAACACTGACTACACACTACCACCAGGGGACCCAGATACCTGGCTAGTAGCTAGTCCCCAACACTGACTACACACTACCACCAGGGGACCCCAGATACCTGGCTAGTCCCCAACACTGACTACACTACCACCAGGGGACCCCAGATACCTGGCTAGTAGCTAGTCCCCAACACTGACTACACTACCACCAGGGGACCCCAGATACCTGGCTAGTAGCTAGTCCCCAACACTGACTACACTACCACCAGGGACCCCAGATACCTGGCTAGTCCCCAACACTGACTACACTACCACCAGGGGACCCCAGATACCTGGCTAGTAGCTAGTCCCCAACACTGACTACACTACCACCAGGGGACCCCAGATACCTGGCTAGTAGCTAGTCCCCAACACTGACTACACACTACCACCAGGGGACCCAGATACCTGGCTAGTAGCTAGTCCCCAACACTGACTACACACTACCACCAGGGACCCCAGATACCTGGCTAGTCCCCAACACTGACTACACACTACCACCAGGGGACCCCAGATACCTGGCTAGTAGCTAGTCCCCAACACTGACTACACTACCACCAGGGGACCCCAGATACCTGGCTAGTAGCTAGTCCCCAACACTGACTACACTACCACCAGGGGACCCAGATACCTGGCTAGTCCCTTACACTGACTACACTACCACCAGGGGACCCAGATACCTGGCTAGTAGCTAGTCCCCAACACTGACTACACTACCACCAGGGGACCCCAGATACCTGGCTAGTAGCTAGTCCCCAACACTGACTACACTACCACCAGGGGACCCCAGATACCTGGCTAGTAGCTAGTCCCCAACACTGACTACACTACCACCAGGGGACCCAGATACCTGGCTAGTCCCCAACACTGACTACACACTACCACTAGGGGACCCCAGATACCTGGCTAGTAGCTAGTCCCCAACACTGACTACACTACCACCAGGGGACCCCAGATACCTGGCTAGTAGCTAGTCCCCAACACTGACTACACTACCACCAGGGGACCCCAGTTACCTGGCTAGTCCCCAACACTGACTACACACTACCACCAGGGGACCCCAGATACCTGGCTAGTAGCTAGTCCCCAACACTGACTACACTACCACCAGGGGACCCAGATACCTGGCTAGTAGCTAGTCCCCAACACCGACTACACTACCACCAGTGGACCCAGATACCTGGCTAGTAGCTAGTCCCCAACACTGACTACACTACCACCAGGGGACCCCAGTTACCTGGCTAGTCCCCAACACTGACTACACACTACCACCAGGGGACCCCAGATACCTGGCTAGTTTCTAGTCCCCAACACTGACTACACTACCACCAGGGACCCCAGATACCTGGCTAGTCCCCAACACTGACTACACTACCACCAGGGGACCCCAGATACATGGCTAGTAGCTAGTCCCCAATACTGACTACACTACCACCAGGGGACCCCAGATACCTGGCTAGTCCCCAACACTGACTACACTACCACCAGGGGACCCCAGATACCTGGCTAGTCCCCAACACTGACTACACTACCACCAGGGGACCCCAGATACCTGGCTAGTAGCTAGTCCCCAACACTGACTACACTACCACCAGGGGACCCCAGATACCTGGCTAGTAGCTAGTCCCCAACACTGACTACACACTACCACCAGGGGACCCAGATACCTGGCTAGTAGCTAGTCCCCAACACTGACTACACACTACCACCAGGGGACCCCAGATACCTGGCTAGTCCCCAACACTGACTACACTACCACCAGGGGACCCCAGATACCTGGCTAGTAGCTAGTCCCCAACACTGACTACACTACCACCAGGGGACCCCAGATACCTGGCTAGTAGCTAGTCCCCAACACTGACTACACTACCACCAGGGACCCCAGATACCTGGCTAGTCCCCAACACTGACTACACTACCACCAGGGGACCCCAGATACCTGGCTAGTAGCTAGTCCCCAACACTGACTACACTACCACCAGGGGACCCCAGATACCTGGCTAGTAGCTAGTCCCCAACACTGACTACACACTACCACCAGGGGACCCAGATACCTGGCTAGTAGCTAGTCCCCAACACTGACTACACACTACCACCAGGGACCCCAGATACCTGGCTAGTCCCCAACACTGACTACACACTACCACCAGGGGACCCCAGATACCTGGCTAGTAGCTAGTCCCCAACACTGACTACACTACCACCAGGGGACCCCAGATACCTGGCTAGTAGCTAGTCCCCAACACTGACTACACTACCACCAGGGGACCCAGATACCTGGCTAGTCCCTTACACTGACTACACTACCACCAGGGGACCCAGATACCTGGCTAGTAGCTAGTCCCCAACACTGACTACACTACCACCAGGGGACCCCAGATACCTGGCTAGTAGCTAGTCCCCAACACTGACTACACTACCACCAGGGGACCCCAGATACCTGGCTAGTAGCTAGTCCCCAACACTGACTACACTACCACCAGGGGACCCAGATACCTGGCTAGTCCCCAACACTGACTACACACTACCACTAGGGGACCCCAGATACCTGGCTAGTAGCTAGTCCCCAACACTGACTACACTACCACCAGGGGACCCCAGATACCTGGCTAGTAGCTAGTCCCCAACACTGACTACACTACCACCAGGGGACCCCAGTTACCTGGCTAGTCCCCAACACTGACTACACACTACCACCAGGGGACCCCAGATACCTGGCTAGTAGCTAGTCCCCAACACTGACTACACTACCACCAGGGACCCCAGATACCTGGCTAGTCCCCAACACTGACTACACTACCACCAGGGGACCCCAGATACCTGGCTAGTAGCTAGTCCCCAACACTGACTACACACTACCACCAGGGGACCCCAGATACCTGGCTAGTCCCCAACACTGACTACACACTACCACCAGGGGACCCCAGATACCTGGCTAGTCCCCAACACTGACTACACACTACCACCAGGGGACCCCAGATACCTGGCTAGTAGCTAGTCCCCAACACTGACTACACTACCACCAGGGGACCCAGATACCTGGCTAGTAGCTAGTCCCCAACACCGACTACACTACCACCAGTGGACCCAGATACCTGGCTAGTAGCTAGTCCCCAACACTGACTACACACTACCACCAGGGGACCCAGATATCTGGCTAGTAGCTAGTCCCCAACACTGACTACACTACCACCAGGGGACCCAGATACCTGGCTAGTAGCTAGTCCCCAACACTGACTACACTACCACCAGGGACCCCAGATACCTGGCTAGTAGCTAGTCCCCAACACTGACTACACTACCACCAGGGGACCCCAGTTACCTGGCTAGTCCCCAACACTGACTACACACTGCCACCAGGGGACCCCAGATACCTGGCTAGTCCCCAACACTGACTACACACTACCACCAGGGGACCCCAGATACCTGGCTAGTAGCTAGTCCCCAACACTGACTACACTACCACCAGGGGACCCAGATACCTGGCTAGTAGCTAGTCCCCATTACCGACTACAATACCACCAGTGGACCCAGATACCTGGCTAGTAGCTAGTCCCCAACACTGACTACACACTACCACCAGGGGACCCAGATATCTGGCTAGTAGCTAGTCCCCAACACTGACTACACTACCACCAGGGGACCCAGATACCTGGCTAGTAGCTAGTCCCCAACACTGACTACACTACCACCAGGGGACCCCAGTTACCTGGCTAGTCCCCAACACTGACTACACACTACCACCAGGGGACCCCAGATACCTGGCTAGTCCCCAACACTGACTACACACTACCACCAGGGGACCCCAGATACCTGGCTAGTAGCTAGTCCCCAACACTGACTACACTACCACCAGGGACCCCAGATACCTGGCTAGTCCCCAACACTGACTACACTACCACCAGGGGACCCCAGATACATGGCTAGTAGCTAGTCCCCAACACTGACTACACTACCACCAGGGGACCCCAGATACCTGGCTAGTAGCTAGTCCCCAACACTGACTACACACTACCACCAGGGGACCCAGATACCTGGCTAGTAGCTAGTCCCCAACACTGACTACACACTACCACCAGGGGACCCCAGATACCTGGCTAGTCCCCAACACTGACTACACTACCACCAGGGGACCCCAGATACCTGGCTAGTCCCCAACACTGACTACACTACCACCAGGGGACCCCAGATACCTGGCTAGTGGCTAGTCCCCAACACTGACTACACTACCACCAGGGGACCCCAGATACCTGGCTAGTAGCTAGTCCCCAACACTGACTACACTACCACCAGGGACCCCAGATACCTGGCTAGTCCCCAACACTGACTACACTACCACCAGGGGACCCCAGATACCTGGCTAGTAGCTAGTCCCCAACACTGACTACACTACCACCAGGGGACCCCAGATACCTGGCTAGTAGCTAGTCCCCAACACTGACTACACACTACCACCAGGGGACCCAGATACCTGGCTAGTAGCTAGTCCCCAACACTGACTACACACTACCACCAGGGACCCCAGATACCTGGCTAGTAGCTAGTCCCCAACACTGACTACACTACCACCAGGGACCCCAGATACCTGGCTAGTCCCCAACACTGACTACACTACCACCAGGGGACCCAGATACCTGGCTAGTAGCTAGTCCCCAACACTGACTACACTACCACCAGGGGACCCCAGTTACCTGGCTAGTCCCCAACACTGACTACACACTACCACCAGGGGACCCCAGATACCTGGCTAGTCCCCAACACTGACTACACACTACCACCAGGGGACCCCAGATACCTGGCTAGTAGCTAGTCCCCAACACTGACTACACTACCACCAGGGGACCCAGATACCTGGCTAGTAGCTAGTCCCCAACACCGACTACACTACCACCAGTGGACCCAGATACCTGGCTAGTAGCTAGTCCCCAACACTGACTACACACTACCACCAGGGGACCCAGCTATCTGGCTAGTAGCTAGTCCCCAACACTGACTACACTACCACCAGGGGACCCAGATACCTGGCTAGTAGCTAGTCCCCAACACTGACTACACTACCACCAGGGGACCCCAGTTACCTGGCTAGTCCCCAACACTGACTACACACTACCACCAGGGGACCCCAGATACCTGGCTAGTCCCCAACACTGACTACACACTACCACCAGGGGACCCCAGATACCTGGCTAGTAGCTAGTCCCCAACACTGACTACACTACCACCAGGGACCCCAGATACCTGGCTAGTCCCCAACACTGACTACACTACCACCAGGGGACCCCAGATACATGGCTAGTAGCTAGTCCCCAACACTGACTACACTACCACCAGGGGACCCCAGGTACCTGGCTAGTCCCCAACACTGACTACACTACCACCAGGGGACCCCAGATACCTGGCTAGTCCCCAACACTGACTACACTACCACCAGGGGACCCCAGATACCTGGCTAGTAGCTAGTCCCCAACACTGACTACACTACCACCAGGGGACCCCAGATACCTGGCTAGTAGCTAGTCCCCAACACTGACTACACTACCACCAGGGACCCCAGATACCTGGCTAGTCCCCAACACTGACTACACTACCACCAGGGGACCCCAGATACCTGGCTAGTAGCTAGTCCCCAACACTGACTACACACTACCACCAGGGGACCCAGATACCTGGCTAGTAGCTAGTCCCCAACACTGACTACACACTACCACCAGGGGACCCCAGATACCTGGCTAGTCCCCAACACTGACTACACTACCACCAGGGGACCCCAGATACCTGGCTAGTCCCCAACACTGACTACACTACCACCAGGGGACCCCAGATACCTGGCTAGTAGCTAGTCCCCAACACTGACTACACACTACCACCAGGGGACCCAGATACCTGGCTAGTAGCTAGTCCCCAACACTGACTACACACTACCACCAGGGGACCCCAGATACCTGGCTAGTCCCCAACACTGACTACACTACCACCAGGGGACCCCAGATACCTGGCTAGTCCCCAACACTGACTACACTACCACCAGGGGACCCCAGATACCTGGCTAGTAGCTAGTCCCCAACACTGACTACACTACCACCAGGGGACCCCAGATACCTGGCTAGTAGCTAGTCCCCAACACTGACTACACTACCACCAGGGGACCCAGATACCTGGCTAGTCCCTAACACTGACTACACTACCACCAGGGGACCCAGATACCTGGCTAGTAGCTAGTCCCCAACACTGACTACACTACCACCAGGGGACCCCAGATACCTGGCTAGTAGCTAGTCCCCAACACTGACTACACTACCACCAGGGGACCCCAGATACCTGGCTAGTAGCTAGTCCCCAACACTGACTACACTACCACCAGGGGACCCCAGATACCTGGCTAGTAGCTAGTCCCCAACACTGACTACACTACCACCAGGGGACCCCAGATACCTGGCTAGTAGCTAGTCCCCAACACTGACTACACTACCACCAGGGGACCCAGATACCTGGCTAGTCCCCAACACTGACTACACACTACCACTAGGGGACCCCAGATACCTGGCTAGTAGCTAGTCCCCAACACTGACTACACACTACCACCGGGGGACCCCAGATACCTGGCTAGTAGCTAGTCCTCAACACTGACTACACTACCACCAGGGGACCCCAGATACCTGGCTAGTAGCTAGTCCCCAACACTGACTACACTACCACCAGGGGACCCAGATACCTGGCTAGTAGCTAGTCCCCAACACTGACTACACTACCACCAGGGGACCCCAGTTACCTGGCTAGTCCCCAACACTGACTACACACTACCACCAGGGGACCTGTAAAACAATATTTGGAAAGTGTTCTTAATGTTTTGTACACTCTGTATGTTTACATTGCTAAAGCAAGTGAAATCATTTCACTTAAAATTTTAAAAAAAAGCATCAATCATAAATGAACAGTAGATATTACACTCACTAAAGTATCAAGAGAATGTAGACATTTTAAAATGTTATATTATGGCTATGTACAGTGTTGTAAATATGTGTATGGTTGAAGTACATAAGGGCGTGTAGTAAATCAACAGATTATTATGGGTTAGATTAAGGCTACAATGGTGTTTTTTGTGCTTGGTTGTCCACGTTGTGGTTATAGATTAATAGGAGTTTATCAAAATTGGTTTGTTTTTCTTAGTGTTTTGTGGGTCTGTGTTATCTGAATTAAATGTGTCTAATATGGTCATGCGGTGTCTCTCTCCGCTGCGTCACCCTGCCGTTCTCTCGGCATTCCTCTCGAGCAAGCCTGACTTCTGTCAACCCCGGTAGGTTTGGCACTCCGGTATTTGAGCTGCCTCGCCTCTCTTTCTCTCGCCTCTCTCTCTCTCTCTCTCTCCGCACTTTCTCTCTCTGCTTATATGGCTAACTAGCTTGGGCCAATGCAGTGAAATCTAACTGCTTAATGTACGGGGGTACGCAATGGTACACACCGTCCAATGGAAGTGGTTACTCGCAGTTTCCTTCTCCACAATGAAACAACATTAAGAAATAGTTGCTTTTATACGCGTTGCGTTTTGGGGGAGAGAAAATAGGCCTGTCGGAGCATGTCCGTAGCGACAGGAAACGTTAAGGTTGTATCTAACTGAGGGAGAAGAGGAAGGATCGGATCAGAGGAGTTACTACCCATCTGAATCGCGCTGTGGACTTGTGCTACCTTGAAGTAGATCAGAGGGCGTCCTAACGCAGGAATACCATCACCATGGGTTTCTACGGCACGTTGAAGCTCATATTCTATAAAGTAAGTGACTGGGTGGGGGGGTCATTTTTTTAAATTCATTTTCTCCTTTTTTTTTATACGTTGGCTTTTTAACTATGATTTACACTCTCTGGGCTAGAGCCTCTATATGATCATACTGTATAAATTGCGTTATATAGCTGGGTGGTGGTCTAGTTGTGTAGCGACACTCGAGCCATCTCTCTAGTGGAGAGAGATGGACCACTGCGGAATAGAGATGGAGTGACGGTACGTGACGCGCCGGTTCTTTCTCTCTCCCTCAAAGTAGCGTGGATAATAAACACTCTGAAAATGAAACGAATATCGGCCGAACGGAAGTTAAATGCATATCACTGCTTGGCCATTTTCAGACATATATATATATATATTCGTCTGTTGTGCCCTGGGCTGCGGTGTGGGTGTGTGTAGCCTGCTGCGGTAGGAGGAAGGTGTCGGCGAGTCGATGAATGAACGTGAAACGGATTGATAAGGAACAGACAGACGGCTAATGTGTCTGACCTGGCAGAGCGAATGTTTGTTCGCGGTTGATTAGGCAAAATCAATTTGAAAGTGGTATTACGCACAAACATACACACCTCTGTGTGTGTGTGTCGCAGGAACGGGAGTTCCCTTTCGGCTTTCTGCGACTGTATGTGTGTGTGTGTGTGTCGCAGGAACGGGAGTTCCCTTTCGGCTTTCTGCGACTGTGTGTGTGTGTGTGGGGTGTGCTGCTGTGACTTGATGCGCATCCTGCCCCCGGGGCAGCAGTGGTATGGTTTCACTTGGCTTCGGGGTTATTGTGTATTCTCTTTATATATCTGTCTTCTGTCCACCGCCCCAAACGTACCAGATGTGTGTATTAGCTGGAGTATTTAATCCGGAAACGTGTGTGTGAGCCACGGCAGATATCGATGGTTATTACCAACCCGTTCGCTCCGCACCCGGAACAGCCTGTAGAGTTAGTTGTCTGTTGGTTATTACGGTCGGTGCTCGCGACACATTCCTGTCATTTTCGGCGTGCTTGTCATTCAGGGCGGTTAAGGTGCGGTTGGTTGGAAACGGTATGGAGGAAAGGGAGTGGAATTATTATTATTATTATTTTTTTAATTCAAATCACCTTTTTATTTTTAAACGCAATAAATACTCCAGTTTTGTCATTCACTAATCTATAAATGTTTTATTTCGACTGAGGTGATAATAATAATTCGTTGTCATGACGTTTCCTTTAGAAATCCATTCATAACCAACTCTTGATCAATGGCAAATGTTTTGGCTATTTAAACCGTTTAAACTCCCCCCTATAAGGGGTTTTGGTAGCTGGTGTCAGCAAACAGTTGATTAGACTACAGCTGTGTAATATTTTCCAGTCTTCAGTCACCCTCTACCCGGTCACAGAGACAGGGAGCAGCCCACTTTATACACTGTAAATACAACGTCAGAGCCCGGTAGTTTCGAGGCTGTTGGAAACATACACAACTCTACGGGGTTGGTTAGGGTGTGGAGCTTTATGATAGAAGGGATGGGTATGCTAGGTTGTGCCTTTCTGTTTGTACTGTGGCTTAACTTTTCTGCCTCTCTTCACTCTGTCTCCATTCCTCCATCTCCACCCCCCGTCTCTCTCTCTCTCTCTCGATCAGATGAAGAGGAAGTTGGACCATGGACCAGACGTCAGGCCGTTCTCTTCAGTTAAGAAGCACTGCAAAGGTTCCAGCTACCTCAGGTAACCCTCTCCCTGCCTCTGGTAACCCTCTCCCTGCCTCTGGTAACCCTCTCCCTGCCTCTGGTAACCCTCTCCCTGCCTCTGGTAACCCTCTCCCTGCCTCTGGTAACCCGTTGTCGTGCCTTCTTCACGACTGTCTTGATGTGTTTGGACCATGATAGTTTGTTGGTGATGTGTACACCAAAGAACTTGAAAAACTCTGGACACGCTCCACGCCAGCTCCACCGATGTTAATAGGGGCCTGTTCGGCCCACCTTTTCCTGTAGTCCACAGTCAGCTCCTTTGTCTTGCTCACGTTGAGGGAAAGGTTGTTGTTGTTGTTGTCCTGGAACCACATAGCCTATAGGGAGGAAGTCAGAGAACTGGCAGTCTCATTGTTGTCGGTGTTCAGGCCTACCACTGTTGTGTCGTCAGCAAACTTAATGATGGTATTGGAGTGGGTGAACAGAGAGTACAGGAGGGGACTAAGCACACACCCCTGAGGGGCCCCAGTGTTGTGGATCAGCACGGCAGATGTGTTGCTACCTACCCTAACCACCAGGGGGCGGCCCGTCAGGAAGTCCAGGATCCAGTTGCAGAGGGAGGTGATAAGTCCCAGGGTCCGTAGCTTAGTGATGAGCTTTGAGGGCACCGTGGTGTTGAACGCTGAGCTGTAGTCAATGAACAGCATTCTCACACAGGTGTTCCTTTTGTCCAGGTGGGAGAGGGCAGTGTGGAGTGTGATT
>NC_048573.1:3863948-3876448 GCF_013265735.2 Oncorhynchus mykiss | reverse complement strand
CTGGTTCTGCAGTATTAATGAATGGACCCTCCCTCCCTCTGGTTCTGGGGTATTAATGAATGGACCCTCCCTCCCTCTGGTTCTGCAGTATTAATGAATGGACCCTCCCTCCCTCTCTGGTTCTGGGGTATTAATGAATGGACCCTCCCTCCCTCTGGTTCTGGGGTATTAATGAATGGACCCTCCCTCCCTCTGGTTCTGGGGTATTAATGAATGGACCCTCCCTCTGGTTCTGGGGTATTAATGAATGGACCCTCCCTCCCTCTCTGGTTCTGGGGTATTAATGAATGGACCCTCCCTCCCTCTGGTTCTACAGTATTAATGAATGGACCCTCCCTCCCTCTCTGGTTCTGGGGTATTAATGAATGGACCCTCCCTCTCTGGTTCTGGGGTATTAATGAATGGACCCTCCCTCCCTCTGGTTCTGGGGTATTAATGAATGGACCCTCCCTCTGGTTCTGGGGTATTAATGAATGGACCCTCCCTCCCTCTGGTTCTGGGGTATTAATGAATGGACCCTCCCTCTGGTTCTGGGGTATTAATGAATGGACCCTCCCTCCCTCTCTGGTTCTGGGGTATTAATGAATGGACCCTCCCTCCCTCTGGTTCTACAGTATTAATGAATGGACCCTCCCTCTCTGGTTCTGGGGTATTAATGAATGGACCCTCCCTCCCTCTGGTTCTGGGGTATTAATGAATGGACCCTCCCTCTCTGGTTCTGGGGTATTAATGAATGGACCCTCCCTCTCTCTGGTTCTGGGGTATTAATGAATGGACCCTCCCTCTCTGGTTCTGGGGTATTAATGAATGGACCCTCCCTCTCTGGTTCTGCAGTATTAATGAATGGACCCTCCCTCTCTCTGGTTCTACAGTATTAATGAATGGACCCTCCCTCCCTCTGGTTCTGCAGTATTAATGAATGGACCCTCCCTCCCTCTGGTTCTGGGGTATTAATGAATGGACCCTCCCTCTCTCTGGTTCTGCAGTATTAATGAATGGACCCTCCCTCCCTCTCTGGTTCTGGGGTATTAATGAATGGACCCTCCCTCCCTCTGGTTCTGCAGTATTAATGAATGGACCCTCCCTCCCTCTGGTTCTACAGTATTAATGAATGGCCCCTCCCTCCCTCTGGTTCTGGGGTATTAATGAATGGACCCTCCCTCCCTCTCTGGTTCTGGGGTATTAATGAATGGACCCTCCCTCCCTCTGGTTCTGCAGTATTAATGAATGGACCCTCCCTCCCTCTGGTTCTGGGGTATTAATGAATGGACCCTCCCTCCCTCTGGTTCTACAGTATTAATGAATGGACCCTCCCTCCCTCTGGTTCTGGGGTATTAATGAATGGACCCTCCCTCCCTCTGGTTCTGCAGTATTAATGAATGGACCCTCCCTCCCTCTGGTTCTGCAGTATTAATGAATGGACCCTCCCTCCCTCCCTCTGGTTCTACAGTATTAATGAATGGACCCTCCCTCCCTCTGGTTCTGGGGTATTAATGAATGGACCCTCCCTCCCTCTGGTTCTGGGGTATTAATGAATGGACCCTCCCTCCCTCTGGTTCTGCGGTATTAATGAATGGACCCTCCCTCCCTCTGGTTCTACAGTATTAATGAATGGACCCTCCCTCCCTCTGGTTCTGGGGTATTAATGAATGGACCCTCCCTCCCTCTCTGGTTCTGGGGTATTAATGAATGGACCCTCCCTCCCTCTGGTTCTGGGGTATTAATGAATGGACCCTCCCTCCCTCTCTGGTTCTGGGGTATTAATGAATGGACCCTCCCTCCCTCTGGTTCTACAGTATTAATGAATGGACCCTCCCTCCCTCTGGTTCTACAGTATTAATGAATGGACCCTCCCTCCCTCTGGTTCTGGGGTATTAATGAATGGACCCTCCCTCCCTCTCTGGTTCTGGGGTATTAATGAATGGACCCTCCCTCCCTCTGGTTCTACAGTATTAATGAATGGACCCTCCCTCCCTCTGGTTCTGGGGTATTAATGAATGGACCCTCCCTCCCTCTCTGGTTCTGCAGTATTAATGAATGGACCCTCCCTCCCTCTCTGGTTCTGCAGTATTAATGAATGGACCCTCCCTCCCTCTGGTTCTACAGTATTAATGAATGGACCCTCCCTCCCTCTGGTTCTGCAGTATTAATGAATGGACCCTCCCTCCCTCTCTGGTTCTGGGGTATTAATGAATGGACCCTCCCTCCCTCTGGTTCTACAGTATTAATGAATGGACCCTCCCTCCCTCTGGTTCTACAGTATTAATGAATGGACCCTCCCTCCCTCTGGTTCTACAGTATTAATGAATGGACCCTCCCGCCCTCTGGTTCTGGGGTATTAATGACTGGACCCTCCCTCCCTCTGGTTCTGCAGTATTAATGAATGGACCCTCCCTCTGGTTCTGGGGTATTAATGAATGGACCCTCCCTCTGGTTCTGGGCTATTAATGAATGGACCCTCCCTCCCTCTCTGGTTCTGCAGTATTAATGAATGGACCCTCCCTCTCTCTGGTTCTGGGGTATTAATGAATGGACCCTCCCTCCCTCTGGTTCTGCAGTATTAATGAATGGACCCTCCCTCCCTCTCTGGTTCTGGGTTATTAATGAATGGACCCTCCCTCCCTCTCTGGTTCTGGGGTATTAATGAATGGACCCTCCCTCTCTCTCTGGTTCTGGGGTATTAATGAATGGACCCTCCCTCCCTCTCTGGTTCTGGGGTATTAATGAATGGACCCTCCCTCCCTCTCTGGTTCTGGGGTATTAATGAATGGACCCTCCCTCTCTCTCTGGTTCTGGGGTATTAATGAATGGACCCTCCCTCTCTCTCTGGTTCTGCAGTATTAATAAATGGTGAATACAGGAAGGAATGTTAATCTTTCTGATTCTCAGTGTTCCGTCTTCCACACGTAACCAAAATAAGTGTTAAACAAATCAAATGATTTATATTTGAGGTTCTTCAAAGTAGCCACCCTTTTTGCCTTGATGACCATTTTGATCAAATATGTTTTGATGCCCCTCCCCCTTCCTGTAGGCGTGGAGTGGTCCTGAGCGCCTATTGGCTCTGGATGACTTGATTGACAGCTGTGAGTCCAATCAGGTGAAGCACATGATGCAGGTTATTGAGCCTCAGTTCCAACGAGACTTCATCTCCCTGCTGCCCAAAGAGGTGAGAGGACACACACACACACACACACACACACACACACACACACACACTTCTGCCACTTTAACCCAGTTCAAATCCATGATGTCAGGCACCCCTGTTCTGGCATATAGATGTGATTGGGAGTTAAGTTGTGATCCGGTCAGTGATATGAATGTGTTTCTCTCCTGTAGTTGGCCCTGTGTGTGTCTCCTGTAGTTGGCCCTGTGTGTGTCTCCTGTAGTTGGCCCTGTGTGTGTCTCCTGTAGTTGGCCCTGTGTGTGTCTCCTGTAGTTGGCCCTGTGTGTGTCTCCTGTAGTTGGCCCTGTGTGTGTCTCCTGTAGTTGGCCCTGTGTGTGTCTCCTGTAGTTGGCCCTGTGTGTGTCTCCTGTAGTTGGCCCTGTGTGTGTCTCCTGTAGTTGGCCCTGTGTGTGTCTCCTGTAGTTGGCCCTGTGTGTGTCTCCTGTAGTTGGCCCTGTGTGTGTCTCCTGTAGTTGGCCCTGTGTGTGTCTCCTGTAGTTGGCCCTGTGTGTGTCTCCTGTAGTTGGCCCTGTGTGTGTCTCCTGTAGTTGGCCCTGTGTGTGTCTCCTGTAGTTGGCCCTGTGTGTGTCTCCTGTAGTTGGCCCTGTGTGTGTCTCCTGTAGTTGGCCCTGTGTGTGTCTCCTGTAGTTGGCCCTGTGTGTCTCTTGTAGTTGGCCCTGCGTGTCTCTTGTAGTTGGCCCTGCGTGTCTCCTGTAGTTGGCCCTGTGTGTCCTGATGTTGATATGACTGTGTGTCTCCTGTAGTTGGCCATGTGTGTCTCCTGTAGTTGGCCCTGTGTGTCCTGATGTTGATATGATTGTCTGTCTCCTGTAGTTGGCCCTGCGTGTCTCCTGTAGTTGGCCCTGCGTGTCTCCTGTAGTTGGCCCTGCGTGTCTCCTGTAGTTGGCCCTGCGTGTCTCCTGTAGTTGGCCCTGCGTGTCTCCTGTAGTTGGCCTTGCGTGTCTCCTGTAGTTGGCCTTGCGTGTCTCCTGTAGTTGGCCCTGCGTGTCTCCTGTAGTTGGCCCTGTGTGTCCTGATGTTGATATGACTGTGTGTCTCCTGTAGTTGGCCCTGTGTGTCCTGATGTTGATATGACTGTGTGTCTCCTGTAGTTGGCCCTGTGTGTCCTGATGTTGATATGATTGTCTGTCTCCTGTAGTTGGCCCTGTATGTCCTGACGTTCCTGGAGCCCAGAGATCTGATGCATGCTGCTCAGACCTGTTCCTATTGGAGGATACTGGCTGAGGATAACCTGCTGTGGAGGGAGAAGTGTAGGGAGGAGGGTACGTACCCACACACACACACACACCATGGATTTACATAGTGGAACTCATTATTGGATCTCTGTAGCCACACACACCCCCTCACGTAAAGGCACACACTGGCGTTTATATTAAACTACCTGAGCAAAAACCATAACTCTCCTTTTAATATACACACATACACACACACACACACACACACACACACCCTGACCACTCCTCCACTCTGCAGTGCTGCAACAGCCTATCACTGCATCCATCTGTGAGTAGCACTGGGCTCTCTGCCAGTCAGCTAGGATTCACCGCTAACATAACAGCCATACCAATGGAATAGCAGTTAGCATTACAGCCATACCTATGAAATGGCAGCTAGCGTTAGCATTACAGCCATACCAATGGAATAGCAGTTAGCATTACAGCCATACCTATGAAATGGCAGCTAGCGGTAGCATTACAGCCATACCTATGAAATGGCAGCTAGCGGTAGCATTACAGCCATACCTATGAAATGGCAGCTAGCGGTAGCATTACAGCCATACCTATGAAATGGCAGCTAGCGGTAGCATTACAGCCATACCTATGAAATGGCAGCTAGCGGTAGCATCACAGCCATACCTATGAAATGGCAGCTAGCGGTAGCATTACAGCCATACCAATGAAATGGCAGCTAGCGGTAGCATTACAGCCATACCTATGAAATGGCAGCTAGCGGTAGCATTTCAGCCATACCTATGACATGACAGCTAGCGGTAGCATTACAGCCATACCTATGAAATGGCAGCTAGCGGTAGCATTTCAGCCATACCTATGACATGGCAGCTAGCATTACACACACATACTGTATACAAAGGTATGTGGACGCCCCTTCAAATTAGTGAATTTGTCTATTTCAGCCACACCCGTTGCTGACAGGTGTAAAAATCAAGCATACAGCCATGCAATCTCCATAGACAAACATTGGCAGTAGAACGGCCTTACTGAAGTGGTCAGTGACTTTCAACTTGCCACCGTCATAGGATGAAACCTTGACAACAAGTCAGTCAAATTTCAACCCTGCTAGAGCTGACCCCGGTCAACTGTAAGATCTGTTATTGTGAAGTGGAAATGTCTAGGAGCAACAACGGCTCAGCCGAGAAGTGGTAGGCCACAGAAGCTCACAGAACGGGACCGCAGAGTGCTGAAGCGTATAAAAATTGTCTGTCCTCGGTTGTAACCCTCACTACCGAGTTCCAAACTGCCTCTGGAAGCAACGTCAACACAATAACTGTTCGTCGGGAGCTTCATGAAATGGGTTTCCATGGCCGAGCAGCCGCACACGAGCCTAAGATCACCATGCTAAATGCCAAGCATCAGCTAGAGTGGTGTAAAGCTCGCTGCCATTGGACTCTGGAGCAGTGGAATCGTGTTCTCTGTAGTGATGGACGGACGTATCTGGGTTTGGCGGATGCCAGTAGAACGCTACCTGCCCCAATGCATAGTGCCAACTGTAAAGTTTGGTGGAGGAGGAATAATTCCAGTTCCAGTGAATAGTTCCAGTGAAGGGAAATCTTAGTGCTACAGCATAACAATGACATTCTGGATGATTCTGGATGGATGATTCTGTGCAACAGTTTGGAACATGCTGGAATGAGCTATAGGGGCTAGCGTTAGCATTATATTACCTCCGTACCAATGAGCTATAGGGGCTAGCGTTAGCATTATATTACCTCCGTACCAATGAGCTATAGGGGCTAGCGTTAGCATTATATTACCTCCGTACCAATGAGCTATAGGGGCTAGCGTTAGCATTATATTACCTCCGTACCAATGAGCTATAGGGGCTAGCGTTAGCATTATATTAAGTATATGTGTAAGTATATATAGGTTCTATAGCAGCTAGCCTAGCGTTTAAGAGGCTAGGTATAACCGAAAGGTCGCCGGTTCAAATCCCCGAGCCGACTAGCTAGAAACCTCTAAGTCGCTCTGGATAAGAGCGTCTGATAAATGAAGTATATTGTGATAAGTTACTTAACCCTGTGTTCCCAGGTATAGAAGAATGCCTGGTTGTTCAGAGGAGGAAGACTCTAAAACCTGGGTTCCTCCACTCCCCCTGGAAGAGTGCCTACGTACAACAACACCGGATAGAGAGCAACTGGAGGACTGGAGATATCACCTCACCTAAGGTATTATATAGAGAGGACTGGGGTTATCACCTCACCTAAGGTATTATATAGAGAGGACTGGAGATATCACCTCACCTAAGGTATTATATAGAGAGGACTGGGGATATCACCTCACCTAAGGTATTATATAGAGAGGACTGGGGATATCACCTCACCTAAGGTATTATATAGAGAGGACTGGAGATATCACCTCACCTAAGGTATTATATAGAGAGGACTGGGGATATCACCTCACCTAAGGTATTATATAGAGAGGACTGGGGATATCACCTCACCTAAGGTATTATATAGAGAGGACTGGGGATATCACCTCACCTAGGTATTATATAGAGAGGACTGGAGATATCACCTCACCTAAGGTATTATATAACAGAGGACTGGGGATATCACCTCACCTAAGGTATTATATAGAGAGGACTGGGGATATCACCTCACCTAAGGTATTATATAACAGAGGACTGGGGATATCACCTCACCTAAGGTATTATATAGAGAGGACTGGGGATATCACCTCACCTAAGGTATTATATAACAGAGGACTGGGGATATCACCTCACCTAAGGTATTATATAGAGAGGACTGGGGATATCACCTCACCTAAGGTATTATATAGAGAGGACTGGGGATATCACCTCACCTAAGGTATTATTTAACATAGAGGACTGGGGATATCACCTCACCTAAGGTATTATATAGAGAGGACTGGGGATATCTCCTCACCTAAGGTATTATATAACATAGAGGACTGGGGATATCTCCTCACCTAAGGTATTATATAACATAGAGGACTGGGGATATCACCTCACCTAAGGTATTATATAACATAGAGGACTGGGGATATCACCTCACCTAAGGTATTATATAACATAGATGACTGGGGATATCACCTCACCTAAGGTATTATATAGAGAGGACTGGGGATATCACCTCACCTAAGGTATTATATAACATAGAGGACTGGGGATATCACCTCACCTAAGGTATTATATAGAGAGGACTGGGGATATCACCTCACCTAAGGTATTATATAGAGAGGACTGGGGATATCACCTCACCTAAGGTATTATTTAACATAGAGGACTGGGGATATCACCTCACCTAAGGTATTATATAGAGAGGACTGGGGATATCACCTCACCTAAGGTATTATATAGAGAGGACTGGAGATATCCCCAGTCCTCTATGTTAAATAATACCTTAGGTGAGGTGATATCTCCTCACCTAAGGTATTATATAACATAGAGGACTGGGGATATCACCTCACCTAAGGTATTATATAACATAGAGGACTGGGGATATCACCTCACCTAAGGTATTATATAGAGAGGACTGGGGATATCTCCTCACCTAAGGTATTATATAGAGAGGACTGGAGATATCACCTCACCTAAGGTATTATATAGAGAGGACTGGGGATATCTCCTCACCTAAGGTATTATATAGAGAGGACTGGGGATATCACCTCACTCTGGGTCATTGAGGTAATACGTGTGTGTGTGTTGAGGTAAAGGTATACAGGTGTGTATTCACTAGGCCGATTCTGCCGCTAACCGTTTTTAAAACGGAGTGACGCGAAATTTCTCCTATATATCTGGTCTTTATCTGTAGGCTGAATATATATATATATATATATATATATATATATATATATATATATATATAATATATATTTATATTCAGGAACAGTTTATAGAACAGTTTCTATATATATATGAGAAACTGTTCCTCGGGTTTTCTTGGATTCATCTTTACCAATCCTATAACTCACTCACAATGCCCCAACCCCCCCCCCCCCCCCCCCCCTCACAGGTCCTGAAGGGTCACGATGATCATGTGATCACATGTCTGCAGTTCTGTGGTGACCTCATCGTCAGTGGATCTGATGACAACACTCTGAAAGTCTGGTCTGCCCTGACCAGCAAGGTAAGACTGATATCCACACTGCTACCCTGTTGACAACACTCTGAAAGTCTGGTCTGCCCTGACCAGCAAGGTAAGACTGATATCCACACTACTCTGTTTCAGAGAAAGGATATGAAATATGTATTGACCAAGGAGAGAGGGACGAAAACTGATGTGGACACTAGATGTCCTTTACCTCAGCCCCCCCCCCCCCCCCTCCCCCGGCTGGCCTGTAAAGGGGGGCCCCCTGGCCTGTAAAGAGGGGGGGGGGGGGGGGGCCCCTGGCCTGTAAAGAGGGGGGGGGGGGGGGGGCCCTGGCCTGTAAAGAGGGGGGGGGGGGGGGGGCCCTGGCCTGTAAAGAGGGGGGGGGGGGGGGCCCTGGCCTGTAAAGAGGGGGGGGGGCCCTGGCCTGTAAAGAGGGGGGGCCCTGGCCTGTAAAGAGGGGGGGGGGCCCTGGCCTGTAAAGAGGGGGGGGGCCCTGGCCTGTAAAGAGGGGGGGGGGGGGGGGGGGGGGGCCCTGGCCTGTAAAGAGGGGGTGGGGGGGGGCCTAGCCTGTAAAGAGCACCAGGCTTGTTATTTGACTAACAACATGCACCTTTTTACTCTGATGGACAACAGAGGAAATCCTAGGACCTTGTTCTCCTCCTCCCTACAGACTCAGGCCCTCCAATAGCGGCAGCTCTAGAGCGGTGTGTCATTCAGGCCCTCCAATAGCGGCAGCTCTAGAGCGGTGTGTCACTCAGGCCCTCCAATAGCGGCAGCTCTAGAGCTGTGTGTCACTCAGGCCCTCCAATAGCGGCAGCTCTAGAGCGGTGTGTCACTCAGGCCCTCCAATAGCAGCAGCTCTAGAGCGGTGTGTCACTCAGCTCCCTCCAATAGCAGCAGCTCTAAAGCGGTGTGTCACTCAGGCCCTCCAATAGCGGCAGCTCTAGAGCGGCGTGTCACTCAGGCCCTCCAATAGCAGCAGCTCTAGAGCGGTGTGTCACTCAGCTCCCTCCAATAGCAGCAGCTCTAGAGCGGTGTGTCACTCAGGCCCTCCAATAGCAGCAGCTCTAGAGCGGTGTGTCACTCAGGCCCTCCAATAGCAGCAGCTCTAGAGCGGTGTGTCACTCAGGCCCTCCAATAGCAGCAGCTCTAGAGCGGTGTGTCACTCAGGCCCTCCAATAGCTGCAGCTCTAGAGCGGTGTGTCACTCAGCTCCCTCCAATAGCAGCAGCTCTAGAGCGGTGTGTCACTCAGCTCTCTCCAATAGCTGCAGCTCTAGAGCGGTGTGTCACTCAGCTCCCTCCAATAGCTGCAGCTCTAGAGCGGTGTGTCACTCAGGCCCTCCAATAGCAGCAGCTCTAGAGCGGTGTGTCACTCAGGCCCTCCAATAGCAGCAGCTCTAGAGCGGTGTGTCACTCAGGCCCTCCAATAGCAGCAGCTCTAGAGCGGTGTGTCACTCAGCTCCCTCCAATAGCAGCAGCTCTAGAGCGGTGTGTCACTCAGCTCTCTCCAATAGCTGCAGCTCTAGAGCGGTGTGTCACTCAGCTCCCTCCAATAGCAGCAGCTCTAGAGCGGTGTGTCACTCAGGCCCTCCAATAGCAGCAGCTCTAGAGCGGTGTGTCACTCAGGCCCTCCAATAGCAGCAGCTCTAGAGCGGTGTGTCACTCAGGCCCTCCAATAGCAGCAGCTCTAGAGCGGTGTGTCACTCAGGCCCTCCAATAGCAGCAGCTCTAGAGCGGTGTGTCACTCAGGCCCTCCAATAGCTGCAGCTCTAGAGCGGTGTGTCACTCAGCTCCCTCCAATAGCAGCAGCTCTAGAGCGGTGTGTCACTCAGCTCTCTCCAATAGCTGCAGCTCTAGAGCGGTGTGTCACTCAGCTCCCTCCAATAGCTGCAGCTCTAGAGCGGTGTGTCACTCAGGCCCTCCAATAGCAGCAGCTCTAGAGCGGTGTGTCACTCAGGCCCTCCAATAGCAGCAGCTCTAGAGCGGTGTGTCACTCAGCTCCCTCCAATAGCAGCAGCTCTAGAGCGGTGTGTCACTCAGCTCTCTCCAATAGCTGCAGCTCTAGAGCGGTGTGTCACTCAGCTCCCTCCAATAGCAGCAGCTCTAGAGCGGTGTGTCACTCAGGCCCTCCAATAGCAGCAGCTCTAGAGCGGTGTGTCACTCAGCTCCCTCCAATAGCAGCAGCTCTAGAGCGGTGTGTCACTCAGCTCTCTCCAATAGCTGCAGCTCTAGAGCGGTGTGTCACTCAGCTCCCTCCAATAGCGGCAGCTCTAGAGCGGTGTGTCACTCAGGCCCTCCAATAGCAGCAGCTCTAGAGCGGTGTGTCACTCAGGCCCTCCAATAGCAGCTGCTCTAGAGCGGTGTGTCACTCAGGCCCTCCAATAGCGGCAGCTCTAGAGCGGTGTGTCACTCAGGCCCTCCAATAGCGGCAGCTCTAGAGCGGTGTGTCACTCAGCTCCCTCCAATAGCTGCAGCTCTAGAGCGGTGTGTCACTCAGCTCCCTCCAATAGCAGCAGCTCTAGAGCGGTGTGTCACTCAGGCCCTCCAATAGCAGCAGCTCTAGAGCGGTGTGTCACTCAGCTCCCTCCAATAGCAGCAGCTCTAGAGCGGTGTGTCACTCAGCTCCCTCCAATAGCAGCAGCTCTAGAGCGGTGTGTCACTCAGCTCCCTCCAATAGCAGCAGCTCTAGAGCGGTGTGTCACTCAGGCCCTCCAATAGCAGCAGCTCTAGAGCGGTGTGTCACTCAGCTCCCTCCAATAGCAGCAGCTCTAGAGCGGTGTGTCACTCAGATCCCTCCAATAGCAGCAGCTCTAGAGCGGTGTGTCACTCAGCTCTCTCCAATAGCTGCAGCTCTAGAGCGGTGTGTCACTCAGGCCCTCCAATAGCAGCAGCTCTAGAGCGGTGTGTCACTCAGGCCCTCCAATAGCAGCAGCTCTAGAGCGGTGTGTCACTCAGCTCCCTCCAATAGCAGCAGCTCTAGAGCGGTGTGTCACTCAGGCCCTCCAATAGCTGCAGCTCTAGAGCGGTGTGTCACTCAGGCCCTCCAATAGCAGCAGCTCTAGAGCGGTGTGTCACTCAGGCCCTCCAATAGCAGCAGCTCCAGAGCGGTGTGTCACTCAGGCCCTCCAATAGCAGCAGCTCTAGAGCGGTGTGTCCCTCAGCTCCCTCCAATAGCAGCAGCTCTAGAGCGGTGTGTCACTCAGGCCCTCCAATAGCAGCAGCTCCAGAGCGGTGTGTCACTCAGGCCCTCCAACAGCAGCAGCTCCAGAGCGGTGTGTCACTCAGGCCCTCCAATAGCGGCAGCTCTAGAGCCGTGTGTCACTCAGGCCCTCCAATAGCGGCAGCTCTAGAGCGGTGTGTCACTCAGCTCCCTCCAATAGCAGCAGCTCTAGAGCGGTGTGTCACTCAGGCCCTCCAATAGCAGCAGCTCTAGAGCGGTGTGTCACATAGCAGCAGCTCTAGAGCGGTGTGTCACTCAGCTCCCTCCAATAGCAGCAGCTCTAGAGCGGTGTGTCACTCAGGCCCTCCAATAGCAGCAGCTCTAGAGCGGTGTGTCACTCAGCTCCCTCCAATAGCAGCAGCTCTAGAGCGGTGTGTCACTCAGCTCTCTCCAATAGCTGCAGCTCTAGAGCGGTGTGTCACTCAGCTCCCTCCAATAGCAGCAGCTCTAGAGCGGTGTGTCACTCAGGCCCTCCAATAGCAGCAGCTCTAGAGCGGTGTGTCACTCAGCTCCCTCCAATAGCAGCAGCTCTAGAGCGGTGTGTCACTCAGCTCTCTCCAATAGCTGCAGCTCTAGAGCGGTGTGTCACTCAGCTCCCTCCAATAGCGGCAGCTCTAGAGCGGTGTGTCACTCAGGCCCTCCAATAGCTGCAGCTCTAGAGCGGTGTGTCACTCAGGCCCTCCAATAGCAGCAGCTCCAGAGCGGTGTGTCACTCAGGCCCTCCAACAGCAGCAGCTCCAGAGCGGTGTGTCACTCAGGCCCTCCAATAGCGGCAGCTCTAGAGCCGTGTGTCACTCAGGCCCTC
>NC_048573.1:3798948-3858948 GCF_013265735.2 Oncorhynchus mykiss | reverse complement strand
CCCCCCCCCCTTCCCCCAGTTTGACGGTGCCTACGTGGTCAGTGGATCTCTGGACACCTCCATCAGAGTATGGGACGTAGTGACGGGAGGGTGTGTCCACACGCTGACCGGCCACCAATCACTGACCAGTGGTATGGAACTAAAGAACAACATCCTGGTCTCTGGCAACGCTGACTCTACTGTCAGGGTCTGGGATATACGGACTGGACAGTGTCTCCACACACTGCAAGGTGTGTGTGTGTTTACACTTTACTGTCAGTCCTCTCTAGTCCATGTCTACAGGGGGGGGTGTGTGTGTGTGTGTGTGTGTTTACACTTTAATGTCAGTAGGGGGGTAGGCGGGGGGCGTTCTCTGGGAGGGGGCAGGGGGCGTTCTCTGGGAGGGGGCAGGGGGCGTTCTCTGGGAGGGGGCAGGGGGCGTTCTCTGGGAGGGGGCAGGGGGCGTTCTCTGGGAAGGGGCGTTCTCTGGGAGGGGGCAGGGGGCGTTTTCTGGGAGGGGGCAGGGGGCGTTTTCTGGGAAGGGGCAGGGGGCGTTTTCTGGGAAGGGGCAGGGGGCGTTCTCTGGGAAGGGGTGTTCTCTGGGAGGGGGCAGGAGGTGTTCTCTGGGAAGGGGGCAGGAGGCGTTCTCTGTTTGTATCTAGGTGAAGCCTCACAAGACCAGTCTGAAGGTCCCTGGTACCAGTTTAAAAAATTACTATCAAAATGTTTCCTGATCTTTGTTTCTCAGATATAGTAGACACTTCAAAACAAACTTCCTTTGGGTTTAGCTGGGTTTAGCTGGGTTTAGCTGGGTTTAGCTTGGGTTTAGCTTGGGTTTAGCTGGGTTTAGCTGGGTTTAGCTTGGGTTTAGCTTGGGTTTAGCTGGGGTTTAGCTTGGGTTTAGCTTGGGTTTAGCTTGGGTTTAGCTGGGTTTAGCTTGGGTTTAGCTTGGGTTTAGCTTGGGTTTAGCTTGGGTTTAGCTTGGGTTTAGCTGGGTTTAGCTGGGTTTTGTTCCATGTAGTGAATCTGTTATGTAATGTGTTTCTCTTGGCTAATAGCAGTAATGACAAATTCAATGTTTCAAACAAATATTTTTTTATGTACCTTTTTTAGGTGGTTTTAAAATTCAAAATAAATCAATAATAAATAATAAATAAATAATCATTGATTTGACCATCTTAAAACGATTTTTTAGCTTTGAACATTACTTTTTAACAGTGTTTTAAAGTCACTATTGGCCTCATGGTGAAATCCCTGAGCGGTTTCCTTCCTCTTCGGCAACTGAGTTAGGAAGGACGCCTGTATCTCTGTAATGACTGGGTGTATTAATACACCATCCAAAGTGTAATTAATAACTTCACCATGCTCAAAGGGATATTCAATGTCTGCCTACCAATAGGTGCCCTTCTTCACGAGGCTGTGGAAAACCTCCCTGGTCTTTGTGGTTGAATCTGTGTTTGAAATTCCCTGCTCTACTGAGGGACCTTACAGATAATTGTATGTGTGGGGGTACAGAGACGAGGATGTCATTAATAACATCATGTTAAACACTATTATTAAACACAGAGTGAGTCCATGCAACTTATTATGTGACTTGTTAAGCACATGTTTACTCCTGAACTTATTTTAGGTTTGTCATAACACAAGGGGTTGAGTACTGATTGACTCAAGACATTTCAGATGTACATTTTTAATTAATTTGTTTAAAAAAAAATCTAAAAACATTATTCACCTTTGACATGTTGTGTGTGTGTGTGTGTATAGACACCAGTGACACATCTCCATTGAATCCATGTTTAATTCAGGCTGTAAAACATCAATGTGGAGAAATTCAAGGGGTGTGAATACTTCCTGAATGAACTGTATGTATCGTACCTCCAGGTGCACAGAAGAACCAATCAGCACTAACCTGTCTACAGTTCTCCTATATCTAACTACCTCTCTCCCTGTCCCCCCCTCTCCCTGTCTCGCTCCCCCCCTCTCTCCCTGCCCCCCCCCCTCTCTCCCTGTCCCCCCCCTCTCCATGTCTCGCTCCCCCCCTCTCTCCCTGTCCCCCCCTCTCCCTGTCTCGCTCCCCCCCTCTCTCCCTGTCCCCCCCCCTCTCCATGTCTCGCTCCCCCCCCTCTCCCTGTCCCCCCCTCTCTCCCTGTCCCCCCCTCTCTCCCTGTCCCCCCTCTCTCCCTGTCCCCCCTCTCTCCCTGTCCCCCCCTCTCTCCCTGTCCCCCCCTCTCCCTGTCTCGCTCCCCCCCTCTCCCTGTCTCGCTCCCCCCCCTCTCCCTGTCTCGCTCCCCCCTCTCTCCCTGCCCCCCCCCTCTCTCCCTGTCTCGCTCCCCCCCTCTCTCCCTGTCCCCCCCTCCCTGTCTCGCTCCCCCCTCTCTTCCTGTCCCCCCCTCTCTATGTCTCGCTCCCCCCCTCTCTCCCTGTCCCCCCCTCTCCCTGTCTCGCTCCCCCCCCTCTCTCCCTGTCCCCCCCCTCCCTGTCTCGCTCCCTGCCTCACTCGCTGTCTCCCCTCCCTCTCCCTGTCCCCCCCCCTCTCCCTGTCTCGCTCCCCCCCTCTCTCCCTGTCCCCCTCCTCTCCCCCCTCCTCTCCCCCCCCCCCCCTCTCTCCCCCCCTCTCCCTGTCCCCCCTCCTCTCTCCCTGTCCCCCCTCCTCTCTCTCCCTTCCCCCCTCCTCTCTCCCTTCCCCCCCTCCTCTCTCTCCCTGCCCCCCTCCTCTCTCTCCCTGCCCCCCTCCTCTCTCTCCCTGCCCCCCTCCTCTCTCTCCCTGCCCCCCTCCCCTCCTCTCCAGGTCCCCATAAGCACCAGTCAGCAGTGACCTGTCTCCAGTTCTCTCGCTCCCTGGTGGTCTCCTCATCAGATGACGGGACAGTGAAGCTGTGGAGCCTGGCGACGGGGGAGTGGATCAGAGACCTGGTGGCTCTGCAGAGTGGAGGATCAGGGGGAGTGGTGTGGAGGATCAGGTAATAAAATGAGACCCACAGGGGAGTGGATCAGAGACCTGGTGGCTCTGTAGAGCGGAGGAGTTAAGAGATGCTGCTGTCTGTAGGGCTAGATTATTGAAGAGATGCTGCTGCCTGTAGGGATAGATTATTGAAGAGATGCTGCTGTCTGTAGGGATAGATTATTGAAGAGATGCTGCTGCCTGTAGGGATAGATTATTGAAGAGATGCTGCTGTCTGTAGGGATAGATTATTGAAGAGATGCTGCTGCCTGTAGGGCTAGATTATTGAAGAGATGCTGCTGCCTGTAGGGCTAGATTATTGAAGAGATGCTGCTGCCTGTAGGGCTAGATTATTGAAGAGATGCTGCTGCCTGTAGGGATAGATTATTGAAGAGATGCTGCTGCCTGTAGGGATAGATTATTGAAGAGATGCTGCTGTCTGTAGGGATAGATTATTGAAGAGATGCTGCTGCCTGTAGGGCTAGATTATTGAGGAGATGCTGCTGCCTGTAGGGATAGATTATTGAGGAGATGCTGCTGTCTGTAGGGCTAGATTATTGAAGAGATGCTGCTGCCTGTAGGGATAGATTATTGAGGAGATGCTGCTGTCTGTAGGGCTAGATTATTGAGGAGATGCTGCTGCCTGTAGGGATAGATTATTGAGGAGATGCTGCTGTCTGTAGGGCTAGATTATTGAGGAGATGCTGCTGCCTGTAGGGATAGATTATTGAGGAGATGCTGCTGTCTGTAGGGCTAGATTATTGAAGAGATGCTGCTGCCTGTAGGGATAGATTATTGAGGAGATGCTGCTGTCTGTAGGGCTAGATTATTGAAGAGATGTTGCTGCCTGTAGGGCTAGATTATTGAAGAGATGCTGCTACCTGTAGGGCTAGATTATTGAAGAGATGCTGCTACCTGTAGGGCTAGATTATTGAAGAGATGCTGCTGCCTGTAGGGCTAGATTATTGAAGAGATGCTGCTACCTGTAGGGCTAGATTATTGAAGAGATGCTGCTACCTGTAGGGCTAGATTATTGAAGAGATGCTGCTACCTGTAGGGCTAGATTATTGAAGAGATGCTGCTACCTGTAGGGCTAGATTATTGAAGAGATGCTGCTACCTGTAGGGCTAGATTATTGAGGAGATGCTGCTACCTGTAGGGATAGATTATTGAGGAGATGCTGCTGCCTGTAGGGCTAGATTATTGAAGAGATGCTGCTGCCTGTAGGGATAGATTATTGAGGAGATGCTGCTGCCTGTAGGGCTAGATTATTGAGGAGATGCTGCTGCCTGTAGGGCTAGATTATTGAGGAGATGCTGCTGCCTGTAGGGCTAGATTATTGAGGAGATGCTGCTGTCTGTAGGGCTAGATTATTGAGGAGATGCTGCTGTCTGTAGGGCTAGATTATTGAAGAGATGCTGCTACCTGTAGGGCTAGATTATTGAAGAGATGCTGCTACCTGTAGGGCTAGATTATTGAAGAGATGCTGCTACCTGTAGGGCTAGATTATTGAAGAGATGCTGCTACCTGTAGGGCTAGATTATTGAAGAGATGCTGCTACCTGTAGGGCTAGATTATTGAAGAGATGCTGCTACCTGTAGGGCTAGATTATTGAAGAGATGCTGCTACCTGTAGGGATAGATTATTGAGGAGATGCTGCTGCCTGTAGGGCTAGATTATTGAAGAGATGCTGCTGCCTGTAGGGATAGATTATTGAGGAGATGCTGCTGCCTGTAGGGCTAGATTATTGAGGAGATGCTGCTGTCTGTAGGGCTAGATTATTGAAGAGATGCTGCTACCTGTAGGGCTAGATTATTGAAGAGATGCTGCTACCTGTAGGGCTAGATTATTGAAGAGATGCTGCTGCCTGTAGGGCTAGATTATTGAAGAGATTATTGAGGAGATGCTGCTACCTGTAGGGCTAGATTATTGAAGAGATGCTGCTACCTGTAGGGCTAGATTATTGAAGAGATGCTGCTGCCTGTAGGGCTAGATTATTGAAGAGATGCTGCTACCTGTAGGGCTAGATTATTGAAGAGATGCTGCTGCCTGTAGGGCTAGATTATTGAAGAGATGCTGCTGCCTGTAGGGATAGATTATTGAAGAGATGCTGCTACCTGTAGGGCTAGATTATTGAAGAGATGCTGCTGCCTGTAGGGCTAGATTATTGAAGAGATGCTGCTACCTGTAGGCCTAGATTATTGAAGAGATGCTGCTGCCTGTAGGGCTAGATTATTGAAGAGATGCTGCTACCTGTAGGGCTAGATTATTGAAGAGATGCTGCTGCCTGTAGGGATAGATTATTGAAGAGATGCTGCTGTCTGTAGGGATAGATTATTGAAGAGATGCTGCTGCCTGTAGGGCTAGATTATTGAAGAGATGCTGCTGCCTGTAGGGCTATATAATTGAAGAGATGCTGCTGCCTGTAGGGCTAGATTATTGAAGAGATGCTGCTGCCTGTAGGGCTAGATTATTGAAGAGATTATTGAGGAGATGCTGCAGGATTATTTCTGGGTTTATTTTTGGTGCAGGGACCACTAACTCACAGCTTTTTCACATTTACATTTGTCAAATAGATTAATTAATTAGTTGCTTTCTCCACAGCATCTTAAAACCAGGATGGTGACACTAACCCTCCTCTCAAGGGCATCTAACACCAGACTGATAACTCTCCTCTCTCTCCTCTCTCCAGGGCATCTAACACCAGACTGATAACTCTCCTCTCTCTCCTCTCTCCAGGGCATCTAACACCAGACTGGTATAACCCTCCTCCTCTTCTCTCTCCTCTCTCCAGAGCATCTACCACCAGACTGGTAACCCTCCTCTCTCTCCTCTCTCCAGGGCATCTAACACCAGACTGGTATAACCCTCCTCTCTCCTCTCTCTCCTCTCTCCAGGGCATCTAACACCAGACTGGTAACCCTCCTCTCTCCTCTCTCCAGGGCATCTAACACCAGACTGGTAACCCTCCTCTCTCTCCTCTCTCCAGGGCATCTAACACCAGACTGGTAACCCTCCTCTCTCTCCTCTCTCCAGGGCATCTAACACCAGACTGGTAACCCTCCTCCTCTCTCCAGGGCATCTAACACCAGACTGGTAACCCTCCTCTCTCCTCTCTCTCCTCTCTCCAGGGCATCTAACACCAGACTGGTATAACCCTCCTCTCTCCTCTCTCTCCTCTCTCCAGGGCATCTAACACCAGACTGGTAACCCTCCTCTCTCCTCTCTCTCCTCTCTCCAGGGCATCTAACACCAGACTGGTAACCCTCCTCTCTCCTCTCTCTCCTCTCTCCAGGGCATCTAACACCAGACTGGTATAACCCTCCTCTCTCCTCTCTCTCCTCTCTCCAGGGCATCTAACACCAGACTGGTAACCCTCTCCTCTCTCTCCTCTCTCCAGAGCATCTAACACCAGACTGATAACACTCCTCTCTCCAGGACATCTAACACCAGACTGGTATAACCCTCCTCTCTCTCATCTTTCCAGGGCATCTAACACCAGACTGGTATAACTCTCCTCTCCAGGGCATCTAACACCAGACTGGTATAACCCTCCTCTCTCCTCTCTCCAGGGCATCTAACACCAGACTGGTATAACCCTCCTCTCTCTCCTCTCTCTCCAGGGCATCTAACACCAGACTGGTAGCAGCTGTTGGCAGCAGGAACGGAACAGAGGAGACTAAACTCTTGGTGCTGGACTTTGACCTCACTGACACCCAGAAGTGATGTCATTTAAAATGGACATTATGTCATCGGGAAAGGATGCGATGTCATTGGATAAGGATGTGAGGCAATCAAAGAAGGACCCAATATCGTCATATGGGAACGGAAAGCTTGTGGTGACGAGGAGGAGGTGTGAGGAGGAGGAGGTGGTGAGGAGGAGGTGAAGTATGGAAGGACTGAGTGCAACTCCAAAATGTCCTCTTTCCTCATCACAACCGTGGGCAACCAAACCCCCGTATTTTCTGTCTGAACTAAAACACTGGTACTGACTGGTGAAGAGACACAAGATCAACTTTCTGTGACTGGAAGAAACCACGAGAGGACTCACTGGCCAAACGACTGACCGGCTGGCTGGCTGACCGGCTGACCGGCTGGCTGACCGACTGGCTGACTGGCTGGCCGACTGACTGGCTGACTGGCTGGCTGACTGGCTGGCTGGCCGACTGACTGACTGACTGGCCGACTGACTGACTGACTGGCCGACTGACTGACTGACTGGCCGACTGACTGACTGACTGGCCGACTGACTGGCCGACTGACTGGCCGACTGACTGGCCGACTGACTGGCCGACTGACTGGCCGACTGACTGGCCGACTGACTGGCCGACTGACTGGCTGACTGACTGGCCGACTGACTGGCTGACTGACCGGCTGGCCGACTGACCGACTGGCCGGCCGATTGACTGACTGGCCGACTGACTGGCCGACTGACTGGCCGGCTGGCTGGCTGACCGACCACCCAAAGACCAAACAAAGTAACTACTGTAACTCCTCCCAGACTACTGCTGGATGTATAGACTGTATATGAGGCAGATTAAAGGTCTAGAGAGACACTGTTCCCAGATCTGTTTGGTCTTCAGCCAACCCCTCTGACTGGCATGATGGACTGCAGTAACTACAGGTCTGGGACCAGATCTATTGAACTGGAGAGACACTGGACTCTATGGATATGTCTGAAACCCTATTCCCTATGTAGTGCACTACTATAGACCCTATTCCCTATGTAGTGCACTACTATAGACCCTATTCCCTATGTAGTACACTACTATAGACCCTATTCCCTACATAGTACACTACTATAGACCCTATTCCCTACATAGTCTATAGTAGTGTACTATATAGGGAATAGGGTCTATAGTAGTGCACTATATAGGGAATAGGGTCTATAGTAGTGCACTATATAGGGAATAGGGTCTATAGTAGTGCACTATATAGGGAATAGGGTCTATAGTAGTGCACTATATAGGGAATAGGGTCTATAGTAGTGTACTATATAGGGAATAGGGTCTATAGTAGTGCACTATATAGGGTCTATAGTAGTGCACTATATAGGGTCTATAGTAGTGCACTATATAGGGAATAGGGTCTATAGTAGTGCACTATATAGGGAATAGGGTCTATAGTAGTGCACTATATAGGGAATAGGGTCTATAGTAGTGCACTATATAGGGAATAGGGTCTATAGTAGTGCACTATATAGGGAATAGGGTCTATAGTAGTGCACTATATAGGGAATAGGGTCTATAGTAGTGTACTATATAGGGTGCCAGACTCACCCTCTCCAGCCAGTCTAATATATGCTGGATCCATATACAGAATGGAGGTCCGGAGTTTTTCCTCATTGACCTACCCAGGAAAACCTCCTGGGCCCCAGTGATATACTGTACTTAGACTTCAACTTGAGTTCCAACTGGTTCCCCATTCCCTATGTAGTGCACTACTTTAGACCAGCTAACTGGATCCTCCCTATAGGTCCTGGTCTAAAGTAGTGCACTACATAGGGAATAGGGCTCTGGTCTATCGTAGTGCACTATATAGGGAATAGGGCTCTGGTCTATAGTAGTGCACTATATAGGGAATAGGGTTCTGGTCTATAGTAGTGCACTATATAGGGAATAGGGCTCTGGTCTAAAGTAGTGTACTATATAGGGAATAGGGCTCTGGTCTGTAGTAGTGTACTATATAGGGAATAGGGCTCTGGTCTGTAGTAGTGCACTATATATGGAATAGGGCTCTGGTCTATAGTAGTGCACTATATAGGGAATAGGGCTCTGGTCTATAGTAGTGCACTATATAGGGAATAGGGCTCTGGTCTATAGTAGTGCACTATATAGGGAATAGGGCTCTGGTCTAAAGTAGTGTACTATATAGGGAATAGGGCTCTGGTCTATAGTAGTACCACTATAAAGGGAATAGGGCTCTGGTCTATAGTAGTGCACTATATAGGGAATAGGGCTCTGGTCTATAGTAGTACCACTATATAGGGAATAGGGCTCTGGTCTATAGTAGTGCACTATATAGGGAATAGGGCTCTTTATTTATTTTTTTTATTTTACCTTTATTTAACCAGGCAAGTCAGTTAAGAACAAATTCTTATTTTCAATGACGGCCTGGGAACAGTGGGTTAACTGCCTGTTCAGGGGCAGAACGACAGATTTGTACCTTGTCAGCTCGGGGGTTTGAACTCGCAACCTTCCGGTTACTAGTCCAACGCTCTAACCACTAGGCTACGCTGCCGGCTCTGGTCTATAGTAGTACCACTATATAGGGAATAGGGCTCTGGTCTATAGTAGTGCACTATATAGGGAATAGGGCTCTGGTCTATAGTAGTGCACTATATAGGGAATAGGGCTCTGGTCTATAGTAGTACCACTATATAGGGAATAGGGCTCTGGTCTATAGTAGTGTACTATATAGGGAATAGGGCTCTGGTCTAAAGTAGTGCACTATATAGGGAATAGGGCTCTGGTCTAAAGTAGTGTACTATATAGGGAATAGGGCTCTGGTCTATAGTAGTGCACTATATGGAGAATAGGGTCTAAAGTAGTGCACTACACAGGGAACCAGTTGGGACTCGAGGTGAAGTATACCACTGGGGCCCAGGAGGTTTTCCTGGGTCGGTCAATGAGGGAGAAACTCTGTGTTCCGTTCGGTAACCGTAGCGTTTGTGATATAATGTAAAATATGAATGTACATATGAAGACGTGTACATAACGTTGTTTTTATATGAAAAGAGGAAACGTTAGAGGTTGTTGAATAAAGATATGTTAACTTTTCTAAAATATGTTGTGATGGATTGTTTTATTGGTGTTGCCCAATACACTGTTCTGGGGTCAGTTCGTTTTCCCCACTAATCATTAGGATTGGCGGAAGGGTGTGGGAAGCTGATCCTAGATCTGTACAACGGGAGAAATGTACTTTTTCTCTAACTGGTTTGTGTTGCTCGTTTCACCTTGAGCAGATTTTCACAAAACATCAGTAGCTTTTTAATAGTGTCTAACTCTTCTTGTTGCTTTTCCTGTTCTCTCTCACACACGTGTTTTCTCTTCATCTCTCTCTCGTGTTTTCTCTTCATCTCTCTCTCGCTCGTCCTTGTATTTACCTCTCTCCTGTATACCTCACTCTCTCTCTCACACACAGTACCAACGCTATCACATGACCTCAGAGTGATGTGTATTGCTGTAATGACCTCTTAGTAGAATTGGGGCTTCTCCTCTCTTCCTCCCTCTCTTCCTATCGTTGTCTTCACTCCTCTCTCTTCCTCCCTCTCTTCCTGTCGTTGTCTTCACTCCTCTCTTCCTGTCGTTGTCTTCCTTCCTCTCTCTTCCTGTCGTTGTCTTCCTTCCTCTCTCTTCCTGTCGTTGTCTTCACTCCTCTCTCTTCCTGTCGTTGTCTTCACTCCTCTCTCTTCCTGTCGTTGTCTTCACTCCTCTCTCTCTCTTCCTGTCGTTGTCTTCACTCCTCTCTCTCTCTTCCTGTCGTTGTCTTCACTCCTCTCTCTCTCTTCCTGTCGTTGTCTTCACTCCTCTCTCTCTTCCTGTCGTTGTCTTCACTCCTCTCTCTCTCTTCCTGTCGTTGTCTTCACTCCTCTCTCTCTCTCTTCCTGTCGTTGTCTTCACTCCTCTCTCTCTCTCTCTCTCTCTTCCTGTCGTTGTCTTCACTCCTCTCTCTCTCTTCCTGTCGTTGTCTTCACTCCTCTCTCTCTTCCTCCCTCTCTCTATTGACAGTAAGATGTTTTTCTAAGCGGTTTCCCGCTGCTACCGGTGTTCCTAACCACTGTTTTATTGGAGACAAAGGAGAGGACGAGAAAGTCAGACTCAGCGACGACATACATGTAGGCTCCTCGACTCCTTTCCTTCTCTTAAAGACGAGGGGGGCACAAGGACCGGAGAGGGAGGGTGGGGCACAAGGACCGGAGAGGGAGGGTGGGGCACAAGGACCGGAGGGGGAGGGCACAAGGACCGGAGAGGGAGGGAGGGGGAGGGCACAAGAACCGGAGGGGGAGGGCACAAGGACCGGAGGGGGAGGGCACAAGGACCGGAGGGGGAGGGCACAAGGACCGGAGGGGGAGGGCACAAAGTTTTGTCGACTTCAAGAAAGAATTTGATTAAATTTGGCACAAAGGTATTTATTATAAACTAATAGAAAGGGGTATTGGAGGTTAAACAAATGATGTTATTAGTCAATGTTCGCTAACAACAAATGTCTAGTTAAAAATGACAACAGACTCCTTCTCTCAGGGACGGGGAGTGAAACAGGGCTGCCCAATAAGTCCAACACTGTTTAACATCTACATTAATGAATTGGCAAAAACATTGCTGGAATCAAGGCACCTGGTCTCACCCTACACAACACTGAAATCAAGTGTCTGCTGTCTCCCACTAAGGAGGGTCTGCTGTCTCCCACTAAGGAGGGTCTGCTGTAGACAGATGACCTGGTGCTGTTGTCTCCCACTAAGGAGGGTCTGCTGTAGACAGATGACCTGGTGCTGTTGTCTCCCACTAAGGAGGGTCTGCTGTAGACGGATGACCTGGTGCTGTTGTCTCCCACTAAGGAGGGTCTGCTGTAGACAGATGACCTGGTGCTGTTGTCTCCCACTAAGGAGGGTCTGCTGTAGACGGATGACCTGGTGCTGTTGTCTCCCACTAAGGAGGGTCTGCTGTCTCCCACTAAGGAGGGTCTGCTGTCTCCCACTAAGGAGGGTCTGATGTAGTAATAATGTAGAGCAGATTTGGACCAATAGCCCCTCCCTTATTCGAATAGAAAAAGAGGAGCCATCAAATTTTACAACCATCTAAAAGCATGTGACCCTAAAACATTCCATCGCACAGCTCTACAATAACAAGAGAAGAGTCCCCTCAGCCAGCTGGTTCTGAGGCTCAGTTCACCAACCCAAACCAACCCCATTGTCACGTGTGCTCCCCCTCCGGTCTCTAGGTCACCCGGCTGCTCGTTATGGCGCACACCTGTCACCGTCGTAACGGTCGTTATGACACTCACCTGGACTCCATCACCTCCTTGATTACCTCCCCTATATATGTGACTTTGGTTCCTTCCCCAGGCGTCCATTGTTTCTGTTGCATGTCTGTGCGTTGTTCGTGGTTTCGTGATTTGTTCATGCTGGTTATTTTAATAAATAATTCCCTCCCTGAACTTGCTTCTTGACTCTCTGCTCACACGTCACACCCACAAAGCCTCAGGACAGCACTCAGAACATCTGGCCCAAACAAATCAAAAACATCTGGCCCAAACAAATCAAAACACAAAGAAAAATATTGGTAAGACACGGAAAAAACATCTAAGTAAACCTCAATGTTATTTGGCTCTAAACAGACAGCACTTGGTGGCAGACTGTCTGAACCCTGTGACTGATAGAAATCTGAGGGAAAACACTGACTAGTCTGCCTGTAGAGACCGGTCGTCACAGACACACCTGGCTGCCCAGAGAGGACAGTCTGGCTATAGAGACCGGTCGTCACAGACACACCTGGCTGCCCAGAGAGGACAGTCTGGCTATAGAGACCGGTCGTCACAGACACACCTGGCTGCCCAGAGAGGACAGGCTGGCTATAGAGACCGGTCGTCACAGACAAACCTGGCTGCCCAGAGAGGACAGGCTGGCTATAGAGACCGGTCGTCACAGACAAACCTGGCTGCCCAGAGAGGACAGTCTGGCTATAGAGACCGGTCGTCACAGACAAACCTGGCTGCCCAGAGAGGACAGTCTGGCTATAGAGTCCGGTCGTCACAGACACACCTGGCTGCCCAGAGAGGACAGTCTGCCTATAGAGACCGGTCGTCACAGACAAACCTGGCTGCCCAGAGAGGACAGTCTGGCTATAGAGACCGGTCGTCACAGACACACCTGGCTTCCCAGAGAGGACAGTCTGGCTATAGAGACCGGTCGTCACAGACAAACCTGGCTGCCCAGAGAGGACAGTCTGGCTATAGAGACCGGTCGTCACAGACACACCTGGCTGCCCAGAGAGGACAGTCTGCCTATAGAGACCGGTCGTCACAGACAAACCTGGCTGCCCAGAGAGGACAGTCTGGCTATAGAGACCGGTCGTCACAGACACACCTGGCTTCCCAGAGAGGACAGTCTGGCTATAGAGACCAGTCGTCACAGACAAACCTGGCTGCCCAGAGAGGACAGTCTGGCTATAGAGACCAGTCGTCACAGACACACCTGGCTGCCCAGAGAGGACAGTCTGGCTATAGAGACCGGTCGTCACAGACACACCTGGCTTCCCAGAGAGGACAGTCTGGCTATAGAGACCAGTCGTCACAGACACACCTGGCTGCCCAGAGAGGACAGGCTGTGCTCACTCTGGTCCAGGGGAGAGACAGAGCTGCATTTCCTATTACACTGTGTGTGTGGTGTGGTGTGGTGTGGTGTGGTGTGGTGTGGTGTGTGTGTGTGAGACTCTGAGTGGACTGGACTTCAGATAATCCTAATTAAACTCAGAGCTTCATTCGCTACAGCCAGTCTATATAGTAACAGTTGCCAGGGCAACAGAGAAGTCTTACCGAGGACCATTACTACTGTCTTCCTTCAAGGCTCGATACTGTCGTGTGTAGAGATGGCCTTGATGATGGGAAAGCACTTAGTTTAAATAAGAAATGCTTCATGGGCGTCTGGAAACCCCTGAACAAAGAGTCAACGTGGAGGTGAACCTTTTCACAAAGCGGACGGAAAGTGTCTGATGGAAATGTAGAACCCCCCACACACACACACACACACACACACACGCACACCACATAACCCACAATATGTTCAGCGTGTGTGTTGTGTATCAGGGTATTAGTAGCAAGCTTGATTAGATTATTAATTACTGGAAGTTCGTTGTTGGCCTCGTTCTCTCTCCCCCCCTCCCTCTCTCTCTCTCTCCCCCTCCCTCTCTCTCCCCCTCCCTCTCTCTCTCTCCCCCCTCTCTCCCCCTCCCTCTCTCCCCTCCCTCTCTCTCTCTCCCTCCCTCTCTCTTTCCCCCTCTCTCTCCCCCTCCCTCTCTCTCCCCTCCCTCTCTCTCTCTCCCCTCCCTCTCTCTCTCCCCCTACCTCTCTCTCCCCCTCCCTCTCCCCTACCTCTCTCCCCCCCTCCCTCTCTCTCTCCCCCTCCCTCTCTCTCCCCCTCCCTCTCTCTCCCCCTCCCTCTCTCTCTCCCCCTCCCTCTCTCTCTCCCCCCCTCTTTCCCCCTCCCTCTCCCCCTCTCTCTCTCTCTCTCCCTCCCTCTCTCTTTCCCCCTCTCTCTCCCCCTCCCTCTCTCTCCCCTCCCTCTCTCTCTCTCCCCTCCCTCTCTCTCTTCCCCTCCCTCTCTCTCTCCCCCTACCTCTCTCTCCCCCTCCCTCTCTCTCTCCCCCTCCCTCTCTCTCTCCCCCTCCCTCTTTCTCTCCCCCCCTCTTTCCCCCTCCCTCTCCCCCTCTCTCTCTCTCTCCCCCTCCCTCTCTCTCTCCCCCCCTCTTTCCCCCTCCCTCTCCCCCTCTCTCTCTCTCTCCCCCTCCCTCTCTCCCCCCCTCTCTCTGAAGCAGGGATGACAGGATGTTAGATGAAAAAGTATCTCAATCAATTATACTATATACATACAGCGGGGCAAAAAAGTATTTAGTCAGCCACCAATTGTGCAAGTTCTTCCACTTAAAAATATGAGAGAGGCCTGTAATTTTCATCACAGGTATACTTCAACTATGACAGACAAAATTAGAAAAAAAATCCAGAAAATCACATTGTAGGATTTTTAATGAATTTATTTGCAAATTATGGTGGAAAATAAGTATTTGGTCACCTACAAACAAGCAAGATTTCTGGCTCTCACAGACCTGTAACTTCTTCTTTAAGAGGCTCCTCTGTCCTCCACTCGTTACCTGTATACTTTATAACAACATCTTTAAACCTCATAACATACATTTCAGCAGGACACTTTACGTCTTAATTCACTCATCATTTGTTTTTCTCCCAGACAGGGTGATGGCTCCCAGACAGGGTGATGGCTCCCAGACAGGGTGATGGCTCCCAGACAGGGTGATGGCTCCCAGACAGGGTGATGGCTCCCAAACAGGGTGATGGCTCCCAGACAGGGTGATGGCTCCCAGACAGGGTGATGGCTCCCAGACAGGGTGATGGCTCCCAGACAGGGTGATGGCTCCCAGACAGGGTGATGGCTCCCAGACAGGGTGATGGCTCCCAGACAGGGTGATGGCTCCCAGACAGGGTGATGGCTCCCAGACAGGGTGATGGCTATGTAAATCAAAACCAGTCTACTCCTTCACTACTCAAGTGATGTTTATTTAAATTAATTAAGGTCTTGTCTACTTTTAGTATCAAACCATGTATTATTCAGTGACTGCTACTGTCCTTAAACAACGTCAGACCTCTACTTTTAGTATCAAACCATGTATTATTCAGTGACTGCTACTGTCCTTAAACAACGTCAGACCTCTACTTTTGCTAAACGGCTTTAAAATGTAGTGGGACACTTTTTTTTTTCCTCTCATGAGAAATATATTAGTTTCTCACTTCACCTGGCACTCATATAAACGCAAATAAAGGTTCAATACAATAACTAGGGTAGCGTAGCCTAGTGGATAGAGCGTAGTGTTTAGAGTGTTGGACTAGTAACCGAAAGGTTGCAAGTTCATATCCCCGAGCTGACAAGGTACAAATCTGTCGTTCTGCCCCGGAACAACCCCACTGTTCCAAGGCCGTCGTTGAAAATAAGAATTTGTTCTTAACTGACTTGCCTAGTTAAATAAATTGCCTAGATAAAATAAATATAGCTACACTGCCTCCCACAGTACTCGAGGCCCCCTAGCACATCCCACTTCTGACACTAGTGTAGCAGGACAAGGAAGTGAAACCGTGTGAATGGCAAACACCCTATGCTACCATTTGGTAGATTACATTTTACATATTTAACAGATGCTCTTATCCAGAGCGACTTGGAGGAGAAATTAGGGTTTAAGTGCCTTGCTCAGATGTTTTTTTCAACTAGTCTGCTGGGGGATCTGAACCAGCGACCTTTCAGTGACTGGCCCAAAGCTTTTAACCGGGGTTTGAGTCCCATTCAGGATACCCACTACATTGGTGTCGGGGTGTTGCAAATGTAACAGTATAAGTTTAGACCGTCCCCTCGCCCATACCCGGGCGCGAACCAAGGGACCTTCTGCACACATCAACAACAGTCACCCACGAAGCATCGTTACCCATCGCTCCACAAAAGCCGCGGCCCTTGCAGAGCAAAGGGGAACTACTACTTCAAGGGCTCAGAGCGAGTGACGTCACCGATTGAAACGCTATTTAGCGCGCACCGCTAACTAAGCTAGCCGTTTCACATCCGTTACACAAAGCATAATTGAAAGTGGTTCCCAGCCGAGTTTTTAGTCAGTAATTAGGCTAGCATTGTCTGTCAGGTTTCTGTACTACACATGTGATGGCAGAGTTTGCAAAACAAATGTGCAGCTTATTGATACAAATCATCAAATCAAATGTATTTTATCAGCTGATGTAAGAAGGGATTTAAATCTCAAAGTGTTGTACAGAAACCCGGCCTAAAAACCCCAAACAGCAAGCAATGCAGGTGTAGAAGCACGATATCATTCATGATATCATTCTGACAGGTTGGCCTACGTTGCAGTCCACATTTAATTGGGAAGTTTTTTTGGGGGAAAAAACGTTTAAAAGGACTGTTTCATCACGAATCCCAGATGTTATAAGAGCCGTTAGGCTTTATATCTTAACTTAGAAGTGTTTACTTCAGGTTGACGACTAGCATCCATTGAGTTGCAATATATGTCATGTCTAAATCAACCTAAAATATCTACAGAATTAGTTTTTTTAGCGAAACAATTCGACAGGAAGGACACAGCTACATTTGTCCCTTTTTACTGTTTGTGATGAACAAGCAGCAGATGAGGAGATTTAGCAGAAATTATATAGTTATACCTGCAGAATGTACTCGTGTCATGAGCAGTCCATCATAAATGCGCTCAGACTCCGTGACCTGGTGCAACGATATAGTGACATCTAGTGTTGAAAATGCTTTAACTACAAGACATGATGGCTACGAGATACGGATATAAGGTTTCTGTATCCCAATTTGCCCAAGCAACAAAACAACAACAACAAAAAACGACGGATATTTCTGCAACATTTAGTTTAGTTTTTGTTACGTAGCTGAAGCTCCGCTTCCGCCTTGTCACGTTACTGATGTAATCTTAATCTTGTACACAAAGCTGTTCCGATTTATTACATTCTCTCAGTAGGCTATAAAAAGCATTAGCGCTATTCCCTACAAACTTCATGTTGTACACAAGCCTCTTGTGGACAGATATACCTAAACATAACAGCTGACCAATTATGCGCGACTTGAATTGTGGATTAACCACATGATCCATATCGATGTTGATTTGAGATGATACACGACAGGACAACTCCATAACGTGTCTATGAACTTTAACCTCTTTATTAGACATGACATAACACAGGTTACATAGTGGTTATAACCTCCTTACTTATACAAATACAAGCCTTATTCAGACATTTTAAGACTTTGCACGATCCTTGCCAACTTGTTTGTAAATATTCTGTAAATATTTGTTAGCTTTTTTTTTCTTCTGTTGTTGCTGTGTTATTTAAAAAACTTGAGGACATTAAAGTGTTCTGAATCTGAGTGTTACCGTGTTGAAATGTCCCGTTAGTTGTTTTTTTTCTGTCGTTGGATTTATAATAATGGACCAACCCAGGACCCGTAGACCGACTGGACGGCCACAGACGAGACAAGTCGCCTTCACATCGGGATAATAACCCTTATCTTCTACACCAGTCTAAACATGTCAGTGACCAAAGCCAGACATAATCATTTACTCTTAACTATAACTATCACTGCATAACTGCAGTCACAGGAGTTGAACACGGACAACTTTTTTTTTCTTCCCCAAAGTGTTTCGGCCTGGATTCAGTGCACATGTTTCAAAACTATGAAAACAAAACTGTCAAGCACTCGACTTTGTTTTCCTAGTTTCCAGTCAACGCGTGTGGAGCGTTTCTCAGGAAAATGTTGAGCAACATCATAGAAAGAAACCAAGTGATTTATTTTAACATATTCCCACAACGTAAGGCCGCAAAGTCAAAATTGTTTCGGGTTTTAAAATTAAATTTTAACCTTTTTTTTTAAACTAGGCAAGTCAGTTAAATACAAATTCTTATTTTCAATGACGGCCTAGGAACAGTGGGGTTAACTGCCTGTTCAGGGGCAGAAGGACCTTGACCTTGTCAGCTCAGGGATATGAACTTGCAACCTTCCGGTTACTAGTCCAACGCTTTTCTGATTGGAAGAATGTAGAATGGTCTTAATATACTGGTCCTTACAGAAAACAAGGAAGAATGTAGAATGGTCTTAATATACTGGTCCTTATAGAAAACAAGGAAGAATGTAGAATGGTCGAACTCCTTATAGAAAACAAGGAAGAATGTAGAATGGTCGAACTCCTTATAGAAAACAAGGAAGAATGTAGTAGAATGGTCGAACTCCTTATAGAAAACAAGGAAGAATGTAGAATGGTCGAACTCCTTATAGAAAACAAGGAAGAATGTAGAATGGTCGAACTCCTTATAGAAAACCACAAAATATCTTTTCATTTCTTTACATGGATGCTCAACACCAAAAGTACAGTTCATGTGAATATATTTGTTGAGTTTCTTCAGGTAATGATTCACAGGGAAGTGATGCTTATGAATCATTCTGAAAAGAGACCTTTGACCTTGTTAACAAGCAGGTGTTTGTGTTGGTAATAACCAAACCTCTTCTTCAAACAGATATTATTGACAAATGTATCCCAGTAAATTGTGGCATAAGGAATAGATAGATAGAACATCCCTTTGAAATAAAGAATGTATAAATCCCATGTATAAATATTGTTTTGAGGGAGCAAGGAGAAATGAGAAAACACAGGTTTCCTACTGGAGAGTATCTAAGAGAGAGTATCTGAAGAAGCTGAGGCCTGGTTACGCCTCTAAACCGCAGGTTTAGCGCAATTTATCTTTAAGTATTTTTCAAATTAGGGAAATCAACAACAAAAAATGGAGACAACCGTATGATTTTTTTTGTGGCTGTGATAACTAGTAACGACCGTCCACATCCCAAAACCTGTTCCTGGTCTTACGTCCGGACCAAGATCTCTTCCTGGTCTGACGTAATGACGTGCGTGGAGCAAGACTGGTCAGACAAACTACCTATTATTCGAAAGTCTCTACTGTTATTATTGTCAACAAATCTCTTTGTGATCATTTTACACAATCCCAACGTTGGCGAAGGATATTCACGGTAGTCAACTTGTTTTGGGGAAAGTTATATACGAGTTTGTGTAGGTAAAAGTCGCACGACACTGGCTGCCGGTCGGTTCCTATGCGATAGGGACATGTTGTTATCCATTGTTTTGGACTTGTAGCGCTTGTTGTCTTCGTTCCCACACTAGAATAGTGTCTCTCTCTCTCTCTCTCTGCGATGGCCGAGGCGAGGAGAGTGGAGGACGAACAGCAGGAGAGTTTGAGAGGGGAACCGAGGGAACCTGTCGGAAGAAGACAGCCTCCACGACCGACCAACTCATCTGGAGGTAACATCTCACCAAACAACAATCCCACAGAATAGTTTATGTGCTATGTTTTTCGTTTTAAAGTACATTGTCAGTGTGATGGATGTCTTGCATCATAAGAAAATGATACAATCAGTGTAGTGTTATGTTTTATATATATATATATATATATATATATAAAAAATAAAACAAATACGTGTGAGAGGTAGTGAAAAATAACAATTAAAATGACGTCATTTCCCGCACCGTTTGTACCAACATATATTTTTTGGGTAATTTTTATTTAACTTTTATTTAACCAGGAAAAGCCCATTGAGACCCAGAGTGTCTTTTTTCAAGGGAGACCTGACCAAGAAGGCAGCAACAATCAATACGTTACAGAATTAAAACGTACAACAATACAATACAACATGATCCAGCCTAAACAATCAAATACAATTACACTCCTCTGTAACAGAGTCTACATCAATATTTTTAAATTGCATTCAGTGGCACTAACATATCTAGATGAAGTAGGGATTGTAGACTATTCCATTCAGTAGCACTAACATATCTAGATGAAGCAGGGATTGTAGACTATTCCATTCAGAGGCACTAACATATCTAGATGAAGCAGGGATTGTAGACTATTCCATTCAGTATCACTAACATATCTAGATGAAGCAGGGATTGTAGACTATTCCATTCAGAGGCACTAACATATCTAGATGAAGCAGGGATTGTAGACTATTCCATGCCTCTGGTGCACAAGACCAGAAGGCAATCTTGCCTAATGATGTAGCTATTGACCATATCATTCTATGTACTATAGTTCTATATCATTAATGAATATGCATAAAATTCATCAACCAATTGCAACGTCTGCCTATTTTCCACAATAAAATGTGTATATTTTTAACACCCTGAATCACCAAGTTAGTAGTGCTGAGCGATTAGTGGCTTTTTTTGAGGTCGGTTCGATTATGAATGGAATTAACTCCTTCAGGGGTTTAGAATTAGTGCATTATTCATAAACGTGTAAGAGTTCGTTGTGCTTCTACACCTGCATAGCCTGGTTCCTCTCTAGGTTTCTTCCTAGGTTCTGGCCTTTCTATGGAGTTTTTCCTAGCCACCCCTCAGAGCCTGGTTCCTCTCTAGGTTTCTTCCTAGGTTCTGGCCTTTCTAGGGAGTTTTTCCTAGCCACCGTGCTTCTACACCTGCATTGCTTGCTGTTTGGGGTTTTTAGGCTGGGTTTCTGTACAGCACTTTGAGATATCAGCTGATGTACGAAGGGCTATATAAATACATTTGATTTGATTACAAACAAAAAACAATCACAGGTTTTGATTATGTTGAATGCTGTAATACAGAATAAAACAATGAATAAACGTCAAATGATGATATTGACCGACTATTTCTGCCAATCACTTATTAGCCATTGACATTACTATAATACACATTTTCAGTTCTGAATATTACATTCATTTTATTTGATGACTTTATTATCTCATTCCAAGTTATCATCTCAGCCCTATAGAGCTGCTGTCTGACAACAACAACAAAAAAATCACGATTTTAGTCGTTCTTCGAAGTAAATAAGGCTTTATGACTGCTGAATACCAAACTATCAAATCACTTGTGTTTTCAGGTAGAGATACCTTGAGAAGCATCAGCTGCTCTCCATATCCCCTTCATGGTCATTGTAGTTAATTACTGTGTTTTCCGCACTAAAATATGTAGAGTATTAGCTTGTTGTAAACTACAACTCCCTACTACATCGTACAGTTCCGTCTGGATCTGATTTATCTCTAGAGAAACTACAACTCCCTACTACACCGTACAGTTCCGTCTGGATCTGATTTATCTCTAGAGAAACTACAACTCCCTACTACATCGTACAGTTCCGTCTGGATCTGATTTATCTCTAGAGAAACTACAACTCCCTACTACATCGTACAGTTCCGTCTGGATCTGATTTATCTCTAGAGAAACTACAACTCCCTACTACATCGTACAGTTCCGTCTGGATCTGATTTATCTCTAGAGAAACTACAACTCCCTACTACATCGTACAGTTCCGTCTGGATCTGATTTATCTCTAGAGAAACTACAACTCCCTACTACATCGTACAGTTCCGTCTGGATCTGATTTATCTCTAGAGAAACTACAACTCCCTACTACATCGTACAGTTCCGTCTGGATCTGATTTATCTCTAGAGAAACTACAACTCCCTACTACATCGTACAGTTCCGTCTGGATCTGATTTATCTCTAGAGAAACTACAACTCCCTACTACATCGTACAGTTCCGTCTGGATCTGATTTATCTCTAGAGAAACTACAACTCCCTACTACATCGTACAGTTCCGTCTGGATCTGATTTATCTCTAGGGAAACTACAACTCCCTACTACATCGTACAGTTCCGTCTGGATCTGATTTATCTCTAGGGAAACTACAACTCCCTACTACATCGTACAGTTCCGTCTGGATCTGATTTATCTCTAGGGAAACTACAACTCCCTACTACATCGTACAGTTCCGTCTGGATCTGATTTATCTCTAGGGAAACTACAACTCCCTACTACATCGTACAGTTCCGTCTGGATCTGATTTATCTCTAGGGAAACTACAACTCCCTACTACATCGTACAGTTCCGTCTGGATCTGATTTATCTCTAGGGAAACTACAACTCCCTACTACATCGTACAGTTCCGTCTGGATCTGATTTATCTCTAGGGAAACTACAACTCCCTACTACATCGTACAGTTCCGTCTGGATCTGATTTATCTCTAGAGAAACTACAACTCCCTACTACACCGTACAGTTCCGTCTGGATCTGATTTATCTCTAGAGAAACTACAACTCCCTACTACATCGTACAGTTCCGTCTGGATCTGATTTATCTCTAGGGAAACTACAACTCCCTACTACATCGTACAGTTCCGTCTGGATCTGATTTATCTCTAGGGAAACTGCAATGTGCACGTTGAGCTCACAGGAAGAAAATGAAAAAAACCGTAACGAAATGGAATTCAAATAATTGAACCTACCTCTGTCAATTATTTATTTAAAAAAACGAAAAATAACCAACATTTCGGGTTAATCGCTCGGCACTACAAGTTAGGCATACCTCATTTCTAAATATGCTATCATCGCTGTCAATCGTGAATGATAATTATTCACGTTCTAACGGTGAAACGTCCAAACCTCACCTGCATGCCAAATCATTTGATTGGATCTCCATCCGTTTCCTGGGAATATGTATTTGATCTTGTTGAATTACTGTTTCGTGAGCCAGGGCCGGCGTCAGGACGAATCAGTTGGCCGGGCATTTGTGACGTCCGTAGTCACATTTGATCACGGGACTTCCTGTGCGCATGCGCTAGCACAGTAGTTTTTATGGGTTTTAACACCAAAGAGTTTTCACCACTTCCGAATTCGTGAGAGATGACTTTCCAACCCCCATTCATCGCTCCATTCATCGCAAGCGAACAACAGCCTATCCCAGGCCCTCTGTTTCCCCCAACAGCCTATCCCAGGCCCTCTGTTTCCCCCAACAGCCTATCCCAGGCCCTCTGTTTCCCCCAACAGCCTATCCCAGGCCCTCTGTTTCCCACAACAGCCTATCCCAGGCCCTCTGTTTCCCCCAACAGCCTATCCCAGGCCCTCTGTTTCCCACAACAGCCTATCCCAGGCCCTCCGTTTCCCCCAACAGCCTATCCCAGGCCCTCTGTTTCCCCCAACAGCCTATCCCAGGCCCTCCGTTTCCCCCAACAGCCTATCCCAGGCCCTCTGTTTCCCCCAACAGCCTATCCCAGGCCCTCTGTTTCCCCCAACAGCCTATCCCAGGCCCTCTGTTTCCCCCAACAGCCTATCCCAGGCCCTCCGTTTCCCCCAACAGCCTATCCCAGGCCTCTGAGTTTCCCCCAACAGCCTATCCCAGGCCCTCCGTTTCGTCCAACAGTGACCCCTGGGGACAGAAAAGACAGCTGTTTTTGCGCAAGGGGAAAATGGTTTCCACTGGATTCATGTGACCGACCGGCTCGATTCGGTCTTACGTAGCAAAATTAGAAATGGTATTTTACAGTAAAAGTATAAAATAGTCAAATAAAATAAAAGTAGAGACTCAGAGCTAGTAAAATGGTATATCATACACTGCAGTTGAGGAACAATGGGGAAAGTAGTTCTGCTTGTAAAATTGCTAAACTTGTAACCCCACTTTTTGAGAAAATGGCCCGTGAATGTTTTGGTACACCTACTGGAGAGCTCTTCTTTGTCTACACCCATTCAGCATTGTTCACACCCTCTGAAGCTTTAGCCCCACCCATTCAGCATTGTTCACACCCTCTTAAGCGTTAGCCCCACCCATTCAGCACTGTTCACACCCTCTGAAGCTTTAGCCCCACCCATTCAGCATTGTTCACACCCTCTTAAGCTTTAGCCCCACCCATTCAGCACTGTTCACACCCTCTGAAGCTTTAGCCCCACCCATTCAGCATTGTTCACACCCTCTGAAGCTTTAGCCCCACCCATTCAGCATTGTTCACACCCTCTGAAGCTTTAGCCCCACCCATTCAGCATTGTTCACACCCTCTGAAGCTTTAGCCCCACCCACCTCTTTTAAGGATTCACATGTGAGGCCATGTACTAAACAGAGTGAGTAGTGTAGTAAACAACCAAAGATTTCAAGACTAAAAGCTGGTTTAAACTACGTCTGTTGACAGTTGCAGCAGTGACATCACAAACATTCTATTGTCGTCCGACAACAAACTTGTCGTTGTTGTTATGAGAAAGTATAAACACATGACATCAGCAGCCTGGTGGTCCAGTACAGCATAACTAGTGTATTTTAACACCAATAAATTCACCTGTTTTAAAAATTTAATTCAGTATTTGTCTTTCTAGCAAATCAGGCAACTAAAAGCAACATTCATCTTTTTTTTTTGTGTGTGTGATTTTTAACCCCCTTTTTCTCCGCAATTTTGTGATTATGATCTTGTCTCATCGCTGCAACTCCCCAACGGGCTCGGGAGAGGCGAAGGTCGAGTCCCCCGAAACACGACCCGCCAAACCGCACTCCTTAAACACCCTCCCCGCTTAACCCGGGAAGCCAGACGCACCAACGTGTCGGAGAAAACACTGTTCAACTGGCGACCTGCAGCCTTCTTGTGTGTTCTCTTTTCGACTCCCTCTGCATGTTTCAAATTCCAGAATTTACTCCGTCTCTTTAGCTATCATGCTCTAATTCCACTGATTTCAAACCTCGGTCCTCCAGGAAGTGGAGAGCAACACTGATGCAGTTCTACTACGTGATATCTTTATAAAAAAAATCTGTGTTAGAATGGATTACCTTTCACATACTGAGCAGCTCATATTACAGACAGAAACATTCTATATGGCAGACCAATCGGAACTCATCTCTCGGCATGTCCAGCCCACTCATTATCTCAGCCAATCATGGCTAGCGGAAAGGTTCCTGTCTTTTTCCTTGGCTTAACCAACAAGGCTCGTAATTTAACCATTTTATCCGTAATTACAGATGCATTCAGGTTTTACGAAGGGCATATGACAGTTTGCTTGTTCCGGAAGGCATTTCTGCAACAAAAAATAATAATTCATTTTCGATATAAAATAATAAACGTTTACATTCAAAGCCTCTCCTGTGAAGTAGTGACCAGCGACATACGCCTAGTTTCCTGAAACGAGTCACATATGGGATCGTCAGATCAAGCTCACGTTCACATCGAGGCGATTATCGACACCAGGAGAGTGTTTTTAATACTGTGAGGAACTATTATAATTTATAATGGATGTTAAAACAGCTACTACTAACTATAGATACTGTCTACTGTCTGAGAGGCTGGTATTGTTTTAGTCTAACTATAGATACTGTCTTAGAGGCTGGTATTGTTTTAGTCTCTAACTATAGATACTGTCTGAGAGGCTGGTATTGTTTTAGTCTAACTATAGATACTGTCTGAGAGGCTGGTATTGTTTTAGTCTCTAACTATAGATACTGTCTGAGAGGCTGGTATTGTTTTAGTCTCTGACTATAGATACTGTCTGAGAGGCTGGTATTGTTTTAGTCTCTGACTATAGATACTGTCTGAGAGGCTGGTATTGTTTTAGTCTCTGACTATAGATACTGTCTGAGAGGCTGGTATTGTTTTAGTCTCTAACTATAGATACTGTCTGAGAGGCTGGTATTGTTTTAGTCTCTAACTATAGATACTGTCTGAGAGGCTGGTATTGTTTTAGTCTCTAACTATAGATACTGTCTGAGAGGCTGGTATTGTTTTAGTCTCTAACTATAGATACTGTCTGAGAGGCTGGTATTGTTTTAGTCTCTAACTATAGATACTGTCTGAGAGGCTGGTATTGTTTTAGTCTCTAACTATAGATACTGTCTGAGAGGCTGGTATTGTTTTAGTCTAACTATAGATACTGTCTGAGAGGCTGGTATTGTTTTAGTCTCTAACTATAGATACTGTCTGAGAGGCTGGTATTGTTTTAGTCTCTAACTATAGATACTGTCTGAGAGGCTGGTATTGTTTTAGTCTCTAACTATAGATACTGTCTGAGAGGCTGGTATTGTTTTAGTCTCTGACTATAGATACTGTCTGAGAGGCTGGTATTGTTTTAGTCTCTGACTATAGATACTGTCTGAGAGGCTGGTATTGTTTTAGTCTAACTATAGATACTGTCTGAGAGGCTGGTATTGTTTTAGTCTCTAACTATAGATACTGTCTGAGAGGCTGGTATTGTTTTAGTCTCTAACTATAGATACTGTCTGAGAGGCTGGTATTGTTTTAGTCTATTCCCAATATAGAGCCATTTATGGGTTGCTTTTTGAGATACAATCACAGTTAACAGGCAGCAGTAAGGAGTCGTTTAGCCTTGCTATCCCCTATAATGCATTATAACCTGTACATTGATAAACCCCACCTGCTCTCGCTGCACCTAGAGCTGTAGTTAACAGGCAGCAGTACGGAGTTGTTTAGCCTTGCTATCCCCTATAATGCATTATAACCTGTACATTGATAAACCCCACCTGCTCTCGCTGTACCTAGAGCTGTAGTTAGCAGGCAGCAGTACGGAGTCGTTTAGCCTTGCTATCCCCTATAATGCATTATAACCTGTACGGAGTAGAGGTTCAGCTCTATAACACCCTTCATAGCAGCATTATGTTTAAGCAATAAGGCCCGAGGCGTTGTGATATATACCACAGCTAAGGGCTGCTCTTGGTCACGACGCAACGCGGAGTGCCCGTATGTATACAGTCCTTAGCCGTGGTATATTGGCCATATACCACAAACCCCTAAGGTGCCTTCTTGCTGTTATAAACTGGTTACCAATGTAATTACAACAGTAATATTTTGTCATACCAGTGGTGTACGATCTGATATACCAACGGCTGTCAGCCAATCAGCGTTCAGGCATTGAACCACCCAGTTTATTATGGTCTTGATTTGGTAATGCGTTATAACTCAATGTATATTACAGCCTTTAAGCTTCTCTACTCTCTGCGCTCGGAGCTGTAGTTAACAGGCTATATATAATAAGTTCTATTGCAGCTGGAAACATTGATGACTCCCCCAGACTGACTGGTGTTTTCTGCTGCTCAGCCCATCACAGCTACAGTCTTTATTTTAACCAGCCAATCAGCATTCAGGGATTGGCAGAGGGTTCCAATCATAATTTCCACATTCTGGAACCCCGGAGAGAGAGAGAGAGAGAGAGAGAGAGTTTCATTGGACAGCGGTGGGCTTTCCTTCTCTCCTTTGGCTCTTCAGTTTACTGAAGTGTTGGACTTCTGCTGTGATCGTTCTGTGGATGTTTGTTTTATCTGAAGCAGAGGCAAGAGGAACTTTAGATGCTGGGGGAGTTATCTATATATTTATTCTATTGGACCAGGTACGTTTGATTTGAGAATTAATTCTCCTTTTATAGAAATGAGTTGAATGAGTTTGTGTGGTGATGTCTTGACCAAGGCTTCTCTCGTTCCCTCTCTATTTCGCTCTCTCCCTTTTCTCTCTCTTCCCCTCTTCTCTCTCCCTTCCCCTCTTTTCTCTCCCTTCCTTTCTTCTCTCTCCCTTCCTTTCTTCTCTCTCCCTTCCCCTCTTCTCTCTCCCTTCCTTTCTTCTCTCTTCCTTCCCCTCTTTTCTCTTCCTTCCCGTCTTCTCTCTCCCTTCCTTTCTTCTCTCTCCCTTCCTTTCTTCTCTCTCCCTTCCTTTCTTCTCTCTCTCTTCCCCTCTTCTCTCTCCCTTCCTCTCTTCTCTGCTCTCTCTCTCTATTTCTCTCTCTCTCCACAGAGCGCTCAGAGAGGCAGAAAGACCACAGACTCAGGTGAGAGATCTGCCAGTTTTGACGGACATATTGTGTATCTCAAACAGTACCCTATTCTATCTCTAGTGCACTACTTCTGACCCGAGTGTCCCAAATGACCCCCTGTTCCCAATGGTCCCTCGTGTAAAGTAGTGCTCTATATAGGGAATAGGGCTCTGGTCTAAAGTAGTGTACTATATAGGGAATAGGGTCTATAGTAGTGTACTATATAGGGAATAGGGCTCTGATCTAAAGTAGTGCACTATATAGGGAATAGGGCTCTGGTCTATAGTAGTGTACTATATAGGGAATAGGGCCCTGGTCTAAAGTAGTGCCCTATATAGGGAATAGGGCTCTGGTCTAAAGTAGTGCACTATATAGGGAATAGGGCTCTGGTCTAAAGTAGTGCACTATATAGGGAATAGGGCCCTGGTCTAAAGTAGTGCCCTATATAGGGAATAGGGCTCTGGTCTAAAGTAGTGCACTATATAGGGAATAGGGCTCTGGTCTAAAGTAGTGCACTATATAGGGAATAGGGCTCTGGTCTATAGTAGTACCACTATATAGGGAATAGGGCTCTGGTCTATAGTAGTGCCCTATATAGGGAATAGGGCTCTGGTCTAAAGTAGTGCTCTATATAGGGAATAGGGCTCTGGTCTATAGTAGTACCACTATATAGGGAATAGGGCTCTGGTCTAAAGTAGTGTACTATATAGGGAAACGGGTGCCGTTTGGGATGCACGCTATTTTTCCTCTGCTATTACTCATCTGCCATATAAATGATGACCTTGCTTTGCACGCACACACAGGCTAGGAGCTGTTAGCATGGCTAGTGGTTTTATATGGTTGGCTGAGCAGGACTGTCGTGCTAGGAGCTGTTAGCATGGCTAGTGGTTTTATATGGTTGGCTGAGCGGGACTGTAGAACTGTCGGGCTAGGAGCTGTTAGCATGGCTTGTGGTTTTATATGGTTGGCTGAGCAGGACTGTCGTGCTAGGAGCTGTTAGCATGGCTAGTGGTTTTATATGGTTGGCTGAGCAGGACTGTCGTGCTAGGAGCTGTTAGCATGGCTTGTGGTTTTATATGGTTGGCTGAGCGGGACTGTAGAACTGTCGTGCTAGGAGCTGTTAGCATGGCTAGTGGTTTTATATGGTTGGCTGAGCAGGACTGTAGAACTGTCGTGCTAGGAGCTGTTAGCATGGCTAGTGGTTTTATATGGTTGGCTGAGCGGGACTGTAGAACTGTACAATCACCCTTCCGAACAATATTTCTGTGACGTATAAGCAGGTTAAACATTAAAGAGGAATAGAAACACTCAGCTTTAGAACACCAGCTAATTCTAAATCGCCATATTGGCATTGTTGCATCATCAGAATTTTTTTGTTGTTGCAATTCCTTGAATGTACTGAGACCGTGACCTCTGTGTACACAAATTAGCATAAATTGGCTGGTGTCAAACCATATATGGAAACAGGAAACATACAGTATTTTGAAAGGTAAGAACAACCCTTTCAAATGATATGACTTACAATAACACATCTTCCTCATGAAGCTAGAGACTTAGAGCAGATCGATACGGCCATGAACACATCTTCCTCATGAAGCTAGAGACTGAGAGCAGATCGATACGGCCATGAACACATCTTCCCCATGAAGCTGGAGACTGAGAGCAGATCGATACGGCCATAAACACATCTTCCTCATGAAGCTGGAGACTGAGAGCAGATCGATACGGCCATAAACACATCTTCCTCATGAAGCTGGAGACTGAGAGCAGATCGATACGGCCATGAACACATCTTCCTCATGAAGCTAGAGACTGAGAGCAGATCGATACGGCCATGAACACATCTTCCCCATGAAGCTGGAGACTGAGAGCAGATCGATACGGCCATGAACACATCTTCCTCATGAAGCTAGAGACTGAGAGCAGATCGATACGGCCATGAACACATCTTCCTCATGAAGCTAGAGACTGAGAGCAGATCGATACGGCCATAAACACATCTTCCTCATGAAGCTAGAGACTGAGAGCAGATCAATACGGCCATGAAAACGTCTTCCTCATGAAGCTAGAGACTGAGAGCAGATCGATACGGCCATGAACACATCTTCCCCATGAAGCTGGAGACTGAGAGCAGATCGATACGGCCATGAACACATCTTCCTCATGAAGCTAGAGACTGAGAGCAGATCGATACGGCCATGAACACATCTTCCTCATGAAGCTAGAGACTGAGAGCAGATCGATACGGCCATGAACACATCTTCCTCATGAAGCTAGAGACTGAGAGCAGATCGATACGGCCATGAACACATCTTCCTCATGAAGCTAGAGACTGAGAGCAGATCGATACGGCCATGAACACATCTTCCTCATGAAGCTGGAGACTGAGAGCAGATCGATACGGCCATAAACACATCTTCCTCATGAAGCTAGAGACTGAGAGCAGATCGATACGGCCATGAACACATCTTCCTCATGAAGCTAGAGACTGAGAGCAGAGCGATACGGCCATAAACACATCTTCCTCATGAAGCTGGAGACTGAGAGCAGATCAATACGGCCATGAAAACGTCTTCCTCATGAAGCTGGAGACTGAGAGCAGATCGATACGGCCATAAACACAACTATCCTTATTTTGAATAGTGTAACTTTTACTGTGCATTTCAAGATGGCGCTAACCATACCTCTAATAAACGCTGTTCGGGATCAAAATACCGAAAATAAAGACGTTTCTGTGTTTCGTATCAGTGGATGGAATTACATCTCTTTGCTTCGCTTTACATCCTGAAGTGTTTCCATTCCACCATTTAAAAAAATAAATATATAATAATAATCTTATTTAAAACACAGCTGGGACTACTTGTTCCTCTCTCTCTCTCTCTCAGCCGTCTCACAGCTGTTGCAGTAAGTATCCCGGTGCGGTGTTGAGGTTGGGCCGGGACTACTTTTCTGCCTCTGTGACACAACCCTGGAACTATGTGGCTCCAGCTACGGTCGGTTGGCACGGTAACAGAGGTTCCTCTGGCTGTGGATAGAAGTTTCCCCAAACTTCAGACGCTGATCTGAAATCAGTTAAGCCCAACCTGATGTTAGGCCTTAACCGTAAGATGCAAAAAAAAAAAAAACTGACCTTAGATCAGAGTTTGAAGGCAACCTCTTAACCCAGAGGTTTAGGAGATTGTTATTCAATGTCAGGAAGTATATACTGATGCATGTAAGCAAATAGTTTGGGAGGAGGGAGGGGAGGAGGAGAGGGGGGAGGAGAGGAGAGGAGAGGAGGGGGGGGTAGTAGAGGAGGGGAGGAGAGGGGGGAGGAGGGGAGTAGAGGAGAGGGGGGGAGTAGAGGAGGGGAGGGGGGAGGAGGGGAGGAGAGGGGGGAGTAGAGGAGGGGAGGGGGGAGGAGAGGGGGGAGTAGAGGAGGAGAGGGGGGAGTAGAGGAGGGGAGGGGGGAGTAGAGGAGGAGGGGGGAGGAGAGGAGAGGGGGGGAGTAGAGGAGGGGAGGGGGGGAGTAGAGGAGGGGAGGGGGGGAGTAGAGGAGGGGAGTAGGGGAAGATGGAAAGGGTATAGTAGAAGGTACAAGAAGTGAGGGAAGATCAGGAGGGGGGAAGAGAAGTAGGGGGGGAAGGAGGCAGGAGAGGGGGAAGGAGGGAAGAGCAAGAGGGAGGGAAGAGAAGTAGGGGGGGAAGGAGGGAAGAGCAGGAGGGGGGGAAGGAGGGAAGAGCAGGAGGGGGGGAAGAGAATAGGGGGGAAGGAGGGAAGAGCAGGAGGGGGGGAAGGAGGGAAGAGCAGGAGGGGGGGAAGGAGGGAAGAGCAGGAGGGGGGGAAGAGAAGTAGGGGGGGAAGGAGGGAAGAGCAGGAGGGGGGGAAGGAGGGAAGAGCAGGAGGGGGGGAAGAGAAGTAGGGGGGAAGGAGGGAAGAGCAGGAGGGGGGGAAGTAGGGGGGGAAGAGAAGTAGGGGGGGAAGGAGGGAAGAGCAGGAGGGGGGGAAGGAGGGGGAAGAGAAGTAGAGGGGAAGGAGGCAAGAGCAAGAGGGGGAAGAGAAGTAGGGGGGGAAGGAGGGAAGAGCAGGGGGGGGAGGAGGGAAGAGCAGGAGGGAGGGAAGGAGGGAAGAAGAGAAGGGGGGAAGGGCAGTAGGGGGGGAAGAGAAGGAGGGAAGGAGGGATGAGCAGAAGTGAGGGAAGAGCAGGAGGGGGGGAAGGAGGGATGAGCAGAAGTGAGGGAAGAGCAGGAGGTTCAAGTAGGGTATAGGGGGAGTTTGTTCACCCTCCCCCTCCTGTGTTAGAAGTGGCCTGCTCGCTGGGATGTGTTATGTGTGACTCATGGATCTGGACATAGTTAGCAGCTAGAAGTCAACATTGCTCTGTTCTGTATAAACCAGCAGTATACTCAGAAAGTAGAGCAGACAGGAGAGGAACAGAGACAGGAGAGGAACAGAGACAGGAGAGGAACAAAGACAGACAGGAGAGGAACAGAGACAGAACGAGACACTACAACAGACAGAGAGAGGAACAGAGACAGAGAGAGGAACAGAGACAGAACGAGAGAGAACCGCGGACTGTCCAGATAGACACTACAACAGACAGAGAGAGGCTGAAGGTACTCTACAGTTTGGGTATGTAGACTCTGTCAACGTTCAAGGTTGTTTGTGACTGTTTTGTCGGAAAGTTTCCCTCTTGAGAGGATATGAGCTTTCCGCCGTTATCCTCTGGGTTTCCTGTGAGGGAAGGAAAGAGAGTAGGAGAGAAAGCACAGGCAGAGAGAACAGCAGACAGAGAGAACAGCAGACAGTTGAACTAGACACTACATCAGACAGAGAGAATAGCAGACAGAGAGAACAGCAGACAGAGAGAACAACAGACAGTCGAACTAGACTACAGCAGACAGAGAGAACAACAGACTGATGAACTAGACACTACAACAGACAGAGAGAACAACAGACTGATGAACTAGACACTACAACAGACAGAGAGAACAACAGACTGATGAACTAGACACTACAACAGACAGAGAGAACAACAGACTGATGAACTAGACACTACAACAGACAGAGAGAACAACAGACTGATGAACGAGACACTACAACAGACAGAGAGAACAACAGACTGATGAACGAGACACTACAACAGACAGAGAGAACAACAGACTGATGAACTAGACACTACAACAGACTGATGAACTAGACACTACAGCAGACAGAGAGAACAACAGACTGATGAACTAGACACTACAGCAGACAGAGAGAACAACAGACTGATGAACGAGACACTACAACAGACAGAGAGAACAACAGACTGATGAACTAGACACTACAGCAGACAGAGAGAACAACAGACTGATGAACTAGACACTACAACAGACAGAGAGAACAACAGACTGATGAACTAGACACTACAACAGACTGATGAACTAGACACTACAACAGACAGAGAGAACAACAGACTGATGAACTAGACACTACAACAGACTGATGAACTAGACACTACAACAGACAGAGAGAACAACAGACTGTTGAACTAGACACTACAACAGACAGAGAGAACAACAGACTGATGAACTAGACACTACAACAGACAGAGAGAACAACAGACTGATGAACTAGACACTACAACAGACAGAGAGAACAACAGACTGATGAACGAGACACTACAACAGACTGATGAACTAGACACTACAGCAGACAGAGAGAATAGCAGACTGATGAACTAGACACTACAACAGACTGATGAACTAGACACTACAGCAGACAGAGAGAACAACAGACTGATGAACTAGACACTACAACAGACAGAGAGAACAACAGACTGATGAACTAGACACTACAACAGACAGAGAGAACAACAGACTGATGAACTAGACACTACAACAGACTGATGAACTAGACACTACAACAGACTGTTGAACTAGACACTACAACAGACAGAGAGAACAACAGACAGAGAGAACAACAGACTGATGAACTAGACACTACAACAGACAGAGAGAACAACAGACTGATGAACTAGACACTACAGCAGACAGAGAGAACAACAGACAGAGAGAACAACAGACTGATGAACTAGACACTACAGCAGACAGAGAGAACAACAGACTGATGAACTAGACACTACAACAGACAGAGAGAACAACAGACTGATGAACTAGACACTACAACAGACTGTTGAACTAGACACTACAACAGACAGAGAGAACAACAGACTGATGAACTAGACACTACAACAGACTGATGAACTAGACACTACAGCAGACAGAGAGAACAACAGACTGTTGAACTAGACACTACAACAGACAGAGAGAACAACAGACTGATGAACTAGACACTACAGCAGACAGAGAGAACAACAGACTGTTGAACTAGACACTACAACAGACAGAGAGAACAACAGACTGATGAACTAGACACTACAACAGACAGAGAGAACAACAGACTGATGAACTAGACACTACAGCAGACTGATGAACTAGACACTACAGCAGACAGAGAGAACAACAGACAGATGAACTAGACACTACAGCAGACAGAGAGAACAACAGACTGATGAACTAGACACTACAACAGACAGAGAGAACAACAGACTGATGAACTAGACACTACAACAGACTGTTGAACTAGACACTACAACAGACAGAGAGAACAACAGACTGATGAACTAGACACTACAACAGACAGAGAGAACAACAGACTGATGAACTAGACACTACAACAGACAGAGAGAACAACAGACTGATGAACTAGACACTACAACAGACAGAGAGAACAACAGACTGATGAACTAGACACTACAACAGACTGATGAACTAGACACTACAACAGACAGAGAGAACAACAGACTGATGAACTAGACACTACAACAGACAGAGAGAACAACAGACTGATGAACTAGACACTACAGCAGACAGAGAGAACAACAGACTGATGAACTAGACACTACAACAGACAGAGAGAACAACAGACTGATGAACTAGACACTACAACAGACTGATGAACTAGACACTACAACAGACAGAGAGAACAACAGACAGAGAGAACAACAGACTGTTGAACTAGACACTACAACAGACTGATGAACTAGACACTACAGCAGACAGAGAGAACAACAGACTGATGAACTAGACACTACAGCAGACAGAGAGAACAACAGACTGTTGAACTAGACACTACAACAGACAGAGAGAACAACAGACTGATGAACTAGACACTACAACAGACTGATGAACGAGACACTACAGCAGACAGAGAGAACAACAGACAGATGAACTAGACACTACAGCAGACAGAGAGAATAGCAGACAGAGAGAACAGCAGACAGATGAACTAGACACTACAGCAGACAGAGAGAATAGCAGACAGATGAACTAGACACTACAGCAGACTGAGAGAACAACAGACTGTTGAACTAGACACTACAGCAGACAGAGAGAATAGCAGACAGATGAACTAGACACTACAGCAGACTGAGAGAACAACAGACTGTTGAACTAGACACTACAACAGACAGAGAGAACAACAGACTGATGAACTAGACACTACAACAGACAGAGAGAACAACAGACTGATGAACTAGACACTACAACAGACTGATGAACTAGACACTACAACAGACAGAGAGAACAACAGACTGATGAACTAGACACTACAACAGACAGAGGGAACAACAGACTGATGAACTAGACACTACAACAGACAGAGAGAACAACAGACTGATGAACTAGACACTACAACAGACAGAGAGAACAACAGACTGATGAACTAGACACTACAACAGACTGTTGAACTAGACACTACAACAGACAGAGAGAACAACAGACTGATGAACTAGACACTACAACAGACAGAGAGAACAACAGACTGATGAACTAGACACTACAACAGACTGATGAACTAGACACTACAGCAGACAGAGAGAATAGCAGACTGATGAACTAGACACTACAACAGACAGAGAGAACAGCAGACAGATGAACTAGACACTACAGCAGACAGATGAACTAGACACTACAGCAGACAGAGAGAATAGCAGACAGAGAGAACAGCAGACAGAGAGAATAGCAGACAGAGAGAACAACAGACTGATGAACTAGACACTACAGCAGACAGAGAGAATAGCAGACTGATGAACTAGACACTACAACAGACAGAGAGAACAACAGACTGATGAACTAGACACTACAACAGACAGAGAGAACAACAGACTGATGAACTAGACACTACAACAGACAGAGAGAACAACAGACTGATGAACTAGACACTACAGCAGACAGAGAGAACAACAGACTGATGAACTAGACACTACAACAGACAGAGAGAACAACAGACTGATGAACTAGACACTACAACAGACTGATGAACTAGACACTACAACAGACAGAGAGAACAACAGACAGAGAGAACAACAGACTGTTGAACTAGACACTACAACAGACTGATGAACTAGACACTACAGCAGACAGAGAGAACAACAGACTGATGAACTAGACACTACAGCAGACAGAGAGAACAACAGACTGTTGAACTAGACACTACAACAGACAGAGAGAACAACAGACTGATGAACTAGACACTACAACAGACTGATGAACGAGACACTACAGCAGACAGAGAGAACAACAGACAGATGAACTAGACACTACAGCAGACAGAGAGAATAGCAGACAGAGAGAACAGCAGACAGATGAACTAGACACTACAGCAGACAGAGAGAATAGCAGACAGATGAACTAGACACTACAGCAGACTGAGAGAACAACAGACTGTTGAACTAGACACTACAGCAGACAGAGAGAATAGCAGACAGATGAACTAGACACTACAGCAGACTGAGAGAACAACAGACTGTTGAACTAGACACTACAACAGACAGAGAGAACAACAGACTGATGAACTAGACACTACAACAGACAGAGAGAACAACAGACTGATGAACTAGACACTACAACAGACTGATGAACTAGACACTACAACAGACAGAGAGAACAACAGACTGATGAACTAGACACTACAACAGACAGAGGGAACAACAGACTGATGAACTAGACACTACAACAGACAGAGAGAACAACAGACTGATGAACTAGACACTACAACAGACAGAGAGAACAACAGACTGATGAACTAGACACTACAACAGACTGTTGAACTAGACACTACAACAGACAGAGAGAACAACAGACTGATGAACTAGACACTACAACAGACAGAGAGAACAACAGACTGATGAACTAGACACTACAACAGACTGATGAACTAGACACTACAGCAGACAGAGAGAATAGCAGACTGATGAACTAGACACTACAACAGACAGAGAGAACAGCAGACAGATGAACTAGACACTACAGCAGACAGATGAACTAGACACTACAGCAGACAGAGAGAATAGCAGACAGAGAGAACAGCAGACAGAGAGAATAGCAGACAGAGAGAACAACAGACTGATGAACTAGACACTACAGCAGACAGAGAGAATAGCAGACTGATGAACTAGACACTACAACAGACAGAGAGAACAACAGACTGATGAACTAGACACTACAACAGACAGAGAGAACAACAGACTGATGAACTAGACACTACAACAGACTGATGAACTAGACACTACAACAGACAGAGAGAACAACAGACTGATGAACTAGACACTACAGCAGACAGAGAGAACAACAGACGGATGAACTAGACACTACAGCAGACAGAGAGAACAACAGACTGATGAACTAGACACTACAACAGACTGATGAACTAGACACTACAACAGACAGAGAGAACAACAGACTGATGAACTAGACACTACAACAGACAGAGAGAACAACAGACTGATGAACTAGACACTACAGCAGACAGAGAGAACAACAGACTGATGAACTAGACACTACAACAGACTGATGAACTAGACACTACAACAGACAGAGAGAACAACAGACTGATGAACTAGACACTACAGCAGACAGAGAGAACAACAGACTGATGAACTAGACACTACAACAGACTGATGAACTAGACACTACAACAGACAGAGAGAACAACAGACTGATGAACTAGACACTACAACAGACTGATGAACTAGACACTACAACAGACAGAGAGAACAACAGACTGATGAACTAGACACTACAACAGACTGATGAACTAGACACTACAGCAGACAGAGAGAACAACAGACTGATGAACTAGACACTACAACAGACTGATGAACGAGACACTACAGCAGACAGAGAGAACAACAGACTGTTGAACGAGACACTACAGCAGACAGAGAGAACAACAGACTGATGAACTAGACACTACAGCAGACAGAGAGAACAACAGACTGTTGAACGAGACACTACAGCAGACAGAGAGAACAACAGACTGATGAACTAGACACTACAGCAGACAGAGAGAGTGTGTTGACTGACCAGTCTGTTAGCTCTAGGTTGGACAGTGTGTTGACTGACCAGTCTGTTAGCTCTATGTTGGACAGTGTGTTGACTGACCAGTCTGTTAGCTCTAGGTTGGACAGTGTGTTGACTGATCAGAGTGTTAGCTCTAGGTTGGACAGTGTGTTGACTGATCAGAGTGTTAGCTCTAGGTTGGACAGTGTTGACTGACCAGTCTGTTAGCTCTAGGTTGGACAGTGTTGACTGACCAGTCTGTTAGCTCTAGGTTGGACAGTGTGTAGACTGATCAGTCTGTTAGCTCTAGGTTAGACAGTGTGTAGACTGATCAGTCTGTTAGCTCTAGGTTGGACAGTGTGTTGACTGATCAGTCTGTTAGCTCTAGGTTAGACAGTGTGTTGACTGACCAGTCTGTTAGCTCTAGGTTGGACAGTGTGTTGACTGATCAGTCTGTTAGCTCTAGGTTGGACAGTGTGTTGACTGACCGGTCTGTTAGCTCTAGGTTGGACAGTGTGTTGACTGATCAGTCTGTTAGCTCTAGGTTGGACAGTGTGTTGACTGACCGGTCTGTTAGCTCTAGGTTGGACAGTGTGTTGACTGACCAGTCTGTTAGCTCTAGGTTGGACAGTGTGTTGACTGATCAGTCTGTTAGCTCTAGGTTGGACAGTGTTGACTGATCAGTCTGTTAGCTCTAGGTTGGACAGTGTTGACTGATCAGAGTGTTAGCTCTAGGTTGGACAGTGTTGACTTATCAGAGTGTTAGCTCTAGGTTGGACAGTGTTGACTGATCAGTCTGTTAGCTCTAGGTTGGACAGTGTTGACTGATCAGTCTGTTAGCTCTAGGTTGGACAGTGTTGACTGATCAGAGTGTTAGCTCTAGGATGGACAGTGTTGACTGATCAGTCTGTTAGCTCTAGGATGGACAGTGTTGACTGATCAGTCTGTTAGCTCTAGGTTGGACAGTGTTGACTGATCAGTCTGTTAGCTCTAGGTTGGACAGTGTTGACTGACCGGTCTGTTAGCTCTAGGTTGGACAGTGTTGACTGACCAGTCTGTTAGCTCTAGGTTGGACAGTGTTGACTGATCAGTCTGTTAGCTCTAGGTTGGACAGTGTTGACTGACCGGTCTGTTAGCTCTAGGTTGGACAGTGTTGACTGACCAGTCTGTTAGCTCTAGGTTGGACAGTGTGTTGACTGATCAGTCTGTTAGCTCTAGGTTGGACAGTGTGTTGACTGATCAGAGTGTTAGCTCTAGGTTAGACAGTGTGTTGACTGATCAGTCTGTTAGCTCTAGGTTGGACAGTGTGTTGACTGATCAGAGTGTTAGCTCTAGGTTAGACAGTGTGTTGACTGATCAGTCTGTTAGCTCTAGGTTGGACAGTGTGTTGACTGACCAGTCTGTTAGCTCTAGGTTGGACAGTGTGTTGACTGATCAGTCTGTTAGCTCTAGGTTGGACAGTGTGTTGACTGACCGGTCTGTTAGCTCTAGGTTGGACAGTGTGTTGACTGACCAGTCTGTTAGCTCTAGGTTGGACAGTGTGTTGACTGATCAGTCTGTTAGCTCTAGGTTGGACAGTGTGTTGACTGATCAGTCTGTTAGCTCTAGGTTGGACAGTGTGTTGACTGACCAGTCTGTTAGCTCTAGGTTGGACAGTGTGTTGACTGATCAGTCTGTTAGCTCTAGGTTGGACAGTGTGTTGACTGATCAGAGTGTTAGCTCTAGGTTGGACAGTGTGTTGACTGATCAGAGTGTTAGCTCTAGGTTGGACAGTGTGTTGACTGATCAGAGTGTTAGCTCTAGGTTGGACAGTGTTGACTGATCAGTCTGTTAGCTCTAGGTTGGACAGTGTGTTGACTGACCAGTCTGTTAGCTCTAGGTTGGACAGTGTGTTGACTGATCAGTCTGTTAGCTCTAGGTTGGACAGTGTGTTGACTGATCAGAGTGTTAGCTCTAGGTTGGACAGTGTGTTGACTGATCAGAGTGTTAGCTCTAGGTTGGACAGTGTGTTGACTGATCAGTCTGTTAGCTCTAGGTTGGACAGTGTGTTGACTGACCGGTCTGTTAGCTCTAGGTTGGACAGTGTGTTGACTGATCAGTCTGTTAGCTCTAGGTTGGACAGTGTGTTGACTGATCAGAGTGCTACAAAGGGGAAATAAACTGCTCAGATCATTTAAAGCATCTGTGACGATATGTGTTGTTGAGTACATACAAATAGACCACACACACACACACACACACTACACACACACTACTCACTACACACTACACACACACACACACACACTACACACTACACACACACACACTACACACACACACACACACACTACACACACACACACACTACACACACACACACTACACACTACACACTACACACACACACACTACACACTACACACTACACACACACACTACACGCACGCACACTACACACTACACACACACACTACACACCACACACACTACACACTACACACACACACACTACACACACTACACACACTACACACACGCACAATTACACACTACACACACACACACACACACTACACACACTACACGCACGCACACTACACACACACACACACACACACACACACACACACACACACACACCAGCTGTGTTTGTGGAAGGAAACCTGCTCTGGGTGTTCTGTAATGAAAGGAAACCTGCTCTGGGTCTTCTGTAATGGAAGGAAACCTGCTCTGGGTCTTCTGTAATGGAAGGAAACCTGCTCTGGGTCTTCTGTAATGGAAGGAAACCTGCTCTGGGTCTTCTGTAATGGAAGGAAACCTGCTCTGGGTGTTCTGTAATGGAAGGAAACCTGCTCTGGGTGTTCTGTAATGGAAGGAAACCTGCTCTGGGTGTTCTGTAATGGAAGGAAACCTGCTCTGGGTCTTCTGTAATGGAAGGAAACCTGCTCTGGGTGTTCTGTAATGGGAGGAAACCTGCTCTGGGTCTTCTGTATTGGAAGGAAACCTGCTCTGGGTGTTCTGTAATGGAAGGAAACCTGCTCTGGGTGTTCTGTAATGGAAGGAAACCTGCTCTGGGTGTTCTGTAATGGAAGGAAACCTGCTCTGGGTGTTCTGTAATGGAAGGAAACCTGCTCTGGTTGTTCTGTAATGGAAGGAAACCTGCTCTGGGTCTTCTGTATTGGAAGGAAACCTGCTCTGGGTGTTCTGTAATGGAAGGAAACCTGCTCTGGGTGTTCTGTAATGGAAGGAAACCTGCTCTGGGTGTTCTGTAATGGAAGGAAACCTGCTCTGGGTGTTCTGTAATGGAAGGAAACCTGCTCTGGGTGTTCTGTAATGGAAGGAAACCTGCTCTGGGTGTTCTGTAATGGAAGGAAAGAGAAGGTGTATGAACCAATATAATCACTGACTTGTTTCTTTTCTTTTCTTCCAGCCAAGGACCTCTCTCCTCTATCAGGGCCGCCATTAAGAGGAGTGAGTCTGCATCCCTCGTCTAAAAAGAAAACGCATTCTTTATTTACAGAACAAGTGATGACTGGGCAGTTCTCTGATGTTTCTCTCTGTGCTATAAATAGTATAGCGAAGTCGTCTCCCCTGTTGTTAGTAACAGTCTGTTGTTACCTGTATATAGGACCTGTTGTTAGTAACAGTCTGTTACCTGTATATAGGACCTGTTGTTACCTGTATATAGGACCTGGTGTTACCTGTATATAGGACCTGCTAGTAACAATCTGTTGTTACCTGTATATAGGACCTGTTGTTACCTGTATATAGGACCTGTTGTTACCTATATATAGGACCTGTTGTTACTGTATATAGGACCTGTTGTTAGTAACAGTCTGTTGTTACCTGTATATAGGACCTGTTGTTACCTGTATATAGGACCTGTTGTTACCTGTATATAGGACCTGTTGTTACTGTATATAGGACCTGTTGTTACTTGTATATAGGACCTGTTGTTACCTGTATATAGGACATGTTGTTACCTGTATATAGGACCTGTTGTTAGTAACAGTCTGTTGTTATCTGTATATAGGACCTGTTGTTACCTGTATAAAGGACCTGTTGTTACCTGTATATAGGACCTGTTGTTACCTGTATATAGGACCTGGTGTTAGTTAACAGTCTGTTGTTACCTGTATATAGGACCTGTTGTTACCTGTATATAGGACCTGTTGTTAGTAACAGTCTGTTGTTACCTGTATATAGGACCTGTTGTTACCTGTATATAGGACTGTTGTTACCTGTATATAGGACCTGTTGTTACCTGTATATAGGATATGTTGTTACCTGTATATAGGACCTGTTGTTACTGTATATAGGACCTGTTGTTAGTAACAGTCTGTTGTTACCTGTATATAGGACCTGTTGTTACCTGTATATAGGACCTGTTGTTACTGTATATAGGACCTGTTGTTACTTGTATATAGGACCTGTTGTTAGTAACAGTCTGTTGTTACCTGTATATAGGACCTGTTGTTAGTAACAGTCTGTTGTTACCTGTATATAGGACCTGTTGTTACCTGTATAAAGGACCTGTTGTTACCTGTATATAGGACCTGTTGTTACCTGTATATAGGACCTGGTGTTAGTTAACAGTCTGTTGTTACCTGTATATAGGACCTGTTGTTACCTGTATATAGGACCTGTTGTTAGTAACAGTCTGTTGTTACCTGTATATAGGACCTGTTGTTACCTGTATATAGGACCTGTTGTTACCTGTATATAGGATATGTTGTTACCTGTATATAGGACCTGTTACTAACAGTCTGTTGTTACCTGTATATAGGACCTGTTGTTACCTGTATATAGGATATGTTGTTACCTGTATATAGGACCCGTTGTTAGTAACAGTCTGTTGTTAGCTGTATATAGGACCTGTTAGTTACAGTCTGTTGTTACCTGTATATAGGACTTGTTGTTACCTGTATATGGGACCTGTTGTTAGTAACAGTCTGTTGTTACCTGTATATAGGACCTGTTGTTAGTAACAGTCTGTTACCTGTATATAGGACCTGTTGTTACCTGTATATAGGACCTGTTGTTACCTGTATATAGAACCTGTTGTTACCTGTATATAGGACCTGTTAGTACCAGTCTGTTGTTACCTGTATATAGAACCTGTTGTTACCAACAGTATGTCGTTAGTAACATGGTGAAGTCCTCTACAATAATGTTAGTGTGTTTCTTTCAGCGACGACTAGATCCACTTCTGTGAGCGAGAGTACTCCCAGAGACCGGAGGTCAGTACAGCTCTGTTTTACAGAGTCAAGAAAACACACATCCTGCAGTATCTCTATTGGTTGTATTTCTATCTATCTGTTGATACAGGTAAACTGCCTAAATGAGAGTAAAAATGCTTATCAAGAAATGAGGGATACAAAGTATATTGAAAGCATTTGTTTCCACGCAGGTTTTGTTCTCCTGAGTTAAATAGGTAATGGATATCCCATCATGCTTAGGGTCATAAAAACCGCCCAGTTGCCCAGATATTTTGGCTACATAGAAGAAGAGATCTCGGTGACTTTGAAAGAGGGGCCTGAAAGGAGCATAGGGGGTTTAAAGTGTGTGTGTGTGTCAAGAGTGTGTGTGTCAGTGTGTGTGTGTGTGTCAGTGTGTGTGTGTGTGTGTGTGTCAGTGTGTGTGTGTGTGTGTGTGTGTGTGTGTGTCAGTGTGTGTGTGTGTGTGTGTGTGTGTGTGTCAGTGTGTGTGTCAGTGTGTGTGTGTGTCAGTGTGTGTGTCAGTGTGTGTGTCAGTGTGTGTGTGTCAGTGTGTGTGTGTGTCAGTGTGTGTGTGTGTCAGTGTGTGTGTGTGTGTCAGTGTGTGTGTGTGTGTGTGTCAGTGCGTGTGTGTGTCAGTGCGTGTGTGTGTCAGTGCGTGTGTGTGTCAGTGTGTGTCTGTGTGTGTCAGTGTGTGTGTCAGTGTGTGTGTCAGTGTGTGTGTCAGTGTGTGTGTCAGTGTGTGTGTGTGTGTGTGTGTCAGTGTGTGTGTGTGTCAGTGTGTGTGTGTGTGTCAGTGTGTGTCAGTGTGTGTGTGTGTGTGTCAGTGCGTGTGTGTGTCAGTGTGTGTGTGTGTGTGTGTCAGTGTGTCAGTGTGTGTGTGTGTGTGTGTCAGTGTGTGTGTGTCAGTGTGTGTGTGTGTGTGTGTCAGTGCGTGTGTGTGTGTGTGTGTCAGTGTGTCAGTGTGTGTGTGTCTGTGTGTGTGTGTGTGTGTGTGTCAGTGTGTGTGTGTCAGTGTGTGTGTCAGTGTGTGTGTGTGTGTGTGTGTGTGTCAGTGTGTGTGTGTGTCAGTGTGTGTGTGTGTGTGTGTGTCAGTGTGTGTCAGTGTGTGTGTGTGTGTGTCAGTGCGTGTGTGTGTGTGTGTCAGTGTGTGTGTGTGTCAGTGTGTCAGTGTGTGTGTGTGTGTCAGTGTGTGTGTGTCAGTGTGTGTGTGTGTGTGTGTGTCAGTGTGTGTCAGTGTGTGTGTGTGTGTGTGTGTGTGTGTGTCAGTGCGTGTGTGTGTGTGTGTCAGTGTGTGTGTGTGTGTGTGTCAGTGTGTCAGTGTGTGTGTGTGTCAGTGTGTCAGTGTGTGTGTGTGTGTGTGTCAGTGTGTGTGTGTGTGTGTGTCAGTGCGTGTGTGTGTGTGTGTGTCAGTGTGTCAGTGTGTGTGTGTCAGTGTGTGTGTGTGTCAGTGTGTGTGTGTCAGTGTGTGTGTCAGTGTGTGTGTGTGTGTGTGTGTGTCAGTGTGTGTGTGTGTCAGTGTGTGTGTGTGTGTGTGTGTCAGTGTGTGTCAGTGTGTGTGTGTGTGTCAGTGCGTGTGTGTGTGTGTGTCAGTGTGTGTGTGTCAGTGTGTCAGTGTGTGTGTGTGTGTCAGTGTGTGTGTGTCAGTGTGTGTGTGTGTGTGTGTGTGTGTGTGTCAGTCACCAAATCTCAACCCAATTGAACACTAATGGAACGTTGCTGGCGTTTTCCACCACCATAAAAAAGGAATGTATCTGGGAAGACCAGTTTCATCCTCCACTTGAGTTCCCTTGGAGAACCGATGCCAAGGCACATTGAAGCTGTCCTGGTCGGCTCATGGTGGCCCAATTAAAGGGAAGGTTTAATGGTTGGCCCTATTAAAGGGAAGGTTTAATGGTTGGCCCAATTAAAGGGAAGGTTTAATGGTTGGCCCAATTAAAGGGAAGGTTTAATGGTTGGCCCTATTAAAGGGAAGGTTTAATGGTTGGCCCTATTAAAGGGAAGGTTTAATGGTTGGCCCTATTAAAGGGAAGGTTTAATGGTTGGCCCAATTAAAGGGAAGGTTTAATGGTTGGCCCCAATTAAAGGGAAGGTTTAATGGTTGGCCCTATTAAAGGGAAGGTTTAATGGTTGGCCCCAATTAAAGGGAAGGTTTAATGGTTGGCCCTATTAAAGGGAAGGTTTAATGGTTGGCCCTATTAAAGGGAAGGTTTAATGGTTGGCCCCTATTAAAGGGAAGGTTTAAAGGGTAGGTAGCATACAAGGGAGCCACATGTAACATACGGTTTCGCATCAAATGTCCCAAAGTTACACCTCACTATTCTATTATTCTTCGTGGGAAATAAACGAAACAATGTCGAAGTCATGTTCGGTAAAAAATGGAGGACCCGGCAAGGCCTTTTCCCTATAACTGTAAACACCAACAGAAGTTTGACTTCGAATGTAAAACTTGATAATTAAAACCAAAAGTGTTTGCACTCGTGACTCTACTGGTTTCCAATTGCATTTCCTGCCAAACCTACAGTTAGGTAGATAGATTCCAGATGTCAGCAAAGTACTAAGCCAAGGTGGAAAAAGTTGCAAAACTCCCGTAGCCTACTTCAGAGAAAATGCTGAGAAGGTTCCCCCCCCCAAAAAATAGAACACAGATGAGGAACTACACAATTGGAACAAGCAGGTATCCTTTTCAAAAGTGCATTGTGGGTCGTTTAAAAACATATATATATATATCCGGAAATAAATATGATAATAACCCCAAAACATAACTATGTTTGTAGTTATAGGTAATCAGACGGTGACCTGAGTCTTTAACCACACTGTGTTGTTATATAGGTGAGTAAAAACTCATGTCTCCTACTGGCGGTTGGAACTGGTTCCAGGAAATGACTAAATTATTCGAGGAACCGACTCAGAACCAGAAACTAAAGGGATCTATACTGTTCCGTGACAGAACCGTTATTTTTTTAAATCATGGGAACCCGTAAATAACTCTTCTTACTTTCCAGGCATTTTATTTTCAGAAATCGTAACAACAGAAATCGTAACAACAGAAATCGTAACAACGTGCCTCTGCTCTCACTCTGTCAGGCAGAAACTTATTCCAGCGTCTGTCTGCCAGATGGAAATCCTTGCTTGTGTGTGTACGTGTGTAGACGACCTGCCTCTTCCCCTCTGAAGCCTAGTCTACTGTAGCCCCTCCCCCTCTGAAGCCTAGTGTACTGTAGCCCCTCCCCCTCTGAAGCATAGTGTACTGTAGCCCCTCCTCCTCTGAAGCCTAGTGTACTGAAGCCTAGTGTACTGTAGCCCCTCCCCCTCTGAAGCCTAGTCGACTGTAGCCCCTCCTCCTCTGAAGCCTAGTCTACTGTAGCCCCTCCCCCTCTGAAGCCTAGTGTACTGTAGCCCCTCCCCCTCTGAAGCCTAGTGTACTGTAGCCCCTACTCCTCTGAAGCCTAGTGTACTGTAGCCCCTCCCCCTCTGAAGCCTAGTGTACTGTAGCCCCTCCCCCTCTGAAGCCTAGTCGACTGTAGCCCCTCCTCCTCTGAAGCCTAGTCGACTGTAGCCCCTCCTCCTCTGAAGCCTAGTCTACTGTAGCCCCTCCCCCTCTGAAGCCTAGTGTACTGTAGCCCCTCCCCCTCTGAAGCCTAGTGTACTGTAGCCCCTACTCCTCTGAAGCCTAGTGTACTGTAGCCCCTCCCCCTCTGAAGCCTAGTGTACTGTAGCCCCTCCCCCTCTGAAGCCTAGTCGACTGTAGCCCCTCCTCCTCTGAAGCCTAGTCTACTGTAGCCCCTCCCCCTCTGAAGCCTAGTGTACTGTAGCCCCTCCCCCTCTGAAGCCTAGTGTACTGTAGCCCCTCCCCCTCTGAAGCCTAGTGTACTGTAGCCCCTCCCCCTCTGAAGCCTAGTGTACTGTAGCCCCTCCCCCTCTGAAGCCTAGTGTACTGTAGCCCCTCCCCCTCTGAAGCCTAGTGTACTGTAGCCCCTCCCCCTCTGAAGCCTAGTGTACTGTAGCCCCTCCCCCTCTGAAGCCTAGTGTACTGTAGCCCCTCCCCCTCTGAAGCCTAGTGTACTGTAGTCCCTCCCCCTCTGAAGCCAAGTGTACTGTAGCCCCTCCCCCTCTGAAGCCAAGTCTACTGTAGCTCCTCCCCCTCTGAAGCCAAGTCTACTGTAGCCCCTCCCCCTCTGAAGCCTAGTCTACTGTAGCCCCTCCTCCCCCTCTGAAGCCTAGTCTACTGTAGCCCCTTCTCCCCCTCTGAAGCCTAGTCTACTGTAGCCCCTCCCCCTCTGAAGCCTAGTCTACTGTAGCCCCTCCCCCTCTGAAGCCTAGTCTACTGTAGCCCCTCCCCCTCTGAAGCCCCTCCACCCCCTCTGAAGCCCAGTCTACTGTAGCCCCTCCTTCTCTGAAGCCTAGTCTACTGTAGCCCCTCCTTCTCTGAAGCCTAGTCTACTGTAGCCCCTCCCCCTCTGAAGCCCCTCCTCCTCCTCCACTGGTCTGTCCATAGTGACTGGCTGTACAGTGAGTATGTTTGTCTGTCATTGTGATGCTTAATGACTTTCCTATACAGAAGAAAAAAAACTGATTTCAAAAGGGACAGAACTATAAATAAACTGGTACTTTTTGGGGTTCAGAACCGGTACAGAACTCTGTTTTGCTGGTTGGAACAGTGGAACGGAACCCAAAAAATAAAGGTTCTGTTCAGGAAAATAATAATTTGGGTGCCAACCCAAACCAACCCCTGCTTCCTACCCGTTAAGACACTATGTAAGTGTTTCCTTTATTTTGGCAGTTACCTGTATATATCTTTATTTTCTATTTCTCTATCAGGTTGATATCCTCTCTATGTTGTCCTAGCTCTATGATGATATCCTCTCTATGTTGTCCTAGCTCTATGATGATATCCTCTATATGTTGTCCCAGCTCTATGATGATATCCTCTCTATGTTGTCCTAGCTCTATGTTGTCCTAGTTCTATGATGATATCCTCTCTATGTTGTCCTAGTTCTATGATGATATCCTCTCTGTTGTCCTAGTTCTATGATGATATCCTCTCTATGTTGTCCCAGCTCTATGATGATATCCTCTCTGTTGTCCTAGCTCTATGATGATATCCTCTATGTTGTCCTAGCTCTATGTTGTCCTAGTTCTATGATGATATCCTCTCTATGTTGTCCTAGTTCTATGATGATATCCTCTCTATGTTGTTCTAGCTCTATGCTCATGTCCTCTCTATGTGTTGTATCTCTACGCCAGGCGTCCAGAGATCACCATCCTTTCAGCAGAGCCACTGGTGTCTAATACCTGGTTCCCCGGGGCTTCTGGGGGATTCCCTCCTCCTCCTCCTCCCGCCGCTCAGATCTGGGGCAGTACTATACCTCCTACTATACAGGTAACTAACCCTCCTCATCCTCCTCCTCTTCCTCCTCCCACCACGATGATCTGGGATAGTACTATACAGGTAACTAACCCTACTCCTCTTCCTCCTCTTCCTCCCACCACTATGATCTGGGGCAGTACTATACAGGTAACTAACCCTCCTCTTCCTCCTCCTCCTCTTCCTCCCACCACTATGATCTGGGGCAGTACTATACAGGTAACTAACCCTCCTCTTTCTCCCACCACTATGATCTGGGGCAGTACTATACCTCCTACTATACAGGTAACTAACCCTCCTCTTCCTCCTCTTCCTCCCACCACTGATCTGGGGCAGTACTATACAGGTAACTAACCCTCCTCCTCCTCCTCTTCCTCCCACAACTATGATCTGGGGCAGTACTATACAGGTAACTAACCCTCCTCCACCTCTTCCTCCCACCACTATGATCTGGGGCAGTACTATACAGGTAACTAACCCTCCTCTTCCTCCTCCTCCTCTTCCTCCCACCACTGTGATCTGGGGCAGTACTATACAGGTAACTAACCCTCCTCTTTCTCCTCCTCCTCTTCCTCCCACCACTGTGATCTGGGGCAGTACTATACAGGTAACTAACCCTCCTCTTTCTCCCACCACTATGATCTGGGGCAGTACTATACCTCCTACTATACAGGTAACTAACCCTCCTCTTCCTCCTCTTCCTCCCACCACTGATCTGGGGCAGTACTATACAGGTAACTAACCCTCCTCCTCCTCTTCCTCCTCCTCCTCTTCCTCCCACAACTATGATCTGGGGCAGTACTATACAGGTAACTAACCCTCCTCCACCTCTTCCTCCCACCACTATGATCTGGGGCAGTACTATACAGGTAACTAACCCTCCTCTTCCTCCTCCTCCTCTTCCTCCCACCACTGTGATCTGGGGCAGTACTATACAGGTAACTAACCCTCCTCTTTCTCCTCCTCCTCTTCCTCCCACCACTGTGATCTGGGGCAGTACTATACAGGTAACTAACCCTCCTCCTCTTCCTCTTCCTCCTCTTCCTCCCACCACTATGATCTGGGGCAGTACTATACAGGTAACTAACCCTCCTCCTCTTCCTCCTCTTCCTCCCACCACTATGATCTGGGGCAGTACTATACAGGTAACTAACCCTCCTCCTCTTCCTCTTCCTCCTCTTCCTCCCACCACTATGATCTGGGGCAGTACTATACAGGTAACTAACCATGAATGTTGGTTTTCCGTCAATTTGTGGTCGAGGGGGAATTTCTTATATTATTATGTGAGTACCGACAGGGACTATTATAATCACATCACATCGTGATGTCATGATGTGGGACAAAAGTATCTTTATCGGGGGGAGAAAAACCATGGTATATCACAGTGTTTTATGATAATCACGATAGACAAAGGTTGACATCGCCCCAACCCTAGTAAAAACCTGTCATGGTTTTCAACCCCTCTTTTTAATATGTTCCCTATGTTTGTCCCTGATGACTTGCAGTAATCTTGTGTTCTTTCGGATGTGAGTCCGATATAGATTTGTTGACAATTTTGTTTTGCTCCCTGGCTCTTCCTCCCTGGCTCTTCCAGCCTCCCCCCTCCTATGATGAGGTGATTAGAGAGAAGAGACAGGAACAGGATCAAGTGTTGCCTTCCTCCTCCTCACCCCTACACTCCGTCTCCACGACTACCATCGCCACGCAGACTGACACCGGACCAGAATCCTCAGTTCCAACCCACAGTCACGCCCCAGTCCAGAGAGGCTCAGTGGGTAAGAGAGGGGGAGGAGTGGGTGGAGAGGTTGACAGCACATAGTCTATTAATCAGTTCTTAGAATTCTGTTTTGGTCTGTGGAGTTCGAGATTAGTTCAATGTTGAGAGGCTGTTTTTGGAATCCAAAATCTGACATTAGGTCAAATTGATCCTACTTGTACTGGTGCTTGTTGCTTCAATGTGTGAATTTGTGTTTGTTTGTAGCCACCAGAGCTCCAAAACCTCCCAGACCTTCTTTCCCCTTTATATCCAAACCTGATGACACGACGGGAGCTGCTACTGCTACTGTCGACCCTCCCCTCTTCCTAGAAAACAGTCCGGCACTACACACGCACACTCCGACCAGCAGACACACCGAGGACACCAGACCAGCAGCGTTTCACAGTGACCTCTTGACCTCTGATCCTTTCTCACCTCTGACCTTTGCCTCTGGCAGCCAGACCGACCAATGGGTGCAGTCCTCCTCGGTCCCACCCCCTCATTCCACTGTTGCCTTGACAACTCCCTCCTCCCCTCCTCTGCTTCATAACCGGCCCAGGCCACACCCTCGCACGAAGAATAGCCTTCGACCAATCAGGCGAGAGGTCAAGGTTCAGACCCTGGTGAGGCTGGGACAGACAGAAAGTGAGGTCACAGAGAACCAGGAAGTGAGGAATCAGGAGGGGAAGTACCTTCAGGAGCTCCTGGACGCCTTCAGCTCAGACGATTGGGGCTTCCCTGATCACTATAGCAACGACAACAGAGAGAGCGACTCGGAAGAAGAAGAAGAAGAGGAGGAAGATATGAGTACTCTGAGAGCCAGGATACAAGCCTTCGAGCAGCAGCAACAGGCAGAGGACCACGGTAGCCATGGAGACCACGGTAGCCATGGAGACAACGGCGCGTCGCTAGGTCGGGGGAGACCTGAACCCCGTCACCGAGTCCAGCCGCCGTCCAAACCGGCCCCTCCCATCGCCCCTAAACCCTCCCTCGCAACCAAGACCTCCTGCAAAGGAGTCTGGCAAGGAGGAGGCTCGGTGGCAATCGACGTGAACTTGACTGTTGATACAACCACCACACAGCCCAAACCCAGTGACCCCTCTCCCAAACCCAGTGACCCCTCTCCCAAACCCAGTGACCCCTCTCCCAAACCTATTAAGACCACCTCAAGTACCCCTGTCCCTGCCCTTAACCCTATTGTCCCAATACCTGCACCCCGACCCCTGCTCCCTAGAAAGCCCCCCTCTGAACCCCAAAGACCAGACCGCCAGGCGAGGCAGACAGAAGGGACCCCCCCAATTCTCTGTCCTCCTCCCAGACCTCCAGTAGCACCCAGGACTAAACCCTCCGTAGACCTCCACAGCACCAACACTAAACCCTCCGTAGACCTCCACAGCACCAACACTAAACCCTCCGTAGACCTCCACAGCACCAACACTAAACCCTCCGTAGACCTCCACAGCACCAACACTAAACCCTCCTTAGACCTCCACAGCACCAACACTAAACCCTCCGTAGACCTCCACAGCACCAACACTAAACCCTCCGTAGACCTCCACAGCACCAACACTAAACCAAGTGTTGCTCAGAAGCCCACTGCCATGACGTCATCCGGTCGAGCGAGTGGTAAGTGTGTGTAAAGCAGCACTAAGCTACCTATGATGTGTTTTGATAAGTGCGATAGCCTGCTAGCTGAGAGGTGCGATAGCCTGCTAGCTGAGAGGTGCGATAGCCTGCTAGCTGAGAGGTGCGATAGCCTGCTAGCTGAGAGGTGCGATAGCCTGCTAGCTGAGCGGTGCGATAGCCTGCTAGCTGAGCGGTGCGATAGCCTGCTAGCTGAGCGGTGCGATAGCCTGCTAGCTGAGCGGTGCGATAGCCTGCTAGCTGAGCGGTGCGATAGCCTGCTAGCTGAGCGGTGCGATAGCCTGCTAGCTGAGCGGTGCGATAGCCTGCTAGCTGAGCGGTGCGATAGCCTGCTAGCTGAGCGGTGCGATAGCCTGCTAGCTGAGCGGTGCGATAGCCTGCTAGCTGAGAGGTGCGATAGCCTGCTAGCAGAGAGGTGCGATAGCCTGCTAGCAGAGAGGTGCGATAGCCTGCTAGCAGAGAGGTGCGATAGCCTACTAGCAGAGAGGTGCGATAGCCTGCTAGCTGAGAGGTGCGATAGCCTGCTAGCAGAGAGGTGCGATAGCCTGCTAGCAGAGAGGTGCGATAGCCTGCTAGCAGAGAGGTGCGATAGCCTGCTAGCTGAGAGGTGCGCTAGCTGAGAGGTGCGCTAGCTGAGAGGTGCGCTAGCTGAGAGGTGCGATAGCCTGCTAGCTGAGAGGTGCGATAGCCTGCTAGCTGAGTTGTTTTCATCAAACATGGTGGGGGGGGTTTATAGGATGTGTGGTAGAGAACGTGCGAGAGTCATAATTTGTTACGCAACCCACCATGTGAAACCAACAAAATTGCCATGATTGTGTGTGAACAGCCCCTGGTGTGGGTGAGTGTCATTCAGCTTCAGTTTGAAAACCTCAGTTATGCCACAGGAGGTTGGTGGCACCCTAATTGGGGAGGATAGGCTCGAGGTAATGACTGGAGTGGAATGAGAGGAAATGGTATCATATACAGAGCAGAAATATTCACACCTGTTTACTTCTTCCACATGTTGTTCTTGTCACTGGCCTCTACACACACACACACACACTACCCCACATGTCGAAGTGAAATTGTTGTTTAGAAAATATTTACAAATCAATAAAAAATGAAAAGCTGAACTGTTTTGAGTCAATAAGTATTCAACCCTTTTGTCATGGCAAGCTTACATTTTTTATATATATTATTATGTCATAGTTGAAGTGTACCTATGATGAAAATTACAGGCCTCTCTCATCTTTTTAAGTGGGAGAACTTGCACAATTGGTGGCTGACTAAATACTTTGTTGCCCCACGGTATGTAAGGTCCCTCAGTCGAGCAGGGAATTTCAAACACAGATTCAACCACAAAGACCAGGGAGGTTTTCCAATGACTCGCAGAGAAGGTCACCTACTGGTAGATAGCAGACATTGAATATCCCTTTGAGCATGGTGAAGTTATTAATTACACTTTGGATGGCGTATCAATACACCCAGTCACTACAAAGATATAGGTGTCCTTCCTAACTCAGTTGCCGGAGAGGAAGGAAACCACTCAGGGATTTGAACTTGAGGCCAATGATGACTTTAAATCAGTTATAGAGTTTAATGGCTGCGATAGTTACAGAGTGATAGGAGAAAACTAAGGATGGATGAACAACATTGTAGTTACTCCACAATACTAACCAAAATGACAGACAGAAAAGAAGGAATCCTGTACAGAATAAAAATATTCCAAAACATGCATCCTGTTTGCAATAAGGCACGAAAGTAAAACTGACAAAAATGGGGTAAAGAAAGGAACTTGATGTCTTGAATACAAAGTGTCATGTTTTGGGCAAATCCATCAGATCACTGAGTTGGATTTGCCCCATTAATAGACAATGTGCTGTCATCACTGAGTAACACTCTTCATATCTTCTAGCATGGCGGTGGCTGTGTCAGGTTATGGGTATGCTTGTCATCGGCAAGGGAGTTTTTTGGGGATAAAAAAAAAACAGAATACCTAGTGAGATATACATGGAGGAGACTTGACTACTTTCTTGTCTCTTTCTCTCCTGCATCAAAGGTCAAAAAAGTTTTAATAGGAGGCAGAATGCGATCGGAACGTCATCTAATTAACCTTCACATAACTCTCATAGATTTTCCACATGGACGGGGATATTGGAAATTTAATTAAAGTTTACTGGAGATCAACTTAAGAATTCAGCAAATCCCCTTATTGTTTGGGATACCTTTAAATGTACCTTCAGAGGTCATTCAATTCAATATTCATCAATAATAAAAAAGCAGTTTCTGGCTAAAGAGACAAGACTGACAACGGAAATCCATAGTTCAGGTAGACGGCAATAAAAACGGTAGAGATACAAAATAAGTTAGAGGAAAAACAAAAAACTTGAGGAACTTATTCAAGAACAATCTAATGTAATCTATTACAAAAAATAAAGCAGACTGGATGGAATATGGAGAAAAATGCACAAAATTCTTCCTGAATCGCCAATACAGCAACGCTCACAAAAATAATTTGCAGAAACTCGTTACTGAAGACGGACTCATCTATGATTCTCCGAATGATATTTTAAAGAGAGGAAGCTAATTATTTTCCGTCTCATCCTCTCCCACTGAATGAAGATTACGGTAAGGAATTCTTTCCAAATAATATAAAACTAACAAATGTACAGAAAGATCAGTGCGAAGGCCAAATTACAGAGGAAGAACTTTGAGGCTATTAAATCCTTTCATTCTGGAAAAAACCCAGGGCTTGATGACATACCGGTAGAGGTAGGAAGGCCAAATTACAGAGGAAGAACTTTGAGGCTATTAAATCCTTTCATTCTGGAAAAAACCCAGGGCTTGATGACATACCGGTAGAGGTAGGAAGGCCAAATTACAGAGGAAGAACTTTGAGGCTATTAAATCCTTTCATTCTGGAAAAAACCCAGGGCTTGATGACATACCGGTAGAGGTAGGAAGGCCAAATTACAGAGGAAGAACTTTGAGGCTATTAAATCCTTTCATTCTGGAAAAAACCCAGGGCTTGATGACATACCGGTAGAGGTAGGAAGGCCAAATTACAGAGGAAGAACTTTTTGAGGCTATTAAATCCTTTCATTCTGGAAAAGCCCCAGGGCTTGATGACATACCGGTAGAGGTATATCAAGTATTTTATGATATACTAAAAGCTTCATTGTTAGATTGTTTGTTTAGAAATGGTAGTCTGTCAAGTACTCAGCAGGAAGGTCTGATTTCTCTATTATTAAAACAAGACCCAGATGGCAAATATAAAGACCCAGTCTATCTAAAAAAAAAACTGGAGGCCCCTTACACTTCAATGTTGTGACGCAAAAATACTAGCAAAATGCATAGCACTCAGAATTAAAAGGGTTTTACCAGGTACTCTTCATCCTGATCAGAAAGGTTTTTTACATGGACGATACATTGGAGATAATATACAACAACTACTAGAAATAATAGAACATCGTGAAACATGTAAGAAGCCAGGCCTGGTATTTATAGCGGATTTTGAAAAGGTATTTTTATTTATAAATTATTTTATTTCTAACTGCCTGGATTTTTTTCAATTTCGGTGATTCTCTTATAAAATGGGTAAAAAAATAATGTATAGCAACCCCAGGTGTAAAATAGTAAATAACGGCTACTTCTCAGACAGTTTTGAATTGTCAAGAGGAGTGAAACAAGGATGTCCGCTGTCACCATATCTATTTGTTAATGGCCATCGGAATGCTAGCTATTAAAATCAGATCCAATAACAACATTAGAGGACTAGAAATCCAAGGCTTAAAAACAAAGGTGTCCATGTATGGTGATGACTCATATATTTCATATTAAGTCCGCAAACCCTGTAGTTTACAGCGGGGCAAAAAAGTATTCAGTCAGCCACCAATTGTGCAAGTTCTCCCACTTAAAAAGATGAGAGAGGCCTGTAATTTTCATCATAGGTACACTTCAACTATGACAGACAAAATGAGGGAAAGAAATCCTGAAAATCACATTGTAGGATTTTTAATGAATTTATTTGCAAATGATGGTGGAAAATAAGTATTTGGTCAATAACAAAAGTTAACTTTTTATTAAATGTTTTACTTTAGTTTATCATAAAATATTTTAACTCTACAACTCTATTTCTTGAACTGCATTGTTGGTTAAGGGCATTTCACGGTAAGGTTGTATTCGGAGCTTGTGACAAATTAAATTTGATTTGAAATTCACCTTTCAGCAGGACAATAGCCTAAAACACAAGGTTAAATATACACTGGAGTTGGTTACCAAGACAACCTTGAATGTTCCTGAGTGGACTAGTTACAGTTTGCACTTAAATTGGCTTGACAATCTATGGCAAGATTTGAAAATGGTTGTCTAGCAACGATCAACAACGAACCTGACAGAGCTCGAATCATTTTTAAAAGACGAATGGGCAAATATTGTACAATCCAGGTGTGCAAAGTTCTTAAAGACTTAACCAGAAAGACTCACAGCTGTAATCGCTGCCAAAAGTGATTATAACATGTATTGACTCATACATGTTTACTCATACTATTTAAATTTGATATTTATGTATTTCATTTTCAATACATTTGCAAAAATGTATCTTAGACATGTTTTGACTTCGTCATTATGGGATATTGTGTGTAGATGGGTGAAAAAATATATATTTTATCCATTTTGTCTCTACCTTCTTGCCCTTTGTGTTGTTGTCTGCACCCAATAATGTTTGTACCGTGTTTTGTGCTGCTACCATGTTGTGTTGCTACCGTGTTGTTGTCATGTGTTGCTGCTACCATGTTGTGTTGCTACCGTGTTGTTGTCATGTGTTGCTGCCTTGCTATGTTGTTGTGTTGTGTTGTCATGTGTTGCTGCTACCATGTTGTGTTGCTACCGTGTTGTTGTCGTGTGTTGCTGCCATGCTATGTTGTTGTGTTGTGTTGCTGCCATGCTATGTTGTTGTGTTGTGTTGTCTCTCTTGTCCTGATGTGTGTTTTGTCCAATATTTATATGTTATTTATTTATTTAAATGTATCCCAGCCCCCATCCCCGCAGGTGGTCTTTAACCTTTTGGGAGGCCGTCATTGTAAATAAGACACTTGTTCTTAAACTGACTTGCCTGGTTAAATAAAGGTTAAATAAAATAATTAGAATAATTTTGAATTCAGGCTGTAACAAAACATTGTGGAATAAGTCAAGGGTTGTGAATATTTTCAGGACAACACTGGATATAATTTGTGTGTTTGATACCATTCCATTTGCTTTGTTCTTTTATGAGCCGTCCTCCCCTCAACAGCCTCCTGTGTTTATGCACATAACTTTACCTCTCTCCTTCTCTTCCCCTCTTCCTCTTCCTCTCCCCTCTCCCTTTCCTGTGTCTGGGACAGCCCTACCAGAGAACAGGAGACCTTCTCTGCCGTCCAAACCCTCCATTCAGACCTTAATCCCAGCTCCAGTCCAGGCTACTCCCCCAACCTTAGCCCCATCTCCAAACACAGCCCCAGTGGGATCTACCCCCCCAGCCCCAGTGGGTTCTACCCCCCCAGCCCCAGTGGGATCTACCCCCACAGTCTTACCCCCAGTCCCAGTGGGTTCTACCCCTCCAGTCTTAACCCCAGCCCCAGTGGGATCTACCCCCCCAGCCCCAGTGGGATCTACCCCCCCAGCCCCAGTGGGATCTACCCCACCAGTCTTACCCCCAGCCCCAGTGGGATCTACCCCCCCAGTCTTACCCCCAGCCCCAGTGCGGTCTACGCCCCCAGCCTTACCCCCAGCCCCAGTCCAAAGGAAAACCCCACCAGTCTCCACAGAGTCTGAACCTCCTCTTCCTCCTCGGTAAGTGTGTGTATCTATGTCCTGGACTCCTGATAGACTGTATGGTCCTCCTTGGTTAGTGACTCCTGATAGACTGATTAGTGACTCCTTGGTTAGTGACTCCTGATAGACTGGTTAGTGATTCCTGATAGACTGGTTAGTGACTCCTTGGTTAGTGACTCCTGATAGACTGGTTAGTCCTCCTTGGTTAGTGACTCCTGATAGACTGGTTAGTCCTCCTGATAGACTGGTTAGTGACTCCTGATAGACTGGTAAGTGACTCCTGATAGACTGGTTAGTGACTCCTTGGTTAGTGACTCCTGATAGACTGGTTAGTGACTCCTGACAGACCGGTTAGTGACTCCTTGGTTAGTGACTCCTGATAGACTGGTTAGTGACTCCTGATAGACTGGTTAGTGACTGGTTAGTCCTCCTGATAGACTGGTTAGTGACTCCTGATAGACTGGTTAGTGACTCCTGATAGACTGGTTAGTGACTGGTTAGTCCTCCTGATAGACTGGTTAGTGACTCCTGATAGACTATATAGTCCTCCTTGGTTAGTGACTCCTGATAGACTGGTTAGTGACTCCTGATAGGCTGGTTAGTGACTGGTTAGTCCTCCTGATAGACTGGTTAGTGACTCCTGATAGACTGTATAATCCTCCTTGGTTAGTGACTCCTGATAGACTGGTTAGTGAGTCCTGACAGACTGGTTAGTGACTCCTGATAGACTGGTTAGTGACTCCTGATAGACTGGTTAGTGACTGGTTAGTCCTCCTGATAGACTGGTTAGTGACTCCTGATAGACTATATAGTCCTCCTTGGTTAGTGACTCCTGATAGGCTGGTTAGTGACTGGTTAGTCCTCCTGATAGACTGGTTAGTGACTCCTGATAGACTGTATAATCCTCCTTGGTTAGTGACTCCTGATAGACTGGTTAGTGACTCCTGACAGACTGGTTAGTGACTCCTTGGTTAGTGACTCCTGATAGACTGGTTAGTGACTCCTTGTTGTCATGTTTCTGCTCTTAAAGTAGTAGAAATGTACAATACTAATATAATAGTATAACTCTGAATGTCTCTCTTTGTATATTCCAGAACACACACACTCTTAACCTGTCTCTGTCTGTGTGTCTCAGACCCCAGGGAGGGGTTAAGATGCTCCCCCTCCGCCCCCCTCCCATAAAGACTGTTCCTGGTCGACCCCCACCTCCCCAGGCTATCTCTGCCCCCTCTACTATATCATCCAATCAGCCATCCCCTCCCCAGGATTTCTCTGCCCCCTCTACCACATCAGCCGATCAACAGGCTGTCCCCGTCCCCTCCAATCAGGCGCAGGGTCAGAGGGCACCAAAGAGAGGCCCCCCTCTACCCCCCCGACCCAAGCCTGGACATCCCCTGTACAAGAACTACATGGTAAACAAACATCTACTGGCTGTACCCCGCACTATACTGTATATACAAAAGTATGTGGACACCCTTTCAAATTAGTGGATTCGGCTATTTCAGCCAAACCCATTGCTGACAGGTGTATAAAATCAAGCACACAGCCATGCAATCTCCGTAGACAAACGTTGGCTGTAGAATGGCCGTACTGAAGAGCTCACTTTTAACATAGAGCTGACCCGGTCAACTGTAAATGCTGTTATTGTGAAGTCTACGAGCAACAACGGCTCAGCTGAGAAGTGGTAGGCCACACAAGCTCACAGAACGGGACCGCCGAGTGCTGAAGCGTATAAATATCGTCTGTCCTCGGTTGCAAACCTCACTACTGAGTTCCAAACTGCCTCTGGAAGCAACGTCAGCACAATAACTGTTCGTCGGGAGCTTCATGAAATGGGTTTCCGTGGCTGAGTAGCCGCACACAAGCCTAAGATCACCATGAGCAATGCCAAGCGTCTTCTGGAGTGGTGTAAAGCTTGCTGCCATTGGACTCTGGAGCAGTGGAAACGTGTTCTCTGTAGTGATGGACGGACGTATCTGGGTTTGGCGGATGCCAGGAGAACGCTACCTGCCCAAATGCATAGTGGCAACTGTAAAGTTTGGTGGAGAAGGAATAA